>NC_143146.1:1393750-1717500 GCF_059928025.1 Delphinapterus leucas | reverse complement strand
CGGGGCCACGCCTGGCTCCCAGGTCTGGCCTCACAGCCTCTAGGAGCTCACCACTCTGTGTGGGAGATGCACACGTGTGCACACGCGTGTGATGTGTAACAGCACAGTACTTGGCCACGAGGCCAAGGATGTGAAAATGTTCCCGGGGACACACAGGACAGTCTACTCCACACAGAGGCTGAGAGCCTGCGACCCTCGGTTCTGCAGAAAAGGTGAGCGTTTGAGAAAGGAAGGCCGTTCTGGGAGGGCATGAGATATGGCTGGGTGGGGGGCCGAGGGGCCGACTCAATGGGCATCCGCGTGGAGACACAGGTGCTGCCGGAAGCCCCCTGAGCAGGTTGCCGTGATGCGCGATGCGTGGGAAAGCCGCCGTGAACAAAGACCAGGACACAGCCCAGGCCGCTCTGCGTCCCTCCCCCGTGTGCCCTCGGAGCAGGCTCTGGCCCACTCTGACACTCGGTCTCCTTATCAGTCAGCGGGTGGAGCAGACTGACTGAGGGGGTTGCGCCTTGCGCTCCAGTGACCCCGGCCTCACTCAGGCTCTGCTCAAGGGCTGCCCTTGTTGCTTCCTGAGTTCCTGTAGACACGCCAGCAGGACCCGTCTCCCTCCCACGCTTCTCACCTCTCCCGGGGCCACGTCCCCGAGCACACGGGCCACGAGGGCGAGCAGTGATCTGCTCACAGGAAGCTCATCTGCACAGCACTGTGGGTGAAGAGAGGACCAGATGGGGAAGGCTAGGGGCCACTTGGGGTCCCAGGAAAACAGAACCACTTACGGCTTAACACAGGGAATGTCTCATGGGTGACGGAGGCACTCAGAAGCCGGGAAAAGCAGGCGAGGTGGCAGCAGGCAGCACACCAGGTCCAGGCGAACTGTGGGGGCGCTGGCAGGGCGCGGGCCGGACATGCGGGAGACACACCTCCAGGAACGCTGCCTAGGGCACCGAGATGCTGGGCTTCCTGCCTCCCCTCCCGTCTCCTTGCAGCCAGGGGTGGAGGGGGTGGAGCCAGGAAGCGGCCCCCAGAGGGACCCCCCCCTGTGGGGCCAGTTCAGGGGTGACGCAAGTCCACGTCCTCGTGTTATTCCTGAAGACATTGAGCCTGGGTTTCTTAGGTGATGTCCCTGCCCTGGTGGAACTGGTTAACAGGTATGCACACAACTTGCAATACACACGCACACGCACATGCACACAGGCACGTACACACAGTACACACAGGCACACGGCCCCCGCATGCACTCCCCTCCAGCCGACCAGGCACACAGTGGCTTTCCCAGCCCTGGAGGAGGCTCAGCGGCAGCCCCAGAGCACAAGGCGAGCTGTGGCGTCCCCTGCCAGCTCCCACATCCCAGCCAAGTCTCGTCCGAGTGACCTGGGTTCACCACCTGCTGGCCTGATTTTCCTCGTCCACAGCGCTCACCTCAGAGAGTGCCAGGCACACATGAGCCTCGATGGAGCGGCCTTTATTACTCTTCATTCCAGACCCCACTCCCTCACCACCCCCAAACTGCCCCCAGAGGCCCCTGAGGCTCAGGACCCAGCACTGCGCCCTGCGCTACTCTGAGGGCTGGGCCCTGGACACAGCTGTTTGACTTTGAGGTGCAGGCCCACCGGCCCAGGATGAAACCCATCCATGTGTTTAGGCAACTCTGTGTCAGGGCCTGAGGGAAATCGCCTCCTTGAAAAGTTCTAGATGTTTAAAAAGTAAACGAGACATATCGGTGATGTTGAAAGTGTCTTTTCCATGAGAAATAGCCATCTGTAAACTCCTCACCTGGGCTGGTGTGCTGCAGGCAGGTGTTACCCATCAGCTGACCTCAGAACAGCTCCAGAATCTCTGATGTGTCCTTAAGGTGTCCAGGATTCCTCCTTCTGCGCCAAGTTTGTGAGCGATCAAAGGTTCATCCCTGACAGCTTCACGACGTCAGTGGTAGCTGCACTTTGTAACATGGAGCAGACTCGCTCCTGGAAATCGGGAGCATTTTTCCCTGTGTGTTGACACGTGATTTCAGGTACCACGTTTCTGCATGCTAATGCCTAGATATTGCAAAAGTACAGTATAGACCAAAATTATATACCTCTGCACACAATATCCCAGCAAGTGTAGCTTGAGTCAGTGTCTAATAGGTATATGGTGAAAATTTCCAGAAAAGGTGACATTCTTTGTTACTGCTTCAAAGGAGCTGCTCTGATGTTGGAGAAGAAAGGAAAACAGGGTAACAGGATCTGTGAGCCCAGTAAACCTCGAGGGCATCGGGAACTTAAGGTCTCGACCCCGTTTGTTGTGTCCAGTGGGCTGGGGGTGCTCCGTGGGTGAAGCCCTTGGAAGGACAAACCTCTCTCTGCAGCTCCAAGGCTGCAGGAGGTCAAGCTACTGTCTGCTTTCTCTCTGAAGCATAGAGAGCAGTGAGGTGGTGTCAGTATTTTGGGGAAGAACCGGTGTGTTGAACACCTTACAGCATGTAGAGAGCTGGATGGGCGTGAAGAAACCCTAACCCATCACCTAACCCTGGAAAAGTTGCCCAGGGCTAACACATGCCACTGGGAGTTTCAGATGTCCAAGCATGGGCCCAAACCCCAGGGTCCTCTGGGCTGGTAGGCTGGACCCTCTTAAACGGTCTACAACAGCACACACAGTTCTTGCACCGACCTGCTCCTACCCACCCACCCTGGACAGTCTTAGAATTGACCTGCCCTGGGAAAACCAAGAGGAAGGAAGGCCACCTAGCAAGTAGGCTCTCCTTTCTATGTTCTGTGCAAGGGAAATAAAGGACTTTCCAAACCAGAAGTTCTGTGATGAGCTATCTGGTGCAATCCTCCATTTCTATGAAACTACAAATCCCTGCATTTGAGTGAGAGTCCAGCTTCCCCAGCCTGTGACCTTCTGCTCAAAACAAATAACGAAGCATGCACCTGCTATAACATCCAATTGTTGTAGACAATGTCTCTGTCCTGGGTCAGTTCCTTGAAATAATCTGTGGTGGGTTATCTGAATGGTACAGGGAGCTCTCTATTAAAAAAAAAAAATACAGGTTTCAGGCTGTAGAAAATTTTGATTGACTGAAAATCTGAAAATGTTTTATACTGAACTCAGTAGAGTTTTTTGAGACAGTACATGAGTCCCTGTATTTTAAGAACTTCTTAAAGACCTGACTGAAACTTTATCCCACAAATGACACCATTTTCTTTTTCATAAATGTATGAATACTAGGAAAAAAGTTTTCCTTAGTCCAAAGAACAAATACAATAATTTCCCTGATCATCTCATTTTCTTCTTATTAAATATATTACTTTATCCTAATAGTAAGTAATAAAATAGAAGGAGTTATTTAACTTACTAAGGGTTTTAAAATCACTTTTCACATCTAGGGATTTTTGAGGCAAAGATTTGGGGTTCTTTCAGGTGAGAGGTTAGGGAAATTCTGAAAGAATGTCTCTATATTTCTATAGCTGAAAATTAAGTTTATTTTCACAAAAATCAGCATTCCAGAATACCTCCAATTAGAGTCTCACCTGAACCCAAAGAATGCAGTGACTGAAGGAGAATTGTAAAATTAAGGCAATTACACACCTGTGTGCAAAGTCTGTGATCTGCCGTTACGGACATTGTTTGGTTGTAAATGATGACCTGCACCAACGCTTCATAATACACAATTCCCGGGGAAGGGGGGGCACTTTCAGGGATTCCCTTGAAACAAAGGAACCTCTATTTAACTTAAGCAGGTCTAAAAGCATCTCTTCAAAAAACTCCCCCCCGAACAGTCCAAATACATATTTTAAGCAGCATCCTCTTTATATATTTGCAAACTTGATGGGAACCAAGGCTTCTGTGGGGGAATGAGGCTAAAATGGCAACTTAAATGCATTTTGTATTTGCTTAGTTCAGCCCTTTTCCAAATTCCCAACAAAAATGCCCCCAGATGAGACTGTTGCCGCTCATTGTGAGATGGCATGAACAATGTAGGTATTTCACTCCTACAACTTAGATAAACAATCCCTCCTCATCCCCCAAATGTTTTCATGTGGCCAAATCAGAACTCGTTCTTTCTGTGCGGGACCGACCCACGTGTTCAGGGCCTGGGGGATTTAGGGGAGGTGATTCGGGGAGAAGAGAAGGAGAGAGACGCGTTGAACACCCCCTGGGAGGTGAGAAGCCACGTGTCTGCCATACTCCAATCCCACAGCCGCCTACCTTTCCAGGCAGATGTGAGGAGGAAGGTTGCCCATGTCCCCCTGCCATCTACGTTACCAGTGAGACCCCCAAGCTGGGTTCAGAAAAGAGTTTTCTTCTTCAAAGTGGCCCTCAGACAGTCAGGATCATGGTTAGATCCACATCCTTGCATTTCCTGAATACGATGTTAATTTCCAAGAATACAGAGAAAAAAATTGAAACTGCAATAAAAAGAGGGATACATTTTTATAATTGTATAAATTGCCTATAAAGGAAGGATATCCAGGTTGGCACTTGATCTTTCAACTGCAACACTAAATGCAAAATAGCACTAAAGCCATATTCACAGAGTTGCAGGTAAAAGATGAAGAATTATGCGATTATTCAATTACGATTCAAATGTTAGGGCAAATAAATCTGTATTTGGGTGTGCAAGGACTCAGAAACCACAAACTCGTTTCTAAAGAATTACTGAAGCAGGCACTCCACACAAGTGAAAAATGAATTAGAATAAAGAACTTAACATGAAATACAGAAAAATGTGATGTTGAACAAACAGCAAAAGTTATCATCAAGCCTAAATATCTATCAGTGATGTACTTGTAAAGCTGATGCAATGGTTAAACCCAGGGTTTTGAACACGTTTCATATGTTTTATCTCTTTTTTTAGTTGTTTGGGGCAGGAGAGTAAATTCAGGCCCTGTTTATCTGTCTTGACCAGTAGATTTCAACTAGCTTGTCTTATAAATTAAATTTTCTAAATGTTTCTGGTAGAAGAAATGCCGCTTGGTTTTTAATATCAATACACGTTGCTCAACATTGACAGATGTCCTATGGATTCTAAAAAAGCTTCTAAGTATTCATGGGGCGTGATGTCAATCTATAATCTAGTCATCAAAAGGATGACACTTTTTTCTTCTTAATATTTATAACGTCTACATTTTATTGTCTTTTATGCTAATTCAGTGTTGAATAGAAATGGTGATGGTCTGCATTCTGGACTTGATCTTGGTTTTGTGGGAAAAATTCTAAAATGTTTTACTATTAACAATGAGTTTTGCTGTAGTTTGTTCTTTTTCTGTCTTTTTTTCTTGTTTTCTTTTTGCTGTTATTTTAGAGATTTATCTACTTAAGGACAATTTCTTCCATTTCATCTTTACCAAATGCTTCTCTGCCAGTTTTGAGAAGATCACATGGTTTTTCTCGCTTAATCTGGAAGGTTGGTAAACTAAATGAATAGGATTTTCTGATGTTGATCCAACTTCAGAGAAACTGCACTGGGTGCGATCTTTTATGTAGGCAATGTGTCCAGTTTGGGGTTTTGTCCAGGACCCGTGCCCTGTGCACATGTAAGAAGTCGGCCTGTAATTTTCACCAGGGATTCTATATTTTCATCTGCACCGAAATGTGAACATTTTGGAGCCCAGTCACTTGTGGATGTGTGGCCTTCCTTGTCCTCAACGCAGGACATGACCAGCATCCTTTGCATTTCGGCCACATTGCGGACATTTCTCACAGCCAGAGCAGGAGAGGAAAACTGTCGGGAAGACGGAGGGGGTCATGCTTGGGGCGGCGGCCGAGTAAGCAAGGCAGACACAATGATGAGCATCCATGGGAGGAAGGGGTGTGGGGAGGCTGGATGCCTCCGTGGGGCAAAGGCAGAGGAGAGGGGGTGGCACCGAGGCCCCTCGACGGAGACAAGGGAGAAGCAGAGGTCCACGTGTCTGCTCCGCTTCCTCTGGGCACCAAAAACGGGCTCGGATCGATCTAGTGCAGTGGTGGTTCCCGTGCACTTTCGTTACAGATAACTCTAGCGTGTCACAGGCGACAACCGTACACGCTGCCCGGCTCTTTTCTGGCCGGGTCCAGATTTCTTATCTGCCAGGCGCAGAGCCCCTGGCTTCTCCTGTGCGCACACTAATCTTGTCTTAAGCCGGCCTGTGCAGGGATATAGCTTCCTTGTGTCGGGGACCTGGCCGCCATCTGCATAAACTCTTGGCCTCCGTGTCTGCAGTTACTCCAAGTTCAGGCGGAGCCCGCGGCTCATCAGTTACTAACAAGGCTTGGCCCTGCTCCCATCAGCTCTGCAGAAACGCTTCTGGATGAACTCGGGGGCCGCACAGGGTTCTCTTTTGCTCTGAGCCCTCCACGCTTTCTGGATGGAAGTCGATGCGTGGTGATGATGGTGGTGATGACAAGGATTCACCTAATCTCATCATGAGCTGGACGCTGCGCTCAGAACCACGTGTGCGTCACCGCTTGCCTGCACTGCCTCGTGAGACCTCCTTTTACAGATGAGGACGCTGAGCTCCCAGAGCTCATGGAGGGCAAGTTTGCTTGAAGAAAAGCATCTGCGGTAGCCCAGCACCTCCCTTCTGAGCCCTGTCACCCCTCGGCCGCTCCGAAGGGCAGGAGGGGCTGCTGCGAAGGTGACGGGCGTGGCTGCAGGGCAGGCTGACGCTGCGGGAGAAGGTGCTCGCTCCCGACCTCAGCCTTGCCTCCTACCTGGGCTCCTCCCAGCAACTGGCCCCCGTGTCCTGCTGCTGCCCCGGGAGTGGGGGGAGGCTCCCTTCAACCAAAGATGCGTGCGTCCTGGGGAGGGGGCCCAGCTGTGGGCTCTCGACAACCTGGGATTGGGGGGGCAGCACCTCACACTGTCCACTGCACTGTTTAATTTCCAAATATTTGAGGTATATCCTAGTTAGATTTCTCATACAGCTTTCTAACCTTAATTTCATTGTGATCGGAGAACATACCCTTTATGATTTCAATCTTCTTAAATCTACTGAGGCTCATTTTAGGCTCCAGCACATGGCAAATGCTAGAGTAGCTTATGTCCTTGAAAAGAATTTGTATTCTGCTATTGTTGGATGTTCAGTAAGTTACCAGTAAACTCATGTAAGTTGATAATGTTGTTTAGGTCTTTTGTTGTTGTTGTTGACTTTTGTATAGTTCTTCTATAAATTGCTAATACAGGGGTTTTAAATCTCCTGCTATGGTTGTGGAATTTCCTGTTTCATTAATCCTGTCAATGTTTTCTTCTTGTATTTTGAAGCTCTATTCTTAGCGAATATACACTTATGACTGCTATGTCTTCCACATTAAATGACCAGTTTTTATTATAAGATTTTCTTCTTTTCTTTTTTTAAATGTTTTCCCTTTGTTAATTGAAGTATAATTGGCATACAATACTGTATTAGTTTCAGGTAGACAACATATTATACACTTCCTATACATTATAAAGTTATCAGTACAATAAGTCAGTTACCATCTGTCACCATAAAAAGTTATCATACTATATGATAACTATTCCCTATTTGACTGTACTCCCTGCAGTACCTTTCATCCCAGTGACCCATTTCTTTTGTAACTGGAAGTCTCTCCCTCACCTGTTGCGCTCACCCCCCACTCCCTCCTCTCTGGCAACTACCAGCTCTTCTCTGTGGCATGAGTCAGTTTCATGTTTTATTCTGTTTGTTGATTTGTTATTTTTTTTAGACTTCACATGTAAGTGATACCATACAGTGTTTGTCTTCCTCTGTCTGACATTTCACTTCGCATAATAACCCCCAGGTCCATCCGTGTTGTCACAAATGGCAAAATGTATATCTCATAAGGGGTTCATATCCAAAATATACAAAGAACTCATACAACTCAACATAAAAAAACCAAACAACCTGGTTGAAAGATGGGCAGAGTGCCAGAATGGACATTTTTCCAAAGAAGACATACAAACGGCCAACAGGCACACGAAAAGATGCTCAACATCACCAATCATCAGGAAATGCAAATCAAAACCACAATGAGATATCACCTCACACCTGTCAGAATGACTGTCATCTAAAAGACAAAAAACAAGTGTTGGCAAGGGTGTGGAGAAAAGGCAGCCCTTGTGCTCTGTTGGTGGGAGTGTAAATTGGTACAGCCACTTATGGAAACAGTATGGAGGTTCCTCAAACAATTAAATATAGAGCTACCATGTGGACCAGCAATTCTACTCCTGGATGTTTTTCCAAAGAAAGCAAAAACACTAATTGGAAATACATGCACCCCTATGTTTACTGCAGCATTATTTACAATAGCCAAGATATGGAAGCAACTTAGGTGCCCATCAACAGACGAATGGATAAAGAAGATGTGGTGAATATATATATATGTGTGTGTGTGTGTGTGTGTGTGTGTGTGTGTGTGTGTGTGTATTCCATTATATCGTAGGATTCCATTATATATATATATCATCATTTTATATATATATATATATAGAAGATATATATATATCTTCTCCCATTCATTTGGCTGCCTTTTCATTTTGTTGATAGTTTTCCTTGCTGTGTAAAAGCTTTTTCGTTTAAAGTAGTCTCATTTGTTTAGTTTTGGTTTTGTTTCCCTTGTCTGAGGAGACATATCCAAAAATATATACTGCTAAGACTGATGTCAAAGGTCATACTGCTTCTGGTTTTTTTCTAGGAGCTTTATGGTTTCAGGCCTTATATTTAAGTCTTTAAACTATTTTGAGTTTATTTTTGTGCATGATGTGAGAGAGTAGCCAAGTTTGATTCTTTTGCATGTAGCTACCAAATTTTCCCAACACCATTTATTGAAGAGACTACTTTTTCCCCATTGTATATTCTTGCCTCCTTTTTGCAGTTTAATTGCCCATATAAGTGTGGGTTTATTTCTGCGTTCTCTATTCTGTTCCATTGATTTATGTATCTGTTTTTGTGCCAGTGCCATACTGTTTTGATTACTGTAGATTTGTAGTGCAGTTTGAAATCAGGGCGTGTGATGCCTCCAGCTTTGTTCTTCTTTCTCAAGATTGTTTTGACCTCTGTGTTTCCATAGAAACTTTAGAATTATTTGTTCTAGTTCTGTGAAAAATGTCGTTGGTATTTTGATAGGGATTGAGTTAATTCTGTAGATTGCCTTGGGGAGTATGGTCATTTTAACAATATTAATTCTTCCAATCTGAATACAGCATATCTTTCCATCTGTTTGTGTTGTCTTCAATTTCTTTCATCAATGTCTTATAGTTTTCTGAGTACAAGTCTTTTACCTCCTTGGTTGATTTATTTCTAGGTATTTTATTCTTTTTCATGCAAGTGTAAATGGGACTGTTTTCTTAATTTTTCTTTCTCTTTCCTTGTTGCTGTATAGAAATGCAACAGATTTCTGTGTATCAAAGCTGCAATCCTGCAGCTTTACCAAATTTATTGATGAGCTCTAATAGTTTTTGGTGGTGCCTTCAGGATTTTCTATGTATAGTATCATGCCATCTGCAAACAGTGGTAGTTTTACCTCTTCCTTTCCAGTTTGGATTCCTTTCATTTCTTTTTCATATCTGATTGCTCTGGCTAGGACTTCCAATACTATGTTGAATAAAAATGGTGAGAGTGGGCATCCTTGTCTTGTTCCTGATCTCAGAGAAAATGTTCTCAGCTCTGCATCAACAGCTCCTGGCCTGTGTTGTTCCTTGGGTGGAAATTTTGTAAGGACACAAACTTGTAAGGACACAGGGTCACCTGACTATAGTTACTGAAATCAATCTTTGGCGAGACTACCTTAAACCTCAGGTAGGGTTTAAGGTATAGGTCAAAACTCACCTATAAATATAGTTTTCAATAAAGTGGTAAAAACTTTACCAATAAAATGTGAAGTCCAGTGCATGAGACGTTGCTATGTCTCTATCACAACATTTGGATTAAAAAAAGAAAAAGCCCTCTTATTTATACTCAGATGCTGAAGGGTGTGTGTGTGTGTTTGTGGTATGTATTCATTTCTTTCTTGATAGGAAAAATATTGGGACTTATATCACTTAATCTTTTCCTCCCTGAAATACAGTTGAAGCTCTTTTATCCTCTATTGAAAAGGACAAATAATCGTTAACACAAAAGTATGGATCAATTTAAATATCAATGCATAGTGTCAAGGACCAGAGTGAAAGAAGAGGAAATCTCCAAATCCATACACTGTTTTATTGTTAAAGTGCTATGTGTTCACTTGGTACAGTTTTTAATGATAAAAGCATATGAAGTAGAACATTTAAATTCCCCATGGTAACGCTTCCCTTGTTCAAAACCTGGCTCCTCCATTTACACCTCTGTGAACTTCAGCAAGTAATTGAGCTCCTGCGCCTCAGTCCCTTCATCTATAAAGTGGGGATAACCCCTGTGCCTTGCGGTTGTCCGGGTAACTGAGGGCATAGGTGTCTTGTGAGCCCCATGCCCCATATCCTCGTCCCCTCGAGTCTTAGTTGCGGGTCCAGTGGACAATTTCCCCATTTGCTGCCAGGATCCTACCCCAAGTGCCCAGCTCACAATCTCCACTTCTCTGCCTCTGGACTTCTTCCAAGGCCAGGAGGACTCACTCAGCCTGTGCATGGAGCACCCTGGAACGCTGGGGGCCAGAGGAGCTATTGTGCCCATGGGCAGAAGGTTCAGGGTCAAGACCCCGCTTCCTGGCCTTTGAAGGAACCCTGTGAGGCCCTGAGTCTCTGTCCTGCTGGTGAAACAGCAACCAGCTCATTACATCCCTTTAACCTGCTTCCTGTCTTCATGGCTCTGATCGTTACCTGAAATTATCTTCTGTGTTTGTTTCCAGGGGGCCAGTTACAGAAATGGGGACTGTAATTGTCATGAGTATTTCCTCCTTACTTTATGAATATACTTGTATATATAAATAAATCATACATTTGTGTTTTATATATTATATATAGCAAATGTCTTTATTTTGTCCCCTTTTCTTATCCTCTTATCATGTAACATAAGATGTATTGACTTTATATCATAGTGTTTAAGTATTGCTAACTTTACATCATAGTATTTAAATTACAGGATATCAAACAGAGCATCATACATATCTTCTGGAGAAAGGGCCCATGTGTTTTCAGCTGTATGCAGGATGCAGAACCGTGTTAGGCAGAATTATGGCCTCGTTCCTGTCTTTACTTGGTGGTTAAAGACGGTTTAAGCAGGTGTGTGTGGATGCTGAGTTGATAAGGGGTGGACTTACGGTGGTTAATTTTATGTGTCAACTTGACGGGGCCAAGGGATGCCCAGGTATTTGCTCAAACATTATTCTGGGTGTTTCTATGCACATGATTCTGGGTGAGTCCAACACCTAAATCAGTGGGCTATGTAAAGCAGATTGCTCTACCCAGTGTGGGTGGGCCTCGTGCAATTAGTTGAAGGCATGAATAGAACAAAAAGGCTGAACTTTCCATGAGAAAGAGGGAACTCCTCCTGCCTGACTGCCTTTGAACTGGGACATTGGCTTTTTCCTGCCTTTGGGGTCAAACTGCACCATCAGCTCTCCTGGGTCTCCAGCAGGGTCACCCTGCACATCTGGGGACTTGCCAGCCTCCATAAGCATGTGAGCCAATTCCTTCTAATAAATCAGTCTTTCTCTCCCTCTCTTTCTCCCCATGTATATATATATATCAGTTCTGTTTCTCCGGAGAATCCTGACGAATACAGACTTGGGTCCCCCACTAGAATCTAAGTACAAAGTGCAGAAACTGTCCTTCATGGTCAAGATCATGTCCTCAACCAGCCAACCAACGGATGCATTAACACCTCAGTCACGAGCTCAGAGGAGCCCATGGCAAAGAGCCCCAGACGACCAACCACTTGCCTCCCCAGATGAGCCTTCAGGTAAACATGGGCCACCCCGTGGGATGGAGCCACGCAAAGCGCTCGTGGCCCACACGCCCAGGTGGATTAGCTCTGGTGACATGGCAGAGACAAGGAAAAGATGTAAACCCGTAAAAAATGTCGCTTTCACTTCCTGAGCCCTCTCTCAGCCCAGCCGCCCATCCTGACCAGGGGGACCCTGCCCCCCGCCCGGGGGCAAACTCGCCTGATGTTGAGGAATTCAGCGTTTCCTCCGAGCTGAGTCCTGATCGGAAGGCTGCTGAGAAGTTGATTACAAAGTTTGTGCATCTGGAGAGCTTCAAGTCCACTGGGCACGTGGGGCCCACAGGACCTGCCTTTCTCCAGAGACGTGGGCAGGCTTGGGAGAGCCCCGCCGGCAGAGAGAAATCCCCCCTGAGAAAGTGAGAAGAACGTCCCAGAGAGGCCGGGTGAAGAAATCTCTGGGAAGGACTGGAAAACAAAAGGTAAAGTTAACAGCGTAATGATGGCACAATTTCCAAATATTATGTGAGAGGCAGCCTCAAGACAAATATTTTTGAATTTCTAATGGAAAAATGGCATTTCTTTTATTTATTTTTTATGTATTTTTGAGTGTTAACAAATAGTTCTAGTGATAATTAGCATCTTTGTATATTTATTGAAAACCAGCACTAAATCTGTATATTTACAGAAAAACGCCTTCGACATAGATAATAGCACAATTCCATGTTTGTGAATTGACAGTTTCCTCTAAACATAGAGTAGAAATTCAGCAATTGTCACTACAGCTGTTTGTGAAAATTTGACAATAGATAAATAATGACTAGAAATCAATCTTTTCATTAAAATGCAAGAAACAAAAAAGTATCTAAAGGAATTTTATTCCTTTAGCACGTCCAGGCTAGTCTTTAGGAAGCTCCTACACATACATTTCGGCGTTGTTTCCATTTTTGTAGACCCAGAAACGTCTTTTTCTTTTCAAAGATGTGCATCCCATTGTGGGGGGAGGCGGTGTCTGGGGGGCGGGGCCTGCACACCTCCAACCCTTAACTCACCTTTAACACACCTGCCCGACTTTCCGTCGCTTACTGAAGGCCTGGGCTGCACACACGCACACTCACATATACACAGATGGTGCTTCAACCAAAGGGTTCACACTCCTTATTCTGTCCACTGACTGGACCAGCCAATGTGTTCTTGTCCCAAATAACCCCCTTTCTCCAGAAAAAATAAAAATAAAAAACACCAAAACAACAAACAAATCGAAACTATTGGCTTGTGTCTTAGCTGTTAATTCACTGAAAGCCTTGAGTTAGACATGATCTGCGCCTGAGAATTAGCTGTGTTGTGGGCTCTTCTCACAAAGAAGAGATAGGAACCACAATCAAAGCCAAGATGGAGAAACACGGTGAACCACATTCTCTTCGGCCGTTCTCAGCAGGAAAATGTGGAAAAGCTCCATCTCCCAGAACAGCCGAGGTGCCTGGAGCCGACGGCACAACTAGACAGCGGAGGGTCAGTCTGTGGAAGAGCGAGCAGAGGCCAGGAAGATCTTCAACGAGAGCCTCTGCAGGGTGCGTGCCTGCTTGTCACCTTGCAGGGATGTGGGCGAGGACAGAGAGGACGCAGATAGTAAAGCAATCTCCACCCAAGGATCCGGCCGCTGGAAGCCCCTTGTCTTGTGGTTTCTGGCATTCCTCATTCCAGCTTATCCACGGCATCTGTACACAGGCACGTGTGAGTGGACATCCGTCCCCGAGCTGTGGAGTGACCGATGAGGTGACCACTCACGCTGGGGGAATGGGGTGGTCACCACCACGAGAGCCCACAGAGTTTACAGATCCTCAGTTTCAAAGCTTCCTTAAAGGATAAATATAGCATTTTCCACTTCGGAGCTGGAGACGTTGTCTTTCGCTTTTCCCTTCCACCCTTCTTAAATCGTCCATGTTTTGGATGAACTACAGTGGGGGTGTGACCTCACGTAGGGAAATTTTAGAAGTGTAGCAGTTGCTTAGAAATTAAACAGCGAAGTCGGGTGTGTCTGGAAGCGTGGTGTCACCCCTTCCACCCAGACGAGGTGCCCTCGCCACCCACTGCGGCATGGCCTCCGGAAGGAGACGCTGCCAGAGCCACCTTGCCACCCCTCGTAGGGCCTCGGGGAGGGGGTCTGCACTGGGACAAGGCAGGTCCCCGCCCGTGAGCAGCACCCTGGCTGTGGTCAGGAGCAGAAAGCAGGGCGTGGGTGGGTGGCGCTCTTGCTGGTGTGTCAGGTGAGCCAGCCCGGAGGCGGGGAAGCCAATCATACCTTTCCGGAAGATGATTCCTGCCTCGTCCAAATGTCTTAGTGGAGAGGAAAGCCCTTGAATGCATCTTGTGAAGGTCTCCGTGCTGGGTCATGGTGGGGATGGGCGTGTTGCAGTTGCTCGTCCGGGAAACACACACGGAGTCACGAGCTGTGAAACGTCCTTTCTGCTCAAGGCTGGATGCTGGGGATTCCAGGACACATGTGTGTGTCATGTGGTGTATAAACATGAGGAGAGGGCGGGAGAAAGACCAGGAGAACGTGGCCGAGTCACCTGGGGAATCTGGGTGGTCTGGGTGAAACGTTTCTGGACTAGCTTGCACCCCTCTTGCGAATTTTCAGTGAGACCGAGATGATTTTAAAGCTGCCTCTTCCCCGACAGCTCCAAGCGCCCGGCAAGGCTCGAGGGCGGCAGGAGTTGATGTCCCTCCCACCCCCTGCATGCAGGGTCCTGCCGGCCTTCCGCCCATCCTCCCCAGAGCCTGCATGGGGGTCAGCCTCACCAACCCACACGGCTGGCCGGGAAGAGGGATGGCTTCACAGAAGGAGGCTGGGTTCTGTTGTCAAAAGGAGGGGACACGGGTGTTGTCACCCACCCCGAAACTCTACCCAAGTGGTCTGTGTGCTTCACTGCTCCTGGTCGGCTAAGCAAAAGCCATCAGACCACGATCACCAGAGGCTAAAAAAAAACTGCAATTCCGACCCAAACGGTCTCGGGAGTAATGAAAATCTGGGCTGCTAAAGCACGATTCAAACCAGCAGTGGGGCCTCATGAGTTAGGAAGAGGGTCATATTCTTTTTTTTTTTTTTTTTTTTTGCAGTACGCGGGCCTCTCACTGCTGTGGCCTCTCCCGTTGCGGAGCACAGGCTCCGGACGCGCAGGCTCAGCGGCCACGGCTCACGGGCCCAGCCGCTCCGCGGCATGTGGGATCTTCCCGGACCGGGGCACGAACCCGTGTGCCCTGCATCGGCAGGCGGACTCCCAACCACTGCGCCACCAGGGAGGCCCGGTCGTATTCTTTTTGAAGAAAACTATCTTCCTATTTGTTTACAAAAACACTTATTTTCTGCAAAAATGGAAACGGACGTGGTCAATCCTCATTGACCAAAATGTTCAGTGACATACAGTAATTGTGATTAAGCACTGAAATCCAACCAAAACCAAGCCCTTTAAATGAACTCAAACACATAAGAAAACATCAAACTGGTGTAAAATGCGGGGTTGGAATCTTCCGCGATCCCTCCAGCAGCATCACTCAAAACAGAACCGAGTACAGGGGAGAAGCCCCTCGGAGCCCAAAGCCAATGCAGAACAAAGCGGCATGGAAACAAGCCTTTTGTGTACTTTAAATAAAGCATAGAGACAATCCCGACCCCAGATGACACTTTCTGCATGTTTATTTTCTGCCTTTTAGGTGCTCGGGTGATTGTAACGTTTTAACACTGCTCTGGAATAAGCGCCTTTGTGAGAAGTTCATCCTCCAGGTTCGAATAGACTGAATTTCCTGGTAAAATTTTATTTTGCAATTATTCCACTTTTTAAAAAAATCTTCATGCCACAAGATGCAAAGTCCAAAATATTTATGTCCCTGATTGTCAGCCTTTCCTTCTTAGAGATGTCAAAGGGAAAACAAAATAGACAACTCATTTTATTGAAGCAATACAGGCATATTATCGCAGCAAGATTCTAACTCAGGTGCACAAAACCTGCATTTTCAGAGCCCAGCAAGGAAGCGAGCAGGTGCTCAGAGGCACAGCAGGTAACTAATATCAATAAAGTAGCCCAGATTCAAGTTCCAACAACAGAGAAAGGGTCAAACTGCAACCCACAAAAGTGGTGAAAAGCAGAGCTAAGGCCAAAGTCTCCCTAAACCACCTCACGTCTCAGGGAGAAGCTGCCACGTGGGGACACATATCCTGCATCTCCTCCCGACACCCAAGGCCACCACAGAAAGCCCAGGACTGGGTTAGGGGCGGAGGCCGCTCCACCAACGGTGACCGGAGCAGGACGGTGACCAGGCACGGGCACCTCCGTGTAACACCCTGTCTCTCTCTGCAGCTCTCACCCCACGCGTCCTGGCTGCCCGCCCATGACCTGACACCCCCTCCCCTCCTCATTGGCCTTCTCTGTGCCCAGGTCTCTCTGCCTGGCGATGCTCTCTGTTCCAGAAACAATCTTATAACAAAATAGAATAGGCCTCAGTCACACTCAAGGAAAGCGATACTTTACAGCATTTAAGCTCACTTCTGCAGGTACTGAATATACATATAATTTGAATGCAAATGTTGTGTCTAATTTGGCTTCCAGAGTCTGGCTCTAGAACTTAAACTACATGCAGGGTTTCCTTCAATGAGTCAAGAGCAGACCCTAAATATAGAACATTTTACGGGTTCGAGTTTGCACGGCTGACTTTCAGAGCAAAAAGAGCGCTGTGTTCACGCGCACGGGTGTGAGCTAATCCTGACCTGGACCACACAGGGCCACCGAGGTGACAGGTGGCAGCCCCAGGGCGTCAACCAGAGGAGGCCACGACCCAGGTCTCTGTGCAGAGGAAGGTTATGAGAGTTTGGGTTTGGTTT
Organism: Delphinapterus leucas; assembly: GCF_059928025.1. Taxonomy (NCBI): domain Eukaryota; kingdom Metazoa; phylum Chordata; class Mammalia; order Artiodactyla; family Monodontidae; genus Delphinapterus; species Delphinapterus leucas. The sequence goes on along the minus strand of NC_143146.1, from coordinate 1,700,820 downwards.
TAGGACAGTAAGACGCTATTTTCAGATATGTGAGTCATCATAATATTCCCTGAAAAGACCGTCTCGGTCCTGAGGGTGATTGCACATGGACCCCGCCCAGCCCGGCACCAGGCCAAGCCCCAAACCCACCGCCTGCCCCGGGGCCAGTGGCACGGGGGTCACGGCCATGGGGCTTGGCCCATGAGCAGGTGGGTGCAGGTCACCCAGAGCCGCAGGGGGGTGACTCCAAGCCCCCAGACAGCCCGTGGGGTGGCACGGCTGGGGCCTTGGCGGGGTCCGGCACCCACTCACCTGATTCCTGGGGGCCCAGGGCTGGCGACGCAGCACCGCCGGATGTGGCAGTGCCTGGACCCGTTAGGGACCAGACAGTCTGGATGCAGCTCCATCCCAAGTCTTTGTGCGACCGCCCCGGGCCCGGCACCCACGGTGGGTGAGGACTGACCAGGGGGCAAACGGCGAGCCTCACGCCCGGCACTGTCCGCACCAGTGCCATCACCCCGAACACCCGAGCACTTCTAGGTGTTCCCCGTGCTACGGTTCCAGCCTGACCTCCGCACTCTGCCCATTTCTCACCTACCCCTGAGCCGACCTCTGGCCCCGCACCCTCTGAGGACCCGGCCTCCTCCTGGGGTTGGGGTGCAGAGGGGTTGAGGCTCAGAAGTGGGTCAGGGTGTGTGTTTCCATCGCTCCAAGCGATTTGGAAACCCCTGGGAATGTGGGCTCTGGTTTTCAGCTCGCTTCCAAGGGTCCAGGCCCCCTGCCACGTCCAGCGCCCTGACCATCTGGGGTCTCGCTCCGACGTCCACACCGGCTGCGAGTGGACCTGCCTGGCCCGGTGTCCGCGTCTTGTTGCTGCTGGTGGCTCTGGGTGGGCCTCTCTGGGCCTGGATCCCACCCGCACGCAGAGTCAGCAGGGCCTCGGGGCCCCTGCAGCCCCCCTTGCAGGTGCCTGCTCGATGCTGGGTGCCCATGTGACCGCACAGTACCTTCTAGGCGGTGCCCGCTGGCCACTCCCCTCTGGGCCCATCCAGACCCGTGACGTCACTGCCCGCCTGGGCTCCCGCTTCTTCAGGACAATTCCTTCTTCTTGGTGCCAAAGTTTAATTCCTTGCAGGACCTTCCTGTGCTGTGCAAATAAACCAGTGTGCTCCTTGTACGAAGGGGACTCGGTGTAATGTTCGAAGAAAGACGTAACAGCTACTCTCTACTTAAACCTTGGAGACCATCCTCCGCCCCTGGGACAGCGGCCAGTGGCTCAGGCTGTGTTTGCAGGTGCACAGAGGCCGTCTGTGGCTCCCACAGACCGTTCTGCCTGACCCCTCTGCTCGAGGGCACAGACTGTGATTCAGGACAGGTGCGCGGTGGGTTCCGCGCGTGATGGGGCCCCGCGGGGACCCCTCTCCAGAGCGGCCGGGACGAGGCGGATGGCGCTCGGACCCGCCCAGCCCCGGGGCTGCTTTCGTTCTGCGATGTGACTCCAGGGGCAGGGGAGACGCCCTCTGAACCCCGCACTCCCTCCCACCCACTCCATCCCCACGCATGGCGTCCACCCACTTGGAGCCTTTTCTCTCCAAAGACGCCTCTTTGAAGTGCAAGCTCCCTTGGGTTGTTTCCAAGGCGTGTACTCACAGGGGCTGCCCCAGTGGCTGCTTGCAGGCTGTCCACCCACGGGACAGGGCTGCGGGGTCTGGGGACAGAGCTGGACGTGGGGTGGCAGCCGTAAAGGGGGTCCACTCATGAGCTCCTTCTGCCAGTGACTGACACCCAACGCCCTCTACTGGCTCCTGAAGTGAGGGGCGGGGAGGCCGGGGTCACATCCAAAGAGAACAGATGAGACTGTACAGCCGCTGAGCAGGGCCGCCCCCGCCGCCTGGGGCATTTCCACAGCCTCAACCATCGCTGTGGGAGGTTAGAAAATCTGATTCAGGATGAATATCTACAACATATGACTTTAAGTATATGGGTCTCAACCTGACGGAGCACCCAATGGCCAAATCCCGGACAATGTAAACTAATAATAACAGTAATGGTGTATTATATCCCAAGGGAGAAAACAAACACCCAAGAGCTTATACTGGTACAGATAAATCATTGCATAAATGAAGGGGAAAGGAGGCTCTTTCTTACAGTAGAATTCCAATGAATAAACGCAGAAGGAAGGACAGAAACAGAAGCCCCATTGGCAAAGCAGCGCAGTGATAACTGTCGAAGGCTGAAGTGTCAGTGGTGCCAAGATCGGTGAGAACATAACGAGAAACAGGCCATCTAGGTCTCTCCAAATATCTTCCCATGAGACACTCAGGAATTACAAAAGGAAAAGCCACCAGCTCACAACAGAGGGGCTGGTGGGCGGGACCCTGACGACGGACCACAGCCGCCTTCCCCAGGAGTGACGGGACGTGACCCCCGGGGGCCTGGGAAGGACCCAGCACCACTTCCGCAGCATTCTCACCAAAAATGCGTAACCTCAGCTTATTCATGGGGAAGCCCCCGGCGAACCCCAGCTGAGAGGCGTTCTAGAGAATTCCAGCCAGCACTCCGCAAACCGCCAAGGACACTAGAGGAGCACACAGTGAGGAACCGTCCCCGACGCAGCGAGGTGCAACGGGGGGGGTCTGAGATTGGCTCTCGGACCAGAGAAAGGACATTTGTGGGAAAATCGGTGACATCCGATCACCGATCAACGTGCTGGTGTCAACAGTCTGAGGTCGATTCTCACTGTAATTCTGCAAGATGCTGCATTTGATGGCGGGGCCACCCAAAGGTATTGTGGTGGCTATTTTGGGAAGTCCGCATTGTCTCAGAATGAAAGTTAAAAGCTAAAGTAAGGCTGCTGACGACTGGCTGCTTGTTGGGATCTTCACTCAGGACTTGCTTTGACCTGGGGCGCCACCTGCCCAGACCCCAGCATGGAGGAGCTGCTCGGCCCACGGTCACCCTGAGCACCTGTGCGGCTGCAGCTTCTCCTCCCCCTTCAAGGCCTGTTGTCCCCGGAGAGGGGCGTGCGCTTCAGGTGGCGTTTAGGGCCAAGGTGACCCCAGAAAACTGCAGCCGGCTCTTCCGGTTCTTATGAGAGACTCTGAAACATTAACAGGCTTCGAGCCCTCTGCAAAAGGACCTGGGGACGTTTATCAACCTCAGGTCGACACTGGTTTTGGTTGGGTGTTAACGGGACCATGGGCCACGTGGCAGGAAGGGGCCCTCGGGGGCTGTGAGACCACGTCCACTTTCCATGGCTGGACAAGGAGACGTTCGTGTTCTTCTCGGCATGGCCCTGTGAACCCCCTAAGAGTCGGCGACAAAAACCGGCAAGAGGGACGTCCCTGGTAGTCCAGTGGTTAAGACTCCGTGCTTCTGCTGCAGGGGGCATGGGTTTGATCCCTGGTTCAGGAATTAAGATCCCGCGTTATGCACAGTGCGGCCAAAACAAAAAACACCCCAGTGAGCTGTTCCATCAGGACCCAGGCAACAGGAAAGAGCGCTCGTCACCGCCCCCCCCCCCCCCCAGCCACCGAGGCCACTCACGCCAGACACGGAGCTTCCAGGGCCTTCCGAGCTGCTGTGCAGTGCTGTGTCGGACCCATTCACAGCGCGAGTCGCACCAAAAGCTTGTCCTACCCGGCTCATCAGATTCCAGGCCACCTCTGGTGATTTTAGTTGCTTTAATTTAATTAACTTTAAAAAACCCGCAGCATATTGGTAAACAGCCTCCCGGGGCACATCGTGGGGACGGGTAACGACCTGCCCAATTACAGGAGGGGTCCCGACCCCCGCACCTGGTAATTAAAATTGCTAATCACCAGCAAATTTCTGGCTGGGCTTTAGAGGCTGGAGAAACTGTTTGACCCTTTGCCCACGGCGGGAACAATGTTTGCTGTCCATCGCCGGGTGCTTAGCCAAGCCTCCGGCCCTGCCTATTAAGTGCCACTAATAGGAAATCAACAAAAGAGCCGTGACATCTGCGGGGGCGTCCGGGCCCCAGGTCTGAGAGCACAGGTGCCTCGCAGGGCTGCCAAAGAACGCGCCGCCGAGCAGGGAAATCCAGCGGTAATTAAGCGGCTGTATTTCTGCAAAGTTGGCAGCCGTGCCCAGCAGCCGGCCTCCAGGCCTCCACTGGGTCCCAACCCCCAGGGGAAGAGAAACGCCAGGCGCCTTTTGTCCTGAAAGGCGCTTGGACAAAGGCACTGGATGTGGGTTTTTTTTTCTTCTTTTCTTTTTAATGAAGCTTCCCCCTGCTCCAGCACAAGTGGGAGAGGTTGGGTAGGCTTTTCTTTGGTGGGGAGGTTGGGGTTTTCCTCCTTCGTTCTTAGAGGTCGTTGCTGGGTTGAAGGGCTCACAGGCCAGACGCTGTGATCTGCTGCTGGGAAAGTCCTTAACCAGTTCAAGCCCCCAAGATGTGGCTTCCGAGACTCCTGGTATCAGCACAGCCCGCGCCAGGCTTCCTAACATCACCTCCCGAGAACCCGCCTCCCCATTCATCGCTGTTCTCCTTGCCGCTTAAGGATGAAGTGGTCCCGTGTTAGAAATACGTGCTCAGAGTGGCCTCAACTGCTTTGGATATAAAAACAGTACAAGATGGAAATTTGGATGGAGCTGCAGTGCGGGTGCTGTGATCTCAGACTCCATCACCAGGCAGCCTGCAAAGGAGAAGACGAGTAATTTCATTCCAGCCGAGGGTGCTGACGAGGTAATCATTGTCCACATCTTCCGCTGGTCCTTTATGAAAAAATAAAGTGAAATCAAATGTCATAAACCTAAAAACAAGGATTCTGAGGGAAGCATAAAAATAAAACCAATAAAATCAGACGCTTTGCCTTGCATGTTTTCGTCCCCGCTTGCCCTTCTCTTAGCCTCCCTCTCCCTGGAGCCCAGGGTGACCGGTGTGGTGCCTGGTGGGGAAGCGGGCATCTGGCATCAGCAGGGCTATTCTACCCAGGGCTGCTCTAACAAGCGGAGAAGGAGCTGGGGTGGCCAGAATCTTCCGGAAGCCACAGAGTCATCACTCAGGTCTGGTTTCCACGCGTTCCGTGGAGGGCACGGCTGGTTCTGGAACTCAATATGCGAAGAGCTTGTGAGAAGCAGAAGATGGGGGTTCCTTCCACGTCCCCGCTTTCCTCTGCTGAGTTCCTGCTCAGGGGCCGGCCTGGACTCTGAGTCCCTGCAGAGGGTGATGGGAGGGGTGGCGTCTCCCACAGGCCCTGGAACCAGACAAAACCCACACCCCTGTCGACACTTGTCCAGAGCCGATGCGACTGGATGCTCCAGGGGCAGACGTGGTCCAGTTACCGTGGTGCCCCCGTGCCTGGAGGTTAGGAGATGCTCAGTAGATGCTCGCAGAGTGCATGCAGGACAGGGCCTGTCTCCTGATGCCCCCGGCCTCTGCCTGACTCCTCAAGTAGCTGGGGCCCTGCGTTTTCTTCCCAAGCCTTTATCCTTCTCAGACTTGACGTGTCTGTCTATTCTCCTGTCCCCCAACTTTTCTGCCCTAGACCTCACAAGCCTGCGGCTCCTGACCTGTCCTCTCCCCAACGACCTCACCTCCACCCTCTTTCCAGCGTCCCTGTCCTGTCACAGCCGAGCTCCACACCCACCGTCCCCAAATGTGGCCGTCAGACCCCCAGGGCCTCCAACACCCTTTCAGGGAGTCAGTGAGGTCAAAACTCTTTCCGTCACAATGCTAAGACGCACCTTGCCTTTTCCACTGGGTGGACACAGGCGGTGACGGCCTCAGAGAGATGGGGGCAGACTGCGGGCGCCTGAGCGTGAACCAGGGCAGGGCACCAGCTGTGCATCTCACCGTGCTAGTGCCCCACACTCTCAGGGCGGGAGGGAGACGCCAGTTTCACTTAAGAATATGCTAATGAGGCAGCACAAATTATTATGTTTGTTAAGTGTTGACCGTGAGCACAGGCAGGGGGGCTTCTGGGGCAGGAGACCTTTGCCCTGGGCTCCTTTCTCTGAAGGGCCTGCACGTGGCTGTCGCCATCTTGGAATTCTTGATAACTATTTAACAAGGGACCCTGTGTTTTCCTTTTACCCTGGGCTCCGCTAATTCTGTAGCTGGTCCTGAATCAAGGCCTTTCTTTAATATTCTTTTTGATGAAATTAGATTAGACGTGTGCCTACATAGTCCTTCTGCTACATAGCAGTCTCAGGTGGTCGACTCGGGAAGGAGCTGGTGGGATTGCTTGGGTTGCAAGCTAAACTAGCCACCTGTTCATGGAGCATCACTTTTATGTGAGAGATCACTTCCTGGCAGATCAGTTGCTTATTCAGACACGGTGACCTGGCAGACATTTTCTCCAAAAAAAAGGACAATGTAAGCCTGTCACTTTAAAGAAAGTAACTGACAGTTTTGTTTTCAGTGACAAAATTTGAGGTTTCAAGCAAAAATTCCCCAAAATGGGTCTATCACCCTGAGCTTCAAAGATTCTTCATACCTAAAGGCTTTTCTGATGACGTCAGTGGTGATATTAATGAACGTGACTTTTTGATATTGTATTACGAAATGTGTCCACATTTGCAAGCTCTTTGTAAGTCGGTGCACGGGCAGAAGGTCTGTTCAAAGTCCAGCGGATCTTAATGTAAGTGTATGAGCAGTTCCTCAATGTAGCTTTAGGTTCACATTGTAACTAACTTTTTAAGAAACTACCACTTGTTGCGTTGTGGTGTAACATCAGAGCAGATTATCCACATTTACCTGAGAAAAATGCTCATTCTTTTTCCAACTATGTGTTGGAGGGAAGCTGCATTGTCTTATACTACACCCAAAACAACACACTGAAGAAAGAGATGAGAATTCAACACCCTTCTATCTAAGGCACACATTAAAAAGATTTGCAAACATGTAAACCAAGACCATCCTTCTCATTAAATTTTATTTTGGTTTGGAAAATATCACTTTTCATAAAAATATGCTATCTTTGTTTACTTATATTTATTTTATATGATTTATTATTATTATTTAAATAAATAAATATTTTAAATCATTCAATTTTAATATCTATTACTGTAACCATAGGTAGATATAACTCATGCAAACAAATGCTGTTTGGCATCTCAATAACTGTTAAGAGCGTAAAGCTGCCCAGAGGCTGAACCGTTTGAGAACTGCTGCTCTTCCCACTGCGTCAGCGCCGCCAAACCACCACGTGGCACAAATGGATGTATCTATGAAACAGGAACAGACTCACAGGCAAAGAGAACAGACTTGTGGTTGCCAAGGGAGAGGGGGAGCAGGGGAGGGAAGGATTGGGAGTTTGGGGTTAGCCGATGCAAACCATTATATACAGAATAAACAACTAGGTCCTACTGTAGAGCACAGGGGACTGTATCCCATATCCTGGGGTAAAGTGTCACGGAAAAGAGTTTGTATGTGTATAACTGGGTCACTCCGCTGTACAGCAGGAATGAACACAGCACTGTAAGTCAGCTGCATGCCAGTTAAATAGGTTGGAAACCCCACCATGTGGCAGACGCAGACCCACTCCATCCAGGAAGCAGAGAGACAAGGATTGTCTTTTCTGTCTGTCATTTCAACCCCACAGTGAAAAGCCAAGCTTCTGTCCTCTTGGACACATAGACCCGGCTTCCTGAAGGATGATACAGCAGCTCCCCTGCAAGAGGTGAGTGGGACCAAAGCCCACGAGGGCCTCCAGATGTGGCCTGGGTGATCTGGACGCATCTGCAGGAGGTAAATGACTTCTTTCATGTTAACCATGAACCGTGTTAAGGGACTTCCAGTTCTGGACAAGATGAAGTAGACACACTTCTCTCTAATCCTCCCACTGATATATGGCTTGTATATCAAACAAACATGGAACGGTGGGGACAGGTGGAGAGAAGAAGACAGGCAGGCTGTGGACATCAGGACCCAAGGAATAACACGGCACATTCTCTTTGCTTTGTACATCCCAGCTGAGAAAACCAGAAACACCAATGGGCACGGACAAAAAAAGTGCCAAGAAAAGCCAGTTCTCTCTAGCCAAAGGATCAGGAAAGGGGTCACCTAACAAGACAGAAAACCTTTAGAGGACAACAGCTTCTTCCAGCCAAGCACCAGCAGAGGCCAAGCAGGGAGACTGGACCATACCCCCAACCTGGAGGAATGAAGTTCCCCAACCCCCTGAGGGGGTGGTGTCAACGGAGGCCTGAACTCCTAGCCCTGCTCTGACTCATGAGGTCCCCTATCCCCAACCCCAGATGTTGATGGAGACCCAGTGAGAACACTGAACTTTCCCCTCAATCAACAGCACAAAGCAACAGCCTCAGAGGAGGGCTGCTAAAACAGAAGACTAAAATAAGAACCAGAGTCTTGTAGCGTAAGATGTCCCGGACACAACTGAAAACCACTCCTCATAACAAGAATCCAGAAAACCTCAACTTAAGTGAGACAAGGCAAGCAAAAGACACCAACACAAACCTGATATGGATGTTGGAACCATCTGACAAGGATTCCAATGCCATCATCATAAAAATGCTTTGGCAGGTAATCACCAACGCACTTGAAACAAATGTAAAAATAGTAGCAGCAAAGAAATAGAAGACATAAAGGGAACCAAATGGAAATTTTAGAGCTCAGAAACAGGATAAGCAAATCAAACACTCACAGGGTGGGCTCCAGAGCAGAATATAGATGATGAGGAAAGAATCAGTGAAGACAGAGCAGTGGAAATCACCAAGTCTGAGTGGCAGAGAGAGGCTGAAAAGAGGAGGAGCAAAGCCTTCCGTGGGCCCGAAACAAAAATCTAGTGTTTCTGTCACTGGAGCCTCAGAAGACAAGGAGGAGGAGAAGGCTGACAGTATTTCAAGAAATAATGACTGAAATCTGGTGATAAATGAAGAAACCTTCAGAATCAAGAAGCCAAGGAAAGTGCAAACAGGATAAATGCAAAGAAGTCCACACAATAGTCAACCTTCAGAAAACTGAAGGCAAAGACTAAGTCTTGAAACCAGAGAGAAACGATGCTATTTACAAGGGGAAAAACACAAGGCAAAGACACTGGAGACCAGAAGGAAGTGTCACAAGTGCTGAAAGAAAAGAACCATCAACCTAGGATCTTATTTCTTCAGGAATTGAGGGGAAATCAAGACACTCTCAGGGAAAATGAAGAAATTTATTGCCATCAGAAGAATAGACAGAGGGAGTTCTCTAAACAGACAAGAAGTGTTGAAAGAAGGAATCTTGGAACATCAGAAAGGAAGAACAGAAAGAATGAAAATAAGGGTAAATACAATAGACTTTCCTTCTCCTCCCGAGTCGTGTGACCCATGTTTGTCGGCTGAAGCGAAAATGACAACACTGTGGTTTTCAATATTTGTGGAGGAAAGCTCAAACGGAGGAGGATAGAGAGACCTACAGAAAGTTTCTATACTTCACTTGAACTGGTAAAATGACACCAAAGCAAAATGCATAAAAGAATTGTATCAAATAAAACATGAAATAATTCACGGATTGCAGAAAACTTCAAAAGAGAAAACTCACTGAGAATGGAAGGGAGAACTCACAGGGCAGCCCCTGGGAAGTCAGCTGGGAGTAGGACAGGTGGGGGAAGGACACACCCCTCTGAGCTCTGCGGAAGCCAGCTGACGAGATGCCACCTCCTGCCCTGCACATAGTGAGACAATCAGGCAACCTCCACAGCCCCTTGTAAAGTGGAGTAAGAATTCGAAAGCCAACAATAAATGCTGGAGAGGGTGTGGAGAAAAGGGAGCCCTCCTGCACTGTTGGTGGGAATGTAAATTGGTGCAGCCACCATGGAGAACAGAATGGAGGTTTCTTAAAAACCTAAAAACAGAGCTAACACATGACCCAGAAATCCCTCTACTGGGTATATGTCTGGAGAAAACTCTAATTTGAAAAGATACATGCACCCCAAAGCTCATAGCATCAGTATTTACAACAGATAAGACAAGGAAGCAACCTAAATGTCCATTGACAGATGAGTGGATAAAGATGTGGTACATGTATACAATGGATACTACTCAGCCATAAAAAGGAATGAAATAGTGCCATTTGCAGCAACATGGATGGACCTAGAGATTCTCATACTAAGTGAAGTCAGTCAGACAGAGAAACACAAATACCATATGATATCAGTTGAATGTGAAATCTAAAACATGACACAAATGAACTTATTTATGAAACAGAAACAGACTCACTGGTTAGAAAGCAAACTGATGGTTACCAAAGGGGAAAGGTGAGGGGGAGGGATAAATTCAGAGTTTGGGATGAACATATACACACCACTATATATAAAATAGATAAACATATTATATAGCACAGGGAACTCTACTCAATACTGTGTAATGACCTATATGGAAAAAGAATCTGGAAAAGAAGAGATATATGTATATGTATAACTGAATCACTTTGCTGTACACCTGAAACTAACACAACATTGTAAATCAACTCTACTCCAATATAAAACAAAAATTAAAAAAAAATTAAAAACATGGAAAAAATTGCATACAAACAAAAGAAGTAAAATTTTTAAAAATAAGAAAGTATGTCTATTAAAAATGATAGTTTTCCCTTCCTCTTTTCATTGATGAAGTAACACCATTAACAGTTGGCTGTGTACTCTTTTCTCTGCCTATAGAAACATAGACATATGTTTATGTATATATAGTAGGTTAATAGGTAATCACACTTTGTATAGTACTCTGCAACTTGCTTTTTTATTTAACAGTATAAAGTGGACATCTTTCTAATGTGCACGTGTATAATTATTTCTCCTGGCTGCAGAGTATTTTATAGTATGCATGAACCACTAGTTATTCAACTATTTGCCCGTTAATAAACATTTGTTTTGTAAAAAAAAAAGAATCCAAAAGCCAAATGCAGTGTATCTGCTCCAATCCAATGGTTCTGCACAGCCTCTCTGCTTACTAAGATGTAAGAAATACTCAAAGCCAGTAGGTTTTCTTCCTGTCCTGAAACGTGAGGGAGGTTTAACACTTTTAAAGAACTATAGTGATGTGCAGATGGAGGGCTGGGAAATCTACTCTTTGGTGGTTTCCTGGGTGCTTGTTCTCAAGCGTGGTTGCAGGTGAAAACCCCCAGGGGTTCCTGAAATTCCTGCTGCCTGGGCAGTACCGGCCGCAGGCTCCCCGGGTCCAGGCATCTGTCCATCTCTCAGTCTGTCTGAAATCTAATGTCACATTTCACTCCAGCGTGCAGCCAGGCGACCGATGCTCTGGAGTGAATACCAGACCTTCATCTAGTTTTCTGAATTCAAGAACCTTTTAAAATCTCACTGTTGACCGGAAGTCAAAGAAACAGCAGGTGACACGGCCAGAGGACATGGGCACTGAGGCCTGGCGTCAACCCCGGCTGCCGCTCGTCGGTGCTCCTGAGCCAGTTTCTGGATCTTGTGGAGTCTTGTTGCCTCGTCTGCAGGATGGAGATGGTCCAAGCCTTGCTCGGTGCTTGTCAGGGTGAAACCCGTGAGGGGGTGGATGGTGGTGCCCAGGAAGGTGTGTCCACATCCCGGCGCCCGGAACCTGTGACAGTGACCTTGTCTGGGAAGGGGTCTCAGATCCTGTGACCAAGGATCTCAGATGAGATCATCTGGGATTCTCTGGCCCTGAATCCAGTGACGAGACAGAAGACATGAAAACTGGCCCGTTTCCCTCGTGATTAAAACCACGATATTGATCACAGCGCTGTGACAAAGAGCTTTGCATATGTGTGTTCATGGGGGCGGGACGGGGGCGGGCACGTGCAAGTCAATAACTGTATCCACACCTGTGATGGTTAATTTTATGTGTCAACTTGACCGGGCTAACGGGTGCCCAGCCCCCCAGACGGCTGGCAAAACATCATTCTGGGTGCTTCCGCGAGGGAGCTTCTGGAAGTGACGCACATTTGAATCTGCGCACTGAGTGGAGATCGCCCTCACAGGGCCGGCAGGCGTCCTCCAGCCTTGGAGTCTGACTGGGACCCACATCACTGGTTCTCAGGCCTTCGGGTTTGGACTGGAACCGACTTTCCTGGGCCTCCAGCTTGCAGACGGCAGTTGGAGGGACTTCTCAGCCTCCATAATCATGTCAGCCGATTCCTCGTTAATAAATCTCTTTCTGTACATCTCTGTATATCCTACCAGTTCTCTTTCTCTGGAGAACCTTGACTAATACAGTATCTGGACATACACCTAGGCATCTATCTATCTGTCTATCTATTAGCTGTCTATTTATCATCTATCTCGAAAGCTATTGAATTTGTACATGGGTTAATAGGAGTAAACTTTCTAAAGGATTCATTTCTCCCATGCAACTTGCCATAGTTTTCCTTCTTGCTGAATGTGCATTTTTATTTTACACAATTTTACTAAAAATATCTCTAGTTTAGGATTCAGAAAGAATGGGACCTCTATTGCCATACAGGCCACCTGAAAAGCATTCCTTTTTTTCTCTTCTTTTCTTTAGATCCTAAGACTTCCATAACATGGGCAAGACAAGACATGCATGAACCTTCTCCATACTTGCTTCCAGGGACAAGAGCCCTGGACCAGGGTCTCATCAAGAATCAGAGGGTCCTTAAGGACACCTGCCCCTCTGCTGTCCCCGGCAAACAAATGTACAACAGGAGACCGTTTCTCAGCATCCTGTTAGAGAAGTGTAAGGTGACACCGCCAGTGCGTATTCAGGGTCCCGCGCTCATTAAGCTCTCCAGGGATGAGCTGCTCATTGAAGAGGGTTGGGCTGTGCTGTGCCTTCTGTGACCAAGAGAAGAGGTGTCCCAGGGGTCCACCCAGAGCAAGGCGCTGCAGGAGGGCCAAGCTCACAACACAGGATCCTGAAGATAACAGACTGCAGAGCATTTGTTTTCTGGAGAGAGTCGTTGCCATGACGTCATAAACGCATCCTGCGGTTTGATAACCAAAACTTCAGGTTGGTTTGTTTGCTTGTTTTTTAATTGCGGTGAAACACACACCAAGCCATGTACCACCCTTACCATGACTAAGCACTGTCAGCTCTGCACAGGCTGACATGGGACCTTCTCATCCTCTTCCCAGAGCATCTCCTCCTTCCCTGCCACCAGCCCTGGCCACACATCAGCTTTCGGCTTTTAAAACTATCAACAAGGATCTGATAGAAAAATATGGAAAGAAAGGAAATTCTGACCAAAGGAACTGGGGGCCGTGAGAAAGATCAAGGGTGTCTCTGGAATGGGGGGAGGCCCCGCGCCAGGTCCCGGGGTCTGCGTGACGTCGGAGCCATAGCTGTGTGACTGACGCGCGCGGCTTCCCGGACCTGAGAGCTTCTGCCCCCATGCACCTGTCTTTCATGACAGTTGTTGCTGACCTCCTGCATGAAAGGTGCCAATCCTTGTAAATCTCGCTCTCCATGAGGTTACGTTGCTGTCCCCGGCAGTTCTGAAACTTGCTAGAACCCTCTGCTTCTGCGGGTGGATTGCTCCCCAGCACTCGCAGGCCCCAGGGGACACTTTAAACCTTTGGCATTTGAGGAATCAAGTTCGCAAGCCCACGCCCCTGCCTGTGACCCTGCCTCTGCGGTGGAGGTGGCCCTCAGTCCCAGCACAGGCACAGCTGGCCACCAGGGAGGAGACCCAAATGTCCCGGCACATCCGCAACTTACATCACAGACTTGTCTCTTTATGGAGCTGACGCAATGCCGTTTTGTGTCCTTTCCACACACCAAGAACCCAACAACCGTATTCATTGTGTGGCTCTCACACTGAGCCATTGATCTTCTCACCAAGAAACCCTCAAGGTAATGGGACACTGTGACAAGGTCGCTCCTGAAGGGAAAGCCCTAGGCCAGGGGAGCGGTGCTCTAGGTGGACGCCCAGTACCACTCAGGCCAGTGTCCCCAGCAGAGACATTCGCACGCAGCAGGAAGGCTAGCGGGGCCAAAGCCTCACACACAGGCCTCTGGAAACCCACCTGCGCCAGGAGCGGGCACCCGGCATCCCGGAGCGAAATGTGTGTGGGCCAGTTGCCATCTGGGGCCGGACCTCCTCCGTGCCATCCTGGGGTCACCTGGCCTCAGCCGTCCCCTCTAGGGGCTCCGGGGAGTAGACGCCAGCAGCCTCAGGCTCAGACCAGTCCAGGGCTCTCGGCAGGGAGGGTCCCCTCCGGGGACGCTGGAGGACAACACCCTCTGCTGGCCCAGCTGCCCTGTCATCCGTCATCAGAGGCTGTGGGAAAGTCACTTTGCACGGAGTGGGCAGGGAGGCAATTCCCTGAGATTGATGGCGCTAAATATGAAACCGCGTGTACCCCGTCCATGAAGCAGGGAATCAGAGGCTATTGTTAGTGCGGAGATGAATGGAACTTGAGATAACCTTGGCAAATCAGGCATACGTTAGCATTAGGCTTTGTCACTAAGCAGGCTATAAATTACAGACACATTGTAAGTCCGTAAACTCTTCTAATGAATTGAGTGACAGTGGTAATTCAATGCGGGACATGCCAGCTTAACCCTTTTAAGAAATTAGCCCCAGGTCGCTACAATGCAACAAGCCAAAATGCGTTCAAAGTTAGTGTTTAATATCTCCCGAGGGAGCACAGGCAATTAGATAAAAATACCTGGTTAAATGTTCCTGCAAATGAAAAACAGAAGTTCAAGACCCTGTGGGCAATTACATTATTTCACAGTTAATTCTTTTAGGAGTTGTTTTTTTTTTGTCCTGCACATAATCTTCATTATAGCCCTTTTCCCCTAAAATGATGCCAGTAACTAAATGGTAGGCGTAAGTCCCAGCGTGCAGTGCAGTTCTGGTGATGGCTGAACTCATCAGGGTGCATTATGTGCTCTGGGGCTAAAGGCTGAGACACTTTAACCAGAGACGGGGGCAGTAACTCCATACAAACGTACTGCCCGTGGTGTCTTGTTGCCATAATGAAGTAGAATTTATAAATAAAACTAAGGTGCAAAGACAGACCCCGTGCATTTCCTGGACGTTATTGACAGGTATGACACTGGTGACAGCTAAGCTGGGGTCGGGAAGCGATTTCAGAAATTGCTGTATATTTTAGTAAAAGTTGCATGTAGAAATAAGTGACAAATCAGTGTTGATCAAAAGAAAACTTTAAATTCAATTGGGAGAATTAAAGGTAATATGTCATGATTTAAAATGTGTTGACATAGTAAAAAGCATTCTTTCGTTCTTATTCAGCTGGAAGTAATGCAAAGCAGCACCAGCGGATATAATTATTGTATAATAGGTACTGCTCTGGCTCCTAATGTTACAAAACTAAGAATTTTAAGAATAAGTCACCGCTATCTAGGTATACTTTCTCTCTTACAGAACACAATTATATTTTACTATAGGTGTTCAAGGGAAACGCGCTTTTTATTTCTTTATCGTGGGACCAGCATTCTGTAGCCCTCTCTCTCTCTCTGCCACGCAAGGAATTCCAAGCAGATTCGACGCCTGCAGATCTTACGTGAGCAGACCCACAATTTGCGTCATTTTCTCTGGCTCCAGGACAAGGTGTTCATAGAACATTTCTATCCAGCTGAACTGTACGATTTACATTAACAGGGACAAGTACAAATCATAATTTTATTTTACATATTTTACATATTCTAACTGTATCTTTACTCAGGTGATCTGCAAGGACCTTGACCAGAAATGTCAGACAATAGTCTGTTTCCGTAACTTATGAAATGGGATCATTCGTTTAAATTTTTAATTAAATTTTATTTAATAAAGTTTTATTTTTTTAATTTTAAATTTTATTTATTTTTGGCTGCATCGGGTCTTCGCTGCGGTGAGAGGATTTCTCATGGTGATGGCTTCTCTTGTTGTGGAGCACGGGCTCTAGGTGTGCGGGCTTCAGTAGCTGTGGCTCGTGGGCTCTAGAGCGCAGGCTCAGTAATTGTGGCACACGGGCTTAGTTGCTCCGTGGCAGGTGGGATCATCCCGGACCAGGGCTCGAACCCGTGTCCCCTGCATTGGCAGGAGGATTCTTAACCACTGCGCCACCAGGGAAGCCCCTGGGATCATTAAAGAATCTGAATCATTTACCTAAAAAATCTAATTCAGAAAAACAATCCATGGACCTGCCATTTGCCATTTATGTGGGAAACAAAGGACAAACTCTGACCTATCGAATTTCCATCACTTTTCTGGGGGTGCACGCATTCTTTTGTTAAATTGGACCCTAATTTTTGAACTAAGTAAACGGGCATGGTTTCAGCTTGCAGGCGAGCAGGTGCCTTCCTTCTGGGGAGGTCAGTGGCGGTGCACTGGCACAGAGACCCCGCCTGCCCGGCTGCGGGCTTTGCTGCTGGAGGGGACAGACAGGGCACAGGCTCACTGTCCTGCTCCCGGGCACCCTGCTCTCCTGGTTCTTGCTCCCCACTCCTGGCCACTGGAGTGCCCGTGGGCACACGGGGCCCTTGATGGTCGTTCTTGGTTTCTGTGAATGAAAAATGCTGCTGCCGTATCAGTAAACCGAGGGTGATACATCCATCAAGCTGTCACATTCCAGCTGCCCCCACGGCGCCCCTGAGGGGACTCCGGCTGGGAAAGCACAGGACGCTGGCCCCAGAGAGCTGAGGTGCACGTCAAAGGAACGATTCCAGTGAGCCCAGACTCCCGTACCTCACCACACATAGAGAAGCGCTACATTCCTTAACTGGAGATGTCTGGTTTTCTTTCATTAACAGTAATCTTTTGATGTTCCAACTACCTGGTCTTTGTTGCAGAAGCTCCTGTATATCCTGGCTCCCCTCTGACCTATTCAGAGGAGTCCCTCCGAGCCTTCTGAGAGGCTGCATCCCAGGCTTAAGTCCTCAGTTTTGTTTGCCAAATAAAACATAATTTTATCAACTTTTATGTTGTGCATTTTTTTCAGTTGACAGCTCCGATGCAGAGACGAGCATGACGTTGACACCCAAACTTCGAGAAGCTTCTCAGCCCTCGAGGGTGGCCACAGGAGCTGAGGGGGCCATTGGCTTGTTCTGTTGGGCCTGCTAAGTACTTAAGGTGGCAAATTCTACGTAAAATGCAGCGGCAAAGCCTCTCTCAAACATCGGGCCCGACCACGCGGAGCTACAAGTCCGCAGGCCCCCCGGCATCACCAGGGCCTCTGCTCAGAGCACATCACCTCCCACCCCGCCCTCCCTGCCTGGCCCCGGACTCACGAGACACCCAGGGTGGGCGTCTCCCGCCGGACCCTCTGCTCTGTGTGTCTTTCCAAGCCCAGGTGGGCTTCAGCGGGCAGAGACCGCGGCCGTTAGCACCTGCTCTTCAAAGTGCGGCCCGAGGGCCGGTGGCACGGCCACCACGCGTTAGAAGTGCCATCTCAGGTCCCTGCTGGAATCCGCTGGGTCAGAGCCTGCTTCTTACCGGGATCCCCAGGCCCACGTGAGCGCTTGAAAGTTTAAGACACCACGAAGAGGCCCTCTGGGTGCTCAGTCGGTGCAGGTGGTGGCTGAGAGGGAGGTGGTGAGTAGCGACAGCTCTGGGCCTGATGTTTTTTAAGCAAACTAATTAAACCTACACTCAGATGAATAAAAAAAGTGAGCTGCACCTACTCAGAAATCTCAGGCTGGGGTGTGGTGGGCTGAAATTAAGGAAACTGGCCAGAATTAGCAATTCCCGCCTTCCAGCTGGCCGCTGCCCTGGGGACTGAATCACACCTGGGACTTTCATTCACCAGGTTTCCAGAGGACCGAGCTCCCCTCGCCGGACAGGGCTGAGAAGTGTTTCACGTCACCTGCACGGGCCTGGCATCCATGCAGCTGAGAGCTGTGCTCAGGGGCAGAGAGGAACCTTCATCACAGGCCCTAGGGAGCCTCCGTCTGGGCCCCGAGTTTGCATGTTTCCTAGTGTGTCGTATGGAAGATGCCAGGAAAGGTGGCCATGGGCCCAGAGAGCCTGGACAGCTGTTACCCACGTGCACCCCAGCCCAGAGGCCACAGGCCGAGGCCATGTGTGCTCGTCTCGCTGGTGCACGCACACTGGTGCAGGATGGGGGCTGTCTGTCACTAACGCTGTTCTGTTCCTGTCCCGTCTTTCTAACATTACTGAATTCAGGACGACCCAGGACGACATGCCCCTTGGGCCCCACGTGAGGACAAACCAGAGGGAGGTTCGGATTATTCACATCAGCAAAGTCTCGGTGCTCACCTCTGCTGGAACCCGACGCGAGGACCCAGCCCCTCAACCCCCTTCTGCCCACCGCCGCACCTGAGCCCGTCTGCTGGCTGCGGAGGGAGCCTGCGGCCCCCTTTCTGGCCCCCCGTCGTGCCCCTGCGACTCAGCACAGCTTCACGGGCCCCCGAGGGCAGGGCCGGCTTTCCTGATGGGCTGCCCACCTGCCCCTCACAGCCGCCCCACGTGCAGAACCCCCTCTTCCGTGTGGCTCCGAGCCACGGGCCAGGCCTGCTCAACGCCCAGGGACAGGAAGCACCCACCCAGCTGTCCCATGACGCCGCCGGAACTGAGGGAGGACCACCAGCTGTAAGGGCCTCAAATCTGCAGGTGAGAAGCTCCAAAAGCCTCCGGCACCTACATTCTATCATGAGACGCTGTCACCGTTTCACTGTTTCCCAGAGTCCCTTTCACCACAGGTGGCAGCACCGCCACATGTGGCTCAATAGCAGTGCCCGCACAGCTCTGTGCTCAGGTGTTGTGCGTGGTTGTAGATGGTGGTCCTTGATTGTGGATGGTTCTATATGGTCGTGGATGGTTCTATGTGGTCGTGGATGGTTGTGGACGGTGGTCCTTCATTGTCAATGGTTCTATATGGTCGTGGATGGTTGTGGACGGTGGTCCTTCATTGTCGATGGTTCTATATGGTCGTGGATGGTTGTGGACGGTGGTCCTTGATTGTGGATGGTTCTATGTGGTCGTGGATGGTTCTATGTGGTCGTGGATGGTTGTGGACAGTGGTCCTTGATTGTGGATGGTTCTATATGGTCGTGGATGGTTGTGGACGGTGGTCCTTGATTGTGGATGGTTCTATATGGTCGTGGATGGTTGTGGACGGTGGTCCTTGATTGTGGATGGTTCTATATGGTCGTGGATGGTTGTGGACGGTGGTCCTTGATTGTGGATGGTTCTATATGGTCGTGGATGGTTGTGGACGGTGGTCCTTGATTGTGGATGGTTCTATATGGTCGTGGATGGTTGTGGACGGTGGTCCTTGATTGTGGATGGTTCTATATGGTCGTGGATGGTTGTGGACGGTGGTCCTTGATTGTGGATGGTTCTATATGGTCGTGGATGGTTGTGGACGGTGGTCCTTGATTGTGGATGGTTCTATATGGTTGTGGACGGTTGTAGACGGTGGTCCTTTATTGTGGATGGTTCTATATGATTGTGGACAGTTGTAGACGGTGATCCTTGATTGTGGATGGTTCTGTATGGTCGTGGACGGTTCTATATGGTCATGGATTGTTGTGGATGGCTCTATGTGGTTGTAGATGGTTGTAGATGGTTGTGGAAGGTTGCAATGGCGTGGATGGTTGTATATGGTTGTGAAAGGTTCTGGATAGTTGCAATGTTTGTGGGAGGTTGTCCATGGTTAGAGATGGCTGCCCATGGTTGTGAATTGTTGTCTTTGTTTGTAGACAGTTGTATATTGTTGTGAGTGGCTGCAGTGGTTGTATATGGTTGTCCATGGTCGTGAATGTTCTAACAGTTCTGGAGGGAGCAGGGTTCATCTCGCCTACTTCAGGTGGATGAGCCTCTACAAACTCTGCATCTCCTCGGCAGCACCTGGGGCCACAGGCTTTCACCCAGAACAATCCCAATGTCACTTCACTTCTTAAACTCAAACGGATTCATTCAAAAGAAGTGCAAATCTTGGTCCATTTCATTTTGTTCCGGGATTTACATGTTGAAATAGAAACTATTATAAACTAATTTCCTTTTATTACAGTTTGTTTTGATTAATTTCCCATTAAGCATGATATTGTTTTTCAGGCACATAGATTACTGTATTAGCGAAGACTCTCATTCCAGGGAAAGGGAGGTTACAACCTGTTTGTTATAAGAATGGTGGCATTGGTTTGATGGGGTTGTAAACTGCGGGTGTGGACGTGTGGCCTGCTTGGGAGCACATTCAAATCACCAGCTGATAGACTAGGCTCAGGCAGGAGGCTCTGTAGGCGCTCAGTGGAAAACACACTCGCTTTCTATGATAAATAAATAAGTAACCCTTTTGGTAAAGCAAGAAGGCTGTCTACAGTCTGCCTCTGCCCACACCCAGCAGCTGCTAGAGTCATAAATCCACCAGAGGTCTTGCACTCTGACCCAACCACACAAGGTCAGCAAATAACTGGAGCCCTGAATTTAATACCAGCTTTTTCAGAACAAGGAGCTCTTGGAGCCTCGTAGCTAAGCCGGCCCCAGTGGCTCTCGTCCTTGGAACCAGGGATCTGCCAGCTGTTCGTGGGGAGAGCTGACTAAGGACGATCCATCTTCTTGCTTAACCCTCACAGCATTCATTGTTTTCGACCAAATGACAACCAAAGTTATTTCAGAAGTTTCTTATTAGCCTCATCTCTTGAGGACACTTCATCTCAGAAACTCCCCTTGACTTTCAGTCTCTCAGACACTCCCAAGGAGCCAGGGGCCTTGCCCGGCTGCCAGAGCTCCAGGGTGCAGTGGGTGGATTCCGGGTGGTGTCGTCAGAGGAGGAAATCTTAAAACGCTTCCCGGAGTCCAGTCAGTGGGCAACAGGCTGGAATAAAACGAGAGGCCAAGGGGAGAGTGAGGGCAGCGGGTGAAGGAGAGACGAGCTCAGCTAAATCCCAGTAGCATGGACAGGTCACCCAATGTACAAAATCCTTTGAAGTACTTGGCGGGGGTGACGGCTTCTGTGCCAGTGGGGGGCACACCGGCTCTCTTGAGACTGAGAAGCAGGTGGCATCGCCCTTCCACGGCTCTGAACACACCAGAGTCAGGAGGCACCGGGAGCTGGGCCAGGAGGAGGTCATCCACCTGAAGGAGCCCGTCCTGCTGGGCCCGGCATGGGAGGGGTGGGGAGCCAACCACTGCGGGACCCCACTGGAGCCCGGGGTTGGTGAGGACTGTGGTGGAGGGGCGGAGGGGCTGGCAGAGTCTGACCCTGACCCCAAAACCCCGGGGGAAACGGTGCCGGGCACCTACCTCGGAGGGGCTTTGGTGAGCTTCCAAGAATGGCACCTGGGGAAGTGACCGTGACCTCTGACCCCTCCATTGCCCCTACCACTCGGCCACTCGGCAACAACACCCAAGCTAACACTCAGGTCCCCTCCTGCCATCTCTCCTACCTCTACCTCCTGCTGCACCAGAGAGGGGAACCCTCCCCTGGACAAGGCAGCTGACGGGCCTAGAGCAGGGCTGGCCCTCTGGGGGTGGGAATGGCCCGGCCTCAGGTCCCAGGTGCACAAGAAGTCCCTGGCCCCAGAAGCTGGCATGGCGACTCAGAGGTCCCCCAAAGCCAGCGGGCTCAGCACGGCAGCCCTGGGCCCCCCGGGGCCACAGGGCACCTTAGCAACCACCCTTGACGCTGTGTCCTGATGGGAAATCTGGCTGCAGAGAAATGCATCCGAGCACATAAGACCCAGCTTTGACTTCCTTCCCTTCAGAGTGAGATAAAATTTGAAAAGTTCAAGTTCAAAACAACCCTGTTGTTCAGGTTTTTAATTTAGACATTGCCTCGTTCTGCTAAGTCAAGGTTTCCCACCTCTGGCGCCACCTACCCACTGAGTCCGTAAAGTGATCATGTGCAAAGAAAGAAGCTGTAGGGACTTCCCTGGTGGCACAGTGGTTAAGACTCCGTGCTCCCACGGCAGGGGACCTGGGTTCGATTCCCTGTCAGGAAACTAGATCCCACATGCATGCCGCAACTAAGAGTTCACATGCCGCAACTAAGGAACCCTCGAGCCTCAACTAAGGAGCCCGCCTGCTGCAACGAAAACCCAATGCAACCAAATAAAATAAATAAATACCCTTCTTAAAAAAAGAACCTATAAGCATCCAGCCTGGTGTCCCCACACATGAAGGGACGTGGCTCTGAAGCAGAGCAGTCACTGGGCCAGGGCCAGGTTTGTGTCCATTTGGCTTCCCAGGCTAAGGAAAAGGCATCTTTCTTTTTAAGATCAAAATTAATTTTTAAAATCTCCCTCAATTATTTCAGATAAAAATCTGAAGAGAAGTGCCAACAAAATCACTGGTTGTTGAACTTGTGATAGATCAGGACAGTGTTTTTGGCAGGAATCTCCCAAACCCGCCTCCTGTTGTCCACAGAATTACGCTTCCTTAGTTGTGTGTGCCCCATGAATAAAGATTCAGAGGGTGCATTCGCCTACTTGTGCCCCAACCGCAAGATTTTCTGTACTTCAGCCACGGCATTGGCCTGTGACCAGCTAAGCGTTTGGCATGAATTTGATCTCAGAATAAAATTAGCCCTCGATTCCTCATTCCAGTGGAAATTGTATGGCCTTCCCTCTCCACTTTCTTAATGGCTCCTTCACTACAAAGCCTCAATTGAATGGCCAAGTCGGCCATCAGTAAGATTTGGAATTAGATGTACCGAGCGTAAATCAATAGAAAGGAAATCAAAACTAAAAGGCCAGAATTATTTTTGCAGCTTGCTTTGTGCAAAACAACTTTGCATTGAACCTCGGGGCCACCTGGTGACTCCAGAACAACTCTGCACTCCCGCTTCAGGCCACTAATGTAATGAAGCAAGTTTTATGAGCAGACATTAATGACAAGGTCCATAAAATGGGATTATATACCTGGCCCATTCACCTCCAAGAGCTACTAGATAACAAAATTAGAAAATTCAGAATGCCAAGTGTTTGATTCCAAATTGAAAGGGACGATGCATTTGCAAGGGTTTCAGCTGTCTCTCCATGGTTCCTGACTCAGATTTCCACAGAATTTCATGCTCTTGTGAATTTAAGATGCATCGTTTCCTTGATTCAACAGGGGGAGATATAAGGAAGCCCCTCAGGCTCATTTAGAATTGAGAGGAAGTTATCATCCTCCCTCCAAGACAACCTCCCCAAGAGCTCTGGTCGTTCTCCAGCAGGGCACACCAGGTAGGGACCTTCATCCATCTCTGCTGGTCCACCCTGGTCCTGTGCCTTCAGACTTGCCAACCCTTTATCACATTAGGAAAGTCATTTTCCAAGCTAATCAGCTCTTGGCTACCAATGGCTGGTCAATTATTAACATGTTATCCCTTCCAAAAGTATTTCATCTTACATGGTACCCCCAATAACATAATATTTTAAGCAAAGGAAGAACTCTCTAATGGTAAAAATCCAACCACCTGAGCCAATGAGAAGACAAGTTTGTGTCTTTATGGTCTGAAGGAGCTGCGTACTGTGTCGCCATCTATGGTTGGATCTGTGAACTGCAGATCCCTGTTGTATTTCCACAGTGGGCAACCGAGCGGTAAAAGATAGCAGAACAAGCTGCTCTGTTCTGAATCTTTATTAGTCAAAAGAGACCCATTTCACTTCCACCCTTCCTTCTAGTTCCAGAGCATGGAAACTTTTATTTATTCTGCATTGTTACAAGAAACATGAGTTCTTACTCACAACGACATGTAAACTCTGATGAACGGGTGTTGGGATGTGTGATTTCAGGGTGAAAAGAGACAGCAGACCCAGCTGTTTCAAGGCTGTGGTGTTATCTTAAGAAAATCAGCACCTAGAGTCTGTCGTACAGAGTGAAGTAAGTCAGAAAGAGAAAAACAAATACCGTATGCTAACACATATATATGGAATCTAAGGGGAAAAAAAAAGGTCATGAAGAACCTAGGGGCAAGACGGGAATAAAGGCGCAGACCTACTACAGAATGGACTTGAGGACACGGGGAGCAGGGGGAGGGTAAGCTGTGACTAAGTGAGAGAGTGGCATGGACATATATACACTACCAAACGTAAGGTAGATAGCTAGTGGGAAGCGGCCGCATAGCACAGGGAGATCACCTAGGTGGCCTGTGACCACCTAGAGGGGTGGGATAGGGAGGGTGGGACGGAGACGCAAGAGGGAGGGGATATGGGGATATATGTATATGTATAGCTGATTCACTTTGTTATAAAGCAGAAACTAACTCACCATTGTAAAGCAATTGTACTCCAATAAAGATGTTAAAAAGAAAAAGAAAATCAGCAAATGAGAAAACTATTTTTCACTCATTCACTGCAAAATTTAACAGCAGGCAGAATGAACTTTTCTGCTAAAGTTGATCTTACCTGTAGAACACTAGAATGACAGAACGAGATCTCTGCACTTTTTTTAAACTGAAAAATTCTACTTCTTTTCTAGAATCTCTGAGTTCTGGGATGCACTTACCGACATGAAGAATAGAAGAGAGAATTTCTATGGGAAAACTTGGGAGAATGGAAATAAAACATGAAAAATGGGTGCTAAAAAAGAAAACAAAGTGAATGTGTGTGTGTACATATATATATATATATATATGTAATAAATAAATACCTGATGGGATCTGCATGTTTTGAAATAGAACTCAATTCTATTTTGAAAGTGAGTTTCTTTCAGTACCCAGACAATGAGCGGTGATTGATGACCTTTGATATTTTTCTCCAAGAGTGATTTCAGGTTAAAAAAATATGTTCCATGTTAAGGTGAAGTTCTCACCAAATGTAAAATTTTACTGCCAGTTCACACATTCAGCCAAACATTCCTTTAAGTTAATTATACATTATCTGAACAAGTGTATACACGTTCAGTCTCTTCGTATCTGTACACATTTTCTAGTACTTTTGTTCTGATTTTTAAAGAACCTTGACTAATGCACTTTAGCGTGAACCTAATGCTACACCGTGGGGCTAAGTATAAAACAAGCGACATTCTCAAATGGGTGACAAAAATGAACGGACTGGGGACAATTAAGTCTCATTAGCTGCGTGTTGTCACATCAGCTACGGGGTGTGGCACCAATTTTCTCTTCTCTGTCATGGGCCAACACTCCCCCCGCTTTGACGGAGCAAGCCTCTTGGTGATGAGATGCCCAGAGCAAGCCCTGGTTCGGCTCTGTTCATGTAGAGCCCTCTGGACTTTATTTCCATTGCCACAATCTGAGAAGTTCACCACTCAGGTCTGTTGGTCACAGCGATGAGTCACTGAAATGGTCAAGTAGCAGAAAAAAATTCTTTCCCTGCTGCTCAATCTGCACCGCAGTTAGAGCCGTGGGTGGGAACAGAGTGATTTTATTTCAAGTCATGATTTTATAATCTTAAAGGCGGTCATGAGACCCAGACCTATAGGATGCCCAGTTTTAATTCTTAGTCACTTAATCCCAACAATCGTAGGGCTGACAACTGTGGATTTGTGAACGCACCCAGGGGGATCAACTGTCGTCTGCTTTTCCACAGTGATGGGGAAGAACAGCAGTTAGGCTGAAGCACGTGTATTAGTGGGAGTGTTGCTGGTTTAAAAGCGTCTTTAAAGTTTCTTTACCCTGTTTCCCTTTTTGTCTCTCTCTAGTTAATGATGTCCTTTGGGGGAAAAAACCCTGCATTTAAGCTCAGCTAACAGAGGTCCTACTCCATAGTGGTATGTTTTGCAAGGAGTGGGTCTGGACAAACTTTTCTAGCACAATTTTATATCTAAGCCCTGATTGCTTTTTCTTTGAATTTTCCAGTTAATACTTAATTCTATGTAAGCAACTTTTTTTCCCCTTTAATTGTAAGGTAAGCCCATCCTCAAACAACATTGTGTTTTGTATAATATATTGGATTTTGCCAAAATTATTTCTTAAAGCAATATTGGATTCTTTATCTGAATTCAAGAGAATGATACAAAACAGAACCTGAAAATGGAAGTGGTCTCAGGGAGCACGTCTGCCCAAATGTTCTAGGCCTGTCTTTGCCATCCTGACGCGCTCACAGCTGAGCAGCTACACTGACCAGCCATTGCCAAGAGATGGGATTTTATTACATGTAGAAATATGTAAATAATCTGATTTCCTTTAACAGCAACACTGAAACACAGTCTTCTCAGAAAACACAGCCCATGCGGAGACAAAGAGGATGAATGAATGAACGGATGAATGGATGAAAAGATGGTTGGATGGATGAATGAAGAGAATGGATAAATTGATGAATGAATACAGCAGTGTTCTCAGGGGTCCCCTTACTCAGGCAAATCCTCCCTGCTGCTTCCTCAGCAGAGGTGGCATTTCCCCTGGGCATTTCACCTTTCTCGCCCACACTTAGAATTCCCTGTAGAGGGGTCCTGGGAATGCAGAGCTATTTTGGCCCATTGAGGTCAAGGTTGGGGTCCCCAAACACAGCGCCTGGCACCACCAGCAGCCTCGGGCTGGGCAGTCGCAGGGCTGGTCTGCTCGGACTCGCCTCCCGTGGACCCTCCCCAGGTAGTAAAGGCCACTGGCCACGGCCCACGTGGCCTCCGTGCAAGACCCAGGTCCCTTCCTGCCTTTACAGCATCCACATAACCAGTCCCTACAGTTAATCTGTGAAGCATCAGAACTTGGTGACTCTGACAGTTCATCTTTCCCAGCAACTCTGTTTAAAGCTTTCTGAGGACAAAAGCAAGAAGACAATGATACAGATTGCGGAGACCAGAGAAAGAGTAGGAGAAAGAGAAGCTTGGAGAGACACAACCACAGTGGAAAGTGCACAGCTCAGCAGTTAACAGGGCAGCGTCCCAGCACCTGAGCGCATGCACGCGCCTGATTAAACACCGCAACGCACACCCAGAAGAAGGCTGTAAGCTGGGACACGTCTTTGCCAGAAGCAGCACGTTAACCACTGCTCGTGCACTTCTCCAACTGCAGTCCTTCAATTCTTTCATTTAGAGAACAGTTTACATTATAATAGCCAGCATCACTTCTGTTTTAAAACAATTGATTATATGGCTATTGCCCAATTATGGACCCACTGGACATTTCCATAAGTGAAAACAACTGCAAATGTGCTTTGAAAATGACCTTTAAATAGGGAGTCTGGTGACACACAGAGGCACGGCCTAAGGGTCCTGGTGCCCCTATTCCGAGGCCTCCCGGGGGTTGAAACATCTCTTTCCTCTCAAGTTTTCTGGGAGCAGAGGTCTGTGGACTTGGCAGCGGGAAGCCCGTGAGCTACAGCCCCTGCCCCCCACCCTGGGGTCTCTGCCCCGCAGACCCCAGCCCTTGCAGACTGTCACACTGCATCGGAGGGCCACATGCTGGTGACTCCACGCGTTCATTCTGTGGCCGAAAGTGCCTCAAACAAATCTTCCTGGAACCTCAAAATCCTGCCAACCCCACCGGCTCAGCACCCGGCCAGCAGGGAATCTTCCCAAGTCCTAAACATCTCAGAAGCCAAGGCACGGCAGCAAACAGCAGAGGCCCAGAGGCCAAATGCCCCCGGGGTGAGAGCAGGGCCTTGAGGAGCTCCTTCAGGCACAGGAAACGGCACAGCCGGTGGGGGGTGGAGGGGGGTGGGAAGGGGAGGGTGGGACATGACCCCCGAGGCCAGACCCAGCCCAGTGATCTCAGCATTAGCCAGAGACAAGTGACCCAGCCCCCCGGGGAGGGCCGTCCTAGTGGGATCAGTGCAAGAGGCTTGTCTGAGGTCACCACCCAGCGCGTGGCTACGCTGGGAAGTCAACCAGCCCCTGCGACTGGAGCTGACCTCTTAACCCTGGTGCCCATGGCTGCTGCAAACTTGCCCCAGCTGGACACGTGCCCCCACGTTTCACAGAGAGCCTGCACGCTCTTCTACTGCATGAAAATTGGAGCAGACATCTTTTCCCCTGTTCTTCCCACTAAGCACCACGAAAAGCCCTGGTCATCAATGACAAAGCAAACATGGGAAGCCTCTGGAAGGTGCAGAGGCAGCAGAGGTACAAGGAACACGAGGCCCCGCCTGGCTGGGAGCCTCTAGTTCGCGGTTTGGCTTATGGCTCCCACCAGGTGCTGGAGAAAATTGGCAGACCTGGAAACACCCACAGATCCATACGAGAAAGCCTGCTCTCCAGCCTAAGGACCGGGAGACCAGTCGGCCTCCCAAGACCCACAGTGCTTCCACAGTAATGGCTCCACCCCAGCCAAATAGCACAGAGGAAATTCAGGCCCTGTCCCCAGCCTTCCAGCAGAAGTTCAGGGGCGAGTCAACACCTGCACCATCGTGGGGCTGAAAAGAGGCAGCCAGGCCATGTTTGGGGTCGCGGTGGAGCAGGCTGTGTGGGGAACATGGGCTTCCACCCCAGCTGACAATAACACGGTGCACCAGTGCGGGGTCAGGAGCCTGCCTGCTTGAGGACAGGTTTAAATGAGATCCAGAGTGAGTCTTATAACACACACACCACCCACGTTTCCATCAAAGAGCATCCGCCACGCCGAGAACCAGGAAAATGTCCTATGGAACAAGGAAAGAAGCTCAGTAGGTGCCAACACTGAAATAACAGATGGTAGGATTATCTGATGAGGACGTGAAAGCAGTGATGGTAAGGATGCTTCAGCAAGCATTTACAAACACACTTGAAACAAATGACGAAATAGAAAGTCTCAACAAAGACATGAAGCTTTCAGCAAATAAACAGAAAATACAAAGCAGAACCATCTAGACATTTCAGAACTCACAACTATTGTATATGAAACAGTATCAGGTACAAATATTGTATCTGACCCACAAGGTTGGCTCAACGGCAAAGTGGGAAAAACAGAAAAAAATCAGTGAGAAAAGGTAAAACAATAGACATTCCTCGGTGTCATTGACCATCTTAGAAAGCTGATGAAGAAAGAGTCACACAACCATATCAATTCAGGCAGAAAAAAATATTTAACAATTCTCCTCAAATTGATGTACAGGTTTCACGCAAAATCCCAGCAAAATATTTTGCAGATATAGACAAGATTTATGGAAAGGCAAAGGAACTAGAATAGCTAAAACAATTTTGAAAAAGAAAACTAAAGTGGAATCACTCTACCTGTTTTCCAGACTTTTTATGTAGCTTCAATAATCAGGGCAGTGTGGTATTGGTTGGGGCATAAACACATAGATCAATAATACAAAAGAAACAGAATAGAGAACCCGGAAAGAGCCCCACACAATGACGGCCAACTGATTCTCTAAAAAAAGGCAAAAGCAATTCAGTGGAAGAAGAATAGCCATTTCAAAAAATGGTGCTAGAGCAATTTTAAATCTCAAGGCAAAATAATGAACCTTGAACAAAACCCACAACTTATCAAAAAGTAACTCAAAGTCGATCATAAATTTAAACGTAAAATTATAAAATTTTTAGAAGACAGGAGAGAAGCTTCAGGACCTAAGGCTTGGTGAAGAGTTCTCAGACGTGAAACCAAAAGCACAATCCATAAAAGGAAAAAAGCAATACATTGGGCTTAGCACAATTAAAAACAGCTGTCGTTCTACAGAAGACTTTGTAAAGAACATTAAAAGACAAACTATGGACTGAGAGAAATTTTTTGCAGACCAAGTGTCTAACAAAGCACTCATAGTTAAGAATGCATAAAGAGCTCTCAAGATGTAAAGGTGAAAACCCCCAAACAATCCAGTTGGAAAATGGGCAAAAGATGTTGTCTGCAGGATAATGGTTCCCCAAAGATACCCATATTCTCAGGCCTGTAATCTCTAGAACCTGAGAATATCTGGAGTTTTATGGCGAAGGATAACTAAGATTGCAGATGGAGTTAAGACGCTAGTAAACTGAATTTGAGGACGGAGATTATCCTGGGTCATCCACATGGGCTGTGTTAGGGTTCACCAGGAAGCAGAGCGGATGTAGTAGGGGATGTAGGTATATATATAGGTGTAGGTGGTGTAGGTATATATATAGGTGTAGGTGGTGTAGGTATATATATAGGTGTAGGTGGTGTAGGTATATATATAGGTGGACGTGGTGTAGGTATATATATAGGTGTAGGTGGTGTAGGTATATATATAGGTGTAGGCGGTGTAGGTATATATATATAGGTGTAGGCGGTGTAGGTATATATATATAGGTGTAGGCGGTGTAGGTATATATATATAGGTGGAGGTGGTGTAGGTATATATATAGGTGTAGGTGGTGTAGGTATATATATATAGGTGTAGGTGGTGTAGGTATATATATAGGTGGAGGTGGTGTAGGTATATATACAGGTGTAGGTGGTGTAGGTATATATATATAGGTGTAGGTGGTGTAGGTATATATATATAGGTGTAGGTGGTGTAGGTATATATATAGGTGTAGGTGGTGTACGTATATATATATAGGTGTAGGTGGTATAGGTATATATATAGGTGTAGGTGGTGTAGGTATATATATAGGTGTAGGTGGTGTAGGTATATATATAGGTGGAGGTGGTGTAGGTATATATATAGGTGGAGGTGGTGTAGGTATATATATAGGTGGAGGTGGTGTAGGTATATATATAGGTGGAGGTGGTGTAGGTATATATATAGGTGGAGGTGGTGTAGGTATATATATAGGTGTAGGTGGTGTAGGTATATATATAGGTGTAGGTGGTGTAGGTATATATATAGGTGTAGGTGGTGTAGGTATATATATAGGTGGAGGTGGTGTAGGTATATATATAGGTGTAGGTGGTGTAGGTATATATATAGGTGGAGGTGGTGTTTGTATATATATAGGTGGAGGTGGTGTAGGTATATATATATAGGTGTAGGTGGTATAGGTATATATATATAGGTGTAGGTGGTGTAGGTATATATACAGGTGTAGGTGGTGTAGGTATATATATATAGGTGTAGGTGGTGTAGGTATATATATAGATGTAGGTGGTGTAGGTATATATATATAGGTGTAGGTGGTGTAGGTATATATATAGGTGTAGGTGGTGTAGGTATATATATAGGTGGAGGTGGTGTAGGTATATATACAGGTGTAGGTGGTGTAGGTATATATATATAGGTGTAGGTGGTGTAGGTATATATATAGGTGGAGGTGGTGTAGGTATATATATAGGTGTAGGTGGTGTAGGTATATATATAGGTGGAGGTGGTGTAGGTATATATATAGGTGGAGGTGGTGTAGGTATATATATAGGTGTAGGTGGTGTAGGTATATATATAGGTGTAGGTGGTATAGGTATATATATATAGGTGTAGGTGGTGTAGGTATATATATAGGTGGAGGTGGTGTAGGTATATATATATAGGTGGAGGTGGTGTAGGTATATATATAGGTGGAGGTGGTGTAGGTATATATATAGGTGTAGGTGGTATAGGTATATATATATAGGTGTAGGTGGTGTAGGTATATATATAGGTGTAGGTGGTGTAGGTATATATATAGGTGGAGGTGGTGTAGGTATATATATAGGTGTAGGTGGTGTAGGTATATATACAGGTGTAGGTGGTGTAGGTATATATATAGGTGTAGGTGGTGTAGGTATATATATATAGGTGTAGGTGGTGTAGGTATATATATAGGTGTAGGTGGTGTAGGTATATATATAGGTGTAGGTGGTGTAGGTATATATATATAGGTGGAGGTGGTGTAGGTATATATATAGGTGGAGGTGGTGTAGGTATATATATAGGTGGAGGTGGTGTAGGTATATATATAGGTGGAGGTGGTGTAGGTATATATATAGGTGGAGGTGGTGTAGGTATATATATATAGGTGTAGGTGGTATAGGTATATATATATAGGTGTAGGTGGTGTAGGTATATATACAGGTGTAGGTGGTGTAGGTATATATATATAGGTGTAGGTGGTGTAGGTATATATATATAGATGTAGGTGGTGTAGGTATATATATATAGGTGTAGGTGGTGTAGGTATATATATAGGTGTAGGTGGTGTAGGTATATATATAGGTGGAGGTGGTGTAGGTATATATACAGGTGTAGGTGGTGTAGGTATATATATATAGGTGTAGGTGGTGTAGGTATATATATAGGTGGAGGTGGTGTAGGTATATATATAGGTGTAGGTGGTGTAGGTATATATATAGGTGGAGGTGGTGTAGGTATATATATAGGTGTAGGTGGTGTAGGTATATATACAGGTGTAGGTGGTGTAGGTATATATACAGGTGTAGGTGGTGTAGGTATATATACAGGTGTAGGTGGTGTAGGTATATATACAGGTGTAGGTGGTGTAGGTATATATATAGGTGTAGGTGGTGTAGGTATATATATATAGGTGTAGGTGGTGTAGGTATATATATAGGTGTAGGTGGTGTAGGTATATATATAGGTGTAGGTGGTGTAGGTATATATATATAGGTGGAGGTGGTGTAGGTATATATATAGGTGTAGGTGGTGTAGGTATATATATAGGTGTAGGTGGTGTAGGTATATATATAGGTGGAGGTGGTGTAGGTATATATACAGGTGTAGGTGGTGTAGGTATATATACAGGTGTAGGTGGTGTAGGTATATATATAGGTGTAGGTGGTGTAGGTATATATATAGGTGTAGGTGGTGTAGGTATATATATAGGTGGAGGCGGTGTAGGTATATATATATAGGTGTAGGTGGTGTAGGTATATATATATAGGTGGAGGCGGTGTAGGTATATATATAGGTGGAGGCGGTGTAGGTATATATATAGGTGTAGGTGGTGTAGGTATATATATAGGTGTAGGTGGTGTAGGTATATATATAGGTGGAGGTGGTGTAGGTATATATATAGGTGTAGGTGGTGTAGGTATATATATAGGTGGAGGTGGTGTAGGTATATATATAGGTGTAGGTGGTGTAGGTATATATACAGGTGTAGGTGGTGTAGGTATATATATAGAGAGATTTATTTTAAGGAATTGGCTCACACAATCGTGGTGACTGGCAGAGCCCAAATCAGCAGGGCAGGCGGGCGGGCTGGGATCCCAGGGAACAGGTGGTCCTACCATCTGCTGGCACAAGGTCCTCTTGCCCAGGGGACTCCAGTCTTTTCTTTCTATCCAGGCTTTCAACTGATTGGATGAGGCCCACCCACAATCTGCTTTACTCAAAGCCCACCAATTTTTTTTTTATTTCCTTTGATAACTAACATTTACTGAGTACTTAATACATGCCATGGACTCTTCCATGCACTTTATATTATTTATATTTTTTCCCTCCCAATTTGAAAACCAACACAACATAAAATTTACCATTGTAACAATTTTTAAGGGTATGGTTCAGTGATATTAAGGGCATTCATACTGTTGTTCAATCGTCACCCCCATCTATCCCCATAAATCTTTTTTAGAAAAAAAAAAGACATTTATTCAAAGAACAGAATATACTTAGAATTGTTTGCTTCTAAAAAGCCCATTTCCCCCAAGCTTTAACTTTATGATTTCATATTAAGCAATGAAGTTATTTTACACAATCTAGTTACACAATTTTACAGAGATAGTCCCATAACTCTTTTTATCTTGTGCAACATAAAGTCTATACATTCTGCCTTCACTCTGCTCCTTGCACCTACCCATCTACTTTCTATCTCTGTGATTTTGACAACTCTAAGGATCTCATATAAGTGCAGTCAGACAGTATTTGTCTTATCATGACTGCAAAGCCCACCAATTTAAACCTAAATCTCACTCAAGACACCCTCACAGAAACACAGCCAGGATAGGATTCAGTACATGTAGGTACTGTGGCCCAGCCAGAGCGGCCACTGTAATCACAGGGGTCTATAGATGTCGCAGCAGAGAGTCAGAGAAAGGACAGGCTTTGAAGATGGAGGAGAAGAGCCACAGTCCAAGAATGTGGTGGCTCCTGGGAGTGGGAAGAGGCAAGGAAACAAATTCCACAAGCCACAAGGCACTGCTGACACCACGGTTTTAGGCCAGGGACGCCCAGCTGGGGCTTCTGGTCTCCAGAACCAGTAAGATTATAACTTTATATTGTTTGAAGTGAGCGTGTAGGACACACCTGCCCAGGGTGGGTCTCTCTGGCTTTGCTGTCCACACCCTTACAGGGAAACGTCCAGAGCTTCATTCGTGAGAGCCCAGCTCTCTCTGCTTGGTCTAAATTGGAAGTGGAGACAAAAATTAGGAAAACTGTCAGTTACTGATCAGATCCCGGCAGGGGCTGTTGTTTACCTACCTGGATCTACCTGGACGGTTACTGTGGATGGCACTCTTTGCTCCTGGATGGTCACCACGGACACTGGTTTCCCTTCCCGGGCTGGTCACTGCAGACTGTGGGTCAAAGTTCTACATCCCTTCATGGTGCTGTTTTCCATTTGAGGCTGCTGGTCAAAGGACCACACTTGAATGGAAAGTGTCCGGACCACTGGTCTGTGTGTCATCAGACCATTAATTAACTCAAATGGGACACGGAACCCAACATGCTACCTGCAAATGTAAGCTGTGCTTAAATTCAACATGTCCATGGACACTGCAAACGTTTACAGTCTCCTCCGTGGCTATCCCTCAAGGTAGACTGCTTTCCACTACATCTACCCAAAGAAAATCCTTAAAGCACCTCCATTGGCTCCCCATAACAGCAATAAAAACATAAAAAAGCCAAAAGAACCCTGGTGGGCCTGCCACCTTTGGGTCCTCCCCGGGTTTAGGGGGCACCGTTGCTGTGCATCCAGGACCACCCCCCTGTGGTTGGAGGACTGTCCACCTGGGACCCAGCCCTGCCCTGGGGTGGACCAGCTACCCCATTCTGAGCCCCAGACATAGGAATCGGTCCGGGATTGGGATATGGGATGCGATATGGCCCAGGCAAGCCAACCAAAATCCTGTGGGATTTTCTCACTGGTGTGAATGGAGCAAGAATCTCTGAGGGGTGGAGCTGGGAGGTGGTGCGGGGGGACAAGCGGCCTTGTTCCTGCTGAGATGGAGGGGTGACTGGGGATGGTGGGGAGACAGGCATCAGCCCCGGCCCCCCTGCTGGCTCCAGCACCTGCTCTGTAACTCAGTGAGCTCCCAGCCTTTTCCCAACGCGCCACTTTTCCCCGAAGCTGGCTTTGTTGGGTTCTGCCAGGTCTCAGGGTCTGCAGGACTGAGGGAGGACGGGAACGGGCAACAGAAGTAAGGAGAGGGGATCCCCGTCCCCCAAGGCCCCAGGGGTCTCCCGCATCTTCCTGTCTCTTCCACCCACACAGGCAGGACGCTGTTCGCTTCCTGCCGTGATGTCATACACCCTGGACATTCCACAGTGTCCTGGAGACCACGCGGGAGAATCTGAGGGGACCTCAGGAGAGCGTCCTCCTTCCGCAGCTGGAGGAACATGGTGGCTAATACAGGAGTGGCCGTCTTCGTCCTGCTGCTTTACTGCAGGCAGGGAGCTGAGTTCCGGCTGATAAACGTGACCACGGGTACAGTCACGGGGCGTTGCTGTGGGCGGGAGAAAACGGGTGCCTCCCCGGGCTGAGTCAGGTGGGCCATGGCCTTCTCCTAGGGGTCCCTCCCCTTCATGCCTCCCCAGATTTACCGTTTATTGCCGGGGGAATGGAGCAAGTTGAAGTGTTGTTCTATATTTGAAGCTTTGTTCAGATCCAATACTCCATGGGAGAGTAGCATACATTATATATTTTAACTTTTAATCATGGAAAATTTCTAGCTCACCCAAAAGTGGGGGAATCGTGGAAACTCCATCACCCGGTTTCAATCGTATACGTTTTGCCATCTTGTTTTACACACACACACACACACACACACACACACACTTTAGTTGTTACTGGAGCATTTCAGCATCGTCCAAGATGTCTTATGATTTTATGCAAACGCCTTCTTACTAAGATAAAGGCATTTTTCTCTTACATACCTACAGTGGCATTGAAACACTAGCAAAATTAACAAAACTCCCGTGCAGGGCTAGTACTGGCCCACACTCAAGCCTCCCCCCAGGTCTCAGAATGTCCTTTACAGGCGGCTGGTTCGAATCCCACCCAAGCAGGCCCCACCTGCCTCCGGCTGTTGTGTCCTAACCTCTGAGTTGAGGAAGGGGACAGTGGACGCGCCCCCCTTGCTGGGATGTGACTCGCTGGCCGAGGAGGCCGAAGGTGCAGACAGGGGCGGGGCCCCCCGACCCCCTCTTCCTGGCAGGAGGCTGCAAGCCCAGGCCGCCTGCTCCCCCCCTCCCCTTCCTGCCCCCCTCAGAGGTCACCAAGGGCGAGCTCGAGGAAAGGGGTCCCAACAGACCCCCGGCCCAGCTCCCAGGCCGGACGAGCAGGCCCTGGAGAGTCAGCACAGGGCCTATGCGGCTCCCCTGAGAGCAGGACGTGGCCCAGGCTGGACCCAGAGTTACCAGGGGGGCGGCCCAGCCCAGCCTGGGTCTGGAGGTCACCCTGCCTGACCTCGTCACGAAGAAGCTACTGCTTCCAGCTGCTTTCCTGCAAGAAACTTTGAGTTTTGAGGCGCCTACCAAGGATGGCATCCTCTGGGTGCTGGGGTGTCGAAGGGTCTGCGACAGGTGGGGACGTGCGGTCACCCCACACCGCTGGGTTCCCCCGGCTGCCCGTTCCTTTCACGACTGTCGGTCCCCTGGTGCCCGCGGGAGCTGCTCCCACACAGGCTTGACCCAAGCGCTCCTGACGCAGCCCCAAGTCGGTCCGTCTCCTCGTGCAGACAGAGACGTCCGCAGGTGACCGTCAAGGGCTTCCCAGCTCGGTTATCCTAACGCGGGCACAGGGCGGGTGGAAAACTGAGAATGTCAGGGGGAGGAGGCGTCAACAGGCACAACACGGCGAGGCGGCTGCACTTGACAGCGCACTCCGCAAACGGGTCGAGACCACAGAAGTAAATATTCTTCTGCATGCGCTCACTGGCTGGCTGGCACAATGGCTCCACTATAATTGGGGACAGACACAAAATGAGAATATTTTTAACAAAGTGCTTGCACGAGCAGCTGTACCCGTTCGTAATGACTCGTTAGTGTCGCAGCCAAAGAGGACTGTACTTTTGTTTGCTGCGTTTACGGAGGTCAGCACACTGGGAAGCCATTGTCATCACAGCGCGGTCCTCTTTATGCCGGTTTCCTGTGTTGTTCGAAGCCGAGGGCGCGCAGATGAGCCGATCGGTATGCAGATCGCCCATCATTAAAACTGTTGGAAATTCAGCGTCGTCCCTGCTTTAGTGCTGGAACTTGAGCGCCTGCAGGCGCCACCTGAACGCTCTGTGCGCCCCGAGGGGACGGGGGCCCTGCCCGGCCGGCCCCTGGGGGCGGCTGTCTGCTCTCTGCTCTCCCCAGGGGCTGGAGGAAGGGGCTGACCCTGACCTTGAATAGAGGACCTGGAGCCGGACACCCAGCCCTAAGAAAAGGGGGAGGAGCCCTGGGCGGTGCTGCCGGGGGGCCGGCACTCAGAGTCCCCGCCCACTGCCCGGCCCGCGAGGCTGCTTCAGGTCGGCCAGGCCGGGGAGGCCGGCGGCCAGGAGCCCAGGGGCCCCACGGAGGACTGCTGCCGGCAGTCAGCTCCCCCAGGGGACTCGGAATGGCTCGCTTACGGAAGAGGAGCCGGCGGGGCCAGTGCCTCTCCCCCCCGCCCAGAGAGGCACAGGGCAGGTGGCCGTGACGGTGTCCCTTCTGCACGTCACATCCTCAGCCCGCCGGTCATACGGGAGCCGCGTGGGTTTTTACGGAAGGACGTGCGGGTCCCTCTTCACCCGCCCGGCGCTCCTTCCTCCCCCGAGGGGCGGCGCCAGTGAGCGCGGCCCGGGAGCGCGGGTGTCACCTCCAGCGCCCGGCGCGCCACCCGTCCTCACCCCTCCCTCCCGGCGGGCCCCGAGTCCCAGGAGCCCCGTGCAGGGCCCCTCCCCCTCGAGCAGGTGGTCGGCCCCGCAAAAGCCAGTCGGCCGACGGACAAGTCGGTGCAAATTCAGGGAACGTTGTTAAACTATTGGGTTTTTTTCCCCCCCAGTTTCAGGCACTGAACAGCCAGCAAATTTAAGAAATCTGGATGACGATATGGACACAGTATTTAGTAAGGAGGCTCCTCTTATCACACATCTGGTCCATGCCTGGAGGGGCTGGGTGACCGTCGGGGGGTGTGTCCCAGATAAGCTGGGGCAGCCGCGCAAGGTGGAGCCAGGTGACTTGGTTTGAGGCTAGGATCACGTTCCCACGGCCCGCGCAGGCCTGAGCTGCGGCGGAGTGAGACCCCCTTCAGGATGCTGCCGGTTAGGACGCGCAGCTCTGGGGCCGCCGGTGGTCAGCTGAGCTCTCGGGGAGAATCCGGCTCCACCAGGTCAGGGAGTGGCTGGGACGAGGACTCACACTTGCCTGGCGGGTCTGACAGTTACCGTAGTGGAGAATTAGAGTCCGACACCAGCACCCGCTCCGTCCGGGCAGCCCACCACCCAGAGCCCCAGACAACCTTTGGGAAAAGGTCAGAAACAATGGAGTCACTGGGATTTCTGACGATTTTCTGGGCTCAGCAAGCTAACCCTGCAGGGGAACTGCAGCCCCTGCCCTGCCCTTACATCCCAGGTAGAAAGTGGAGAGCCTTAGAAGTGAAAAATCCTTGTGTCTGGAAATAAGCCAAGGGGACCCACATGAGAACAGCAGGGGTGCTGGTTCAGAGCTCGCTGTGCAGCGTCAGCCACCGTCACTGGCGTGTGGCAGACTCAGGCAGATGGGGTGGGGAGAGCTCATGGTGGGAAAGGGGGTTCAGGGGTGTCCTGGGGGAGGTGCTGGGGGGACAGCTCAGGGGTGTCCTGGGGGAGGGGCTGGGGGACAGCTCAGGGGTGTCCTGGGGAGGTGCTGGGGGACAGCTCAGGGGTGTCCTGGGGGAGGGGCTGGGGGACAGCTCAGGGGTGTCCTGGGGGAGGTGCTGACCAGAAGCGACTCCGTGTGATGGGTTAGGGGAGCACGTCTGACTCGCGTCCTGAGTTGGAAGCAGGGAGGAGCACGGGAAGCCATCAGTCACTGATGAGGCCCGGCCGGCCGTCAGGGGGGCGCCAATCCCTGAGGGTGGGTGTTTGGCCTCCAGCGTCAGCTTCCTGCGATGTCTGGGTGGCCAGCTAGGTGCCCTGCAGGGCGCTCACGCAGCAGCCAGAGTGTTTTCTGTGTTATGTAGGTCATCGTCCGTTTGCACGTTCAATATCTCATTTCTCAAAAAGGAAAATTTTAAGTAGAAAAGGACAAGGTTTAAAACCACAGAGCTTTCTCACCTTGCACACCTGGTCGGCTCATGTCTACCTGAGGGCTCTTCCAGCTACGATTATACGCACAACACACAGAGGTGTGGAAGTTTCCGGCAGCTTTTGGTCTTGGTTTGCCCACCTTTGGGGCGTCCCCAGCCCCCAGCCCTGAGGGTGACTTCGGCCCCTCTCACCCGAGGTTGTCCCTGCCCGCCGGCAGGGAGTGTGTCCTGCTGCAGCTGGGCTGTCACCACCCGCTCCGGGGACCTCTCAGGATGTCTGTGGGTCATGGCGCGGGGGGTCCCCGGAGGCCACCCCAGCGTCCTGCACGTCACACTGACCGCAGGAGGCCTCGCTTCTCTGCGCTGGTCGGCCGAGCCCTGTCCCCTGCCTGGCCGCTGCGCCAGCCCCGGGTAGGGGCCCTGTGACAGCCGAAGGTCTGTGCACACTTCATCCTGCCCTCACACACGGCTGGATGCCTCGCGACAGAGACCAGGGACCAGGGCTGGGCCGTCCCTGACCCTCCAGCACCTGGACCGTGTCTGGTACACAGTAGGTGCTCAGTAAATGCTTGTGGTTCCCTTGAGTGTCCACTCTTCCCCGTGACCCCCAGTCTAGCCTGACGCCATGATGTTTTTGGGACTTAGCGGTGGTCCTTCTGCACAGTAGCTCCCAGCAAAGGGGCCAAGGCCAGCTCGAGGTGGGGGAGGTGCTGCAGAGCAGCTGCAGCGGCCGTGCGAGCAGAGCCCGGGGGCGGGGGGATGGGGGGTGGGGAACCCCGCCCCGCGGGGTCCTGTCCTGTGTCCCCAGCAGCCCCACCAGGAGGCCGCGCCCCTGAGGTCGCCCTGGCCGGCCCTCCAGCTTGTGCCCCGGAGTCCCGAGGCGTCCACAGCTCCAGACGTCAGGGCCACCACCAGGTCGTCAGAAAGAAGCAGGGCTGCAGGTCCAGACGCTCCGCACATCCTGTACCCCCCACACAGGCTGCAGGGGTCTCAGAGCGCCCCTGGGTGCACACAGCCAGGCCCTGGCCAGGCTCAGGCTCTCTGGGGAGGGAGTCACAGAACTGGGAGAGCCTGGCCTCGTGTGTGGGGCGAAGTCTCTGCTTCCTCTGGTGCTTGCGGGCTTCTCCCCTTTCCGTGTGTCTCCACGTGAGCTGGAACCGGGGCACCAGCCGACAGCTTCAACTTGGCTGGGACTGAGGGGCTCTCGGGACTTGGGACTTTCATGCTGAACCAGGAAAATCAGGGCTCGAGTCAATACAAACCCAGCGCGTGGATGGCCGGTCACATGACCACTGGGCTCACAGCTGGGGCTCAGCGCTGCCGTGTATTCATTTAGCCTCAACCCCACCTCAGTCTATGTTAAGTGCTCCCTACATGCCCTGCTTCATTTGAACCTCGTAAAAATCCCGATGAGATAAGCACAGACCCCATTTTACAGACGTGAAAACCCAAGGTTCAAGAGAAACATGTGTAAGAGCACAGTCAGTGAGAGCAGAACCAGAGTGTGGTCCGGGGCTGCCCGACACACAGTCCAGGACGCCTCTGTTAGAAGCTCCCTGGCAGAGGTCAGAGGATGTACAGGAAGGAAACCCTGCCGCATCAGGTAGAAATCAGGGAAGATGCTCGTGCCTGCCTGCCGGGGGACAGCTAGAGGGAGGAGTCTCAGAGAGGGGACAGACGGCAGCAGGGGCGGGAAGGAGATTTACGACGACGCCCGGGCCGGGTTTCCAGCATCGTATCTCCGGGGGCATGTTTCTTGTCCAGGGTACCTGGATGATCTCAGGTTTTCAGAAGTTATTTAGGGAGGCAGTGGTCTCCCCACCGAGACAAGGTTCTTTAGAAACCAGGTCCATCTCCACGGAGCTCCTTGAGTCCCTGTGTCCAGTCCAGCATTCGCCGCCTGCCTTAGGTCTGCGAAGAGCAGAAGGATGTAGGTAGGGCCTTGCATTGCTGGTTTAACTGTCCTTGTGTGCTTTTTCCAAGATGAAATTCTGGTCCAAGAGATGTTGGAGCCAAATAAATCATCATTTCTTGAAACACAAAGACTCCCACCAACATCAACAAAGACTCCGACAAAGAGAAAAAGCAAGTACACATTTCTTAAAGCCTAATTACATGTGTTCCTAGAGGACTGTGGTACATATGCACAATCCCATCACAGTCGCATTCCTTGAGGCCAGCTACTTCTGGGGCAAAAGCTGATGGAGATGTGGATGAAACAGTCGTCCCAAACCTCTGCTGTGATCTTCCCTAGACTGGGGAGGTCACACCTAGACAGGCAGAGACAAGTTCCTTTCTCCCGGCTGGTGTCTGGGTGCAAGAAGGGCCTCTGCTTGGGATGCAGGTGGGGTTTAGCCACTGCGGGAACCCGGGGCGCACGGAAATAGGAGCTTTCGGCCACCCAGCACGTTTGATGCTCACCTAAACCTCTGAGAGCAGGGCAGTGACTACGACCCCATCCGTCAGGGGATAAAAGTAAGGTCTGGAAGAGGACTGGCCCGAGGCCCCAGAGCTAGTGAACAAAACAATGTGCTTTCCCAAAGCACAGCTTCATGCGGTCCAAATGCATACAGATAAGTCAAATAGCACCCTGAGACCCAAGACGGAGCATCTGACCCTCGCTCAGGAGAGAGCAGCACGGCAGAAATCTACACACAGCGCGTGAAAACGCATTCAGCAGCAGGGACGTTCAGCATTTCCTTGAAATTTTACATCCA
Organism: Delphinapterus leucas; assembly: GCF_059928025.1. Classification (NCBI taxonomy): domain Eukaryota; kingdom Metazoa; phylum Chordata; class Mammalia; order Artiodactyla; family Monodontidae; genus Delphinapterus; species Delphinapterus leucas. The sequence goes on along the minus strand of NC_143146.1, from coordinate 1,659,147 downwards.
GATGGAAGTTCCAACAGCCTATGGAACATCTACCAAACAGCTGGGCTCAAGGAGGTCAGATGAAGCCTGACTGTTTACATACTAGGTTGCCAGAGCACGTTTTCAGTAGAAGTTGAAAACTGTGTTAGCATCCCAAGCTAAAGTACAGTATGGATGAAAACGTTCGCGGGAGTGTACATTTATGTTTTCCCTCATTCTTTTCCACGCTTTTCATCAAAGATGCCGGCCTTGATGAGAGCTATCAAGTTGGTGGTCCTGAGGGTTACCGTGAGCTCTCAGATATTTCATCATTATCTCTGGACCCTGAGGACGAAATTCTCAATAACGGTAAATGCAGCCTGGCAGGTCCCAGCCCGAGCTCAGATGAGGTGGGAGGACAGGAGGATGTAGGCAGAGACGCCTCCTTCGTGGGGGATGAACAGCGTGGTTGGAGGGTTGGAGAGCGATGCTGCTTCCGCCACCGTGACACCTCCCTGGTCAGGCAGATTTCCCGCCTCCTGGGGACGGAGAAGACAAGAGGTGACTCAAAGACACATTCCTGGGCCCATCGAACGTCTCTGCAGGTGGCGCCCAGGAATCTGCATTTCAGCCCATTCCCCAAACAGTCTTTCCAGTGAGCCGGCAGGCGTCTGGTGTTTGGAAGATTGAGCAGGAATAGGGTTGCAATTACAGTTAATATTTCTAATGCCTCTGGGTGCGTCCCACACATTGACCTGTGCAAATTGCCCAATGGCCAGTGTGGCTGCCAGGTAAATTCAGTGGAATAGCATTGCTTCCAGTCTCTCTCGGCAGACAGAGCTGGAAAACATATGAAGACGCACAAACACACATGCAGATGTAGACTGAGACACATGCACACACACACACACAGATGCACACATGCACGCAGACACACACAGACACCTCTGTGCTGACTTCTCAGCCTCCCTCCCTGCTCTCTTTGTTTCTCTGTATAAACCCATGAGTTCACACTGGCACCTCTGGTTCCACTCCAGTATCAATTTCAGGGGCTCTTCTCGAAGCTCCTTCTCGGTACCACTTTGTTAGGAACGTGGCTCCCACTTTCCACACAGATTTAACTGCGTAGTCCTGGAGTTCAGAATTGCTATCCCCACCCCTGAGAAAATCCAGTCACCCCACAAGAGAACAATATTTTTCATCGGTCCTTTCATCTCTAAGTGTCATTGTTTTCCGGTGTTGCCAGGGCCATCCTCCCTGCCCACCGGGCACCCTGCGTGTGGCTCATTTCTAATACATAAGGCTCCTTGTTACTGTTTGCTTTCCCTTGTCGGTCCCCTCATCCTGTTAATTATAAATACTTATTTACATTTGACTCTGTGAAGCATCACCATGGTTTTGAAAGTCACACTCTAGAAAAAGGAACACACAAAGCCCCCTCTAGCCCATCATCCCACCTGTATAGGGGACCAGTCTCCTTAGTTCCATCTTCCTGTGTCTCCTTTTGCACAAATGAGGAGATGAGGGATATTCGTGTATCCCTCCTTTATTGCATGAGGGGTACACACCATAAATCTCCTCTAGTCTTTTTTTTCCACTTAACAGTGAAAACTGAAAATCAGTCCACATCCGTTAATATAGATCTCCCTCTATTTTTCACAGCTGCAAAATATTCCACAACGTGTGTAAACCATACTGAGCGCCCTGCTATCTGTGTACAGTCTTTTCACTTGGTTCCAACCTTCTGCAGTTACAAACACTGCTGCAATGAACAGCCTAGTGCATAAGTGTTTTCCTATTGTTGGAGATGTATCACCAGGGTAAATTCTTTTTTTTTTTTTCTTTTTTTTGCGTTACGCGGGCCTCTCACTGTTGTGTCCTCTCCCGTTGCGGAGCACAGGCTCCGGACCCGCAGGCTCAGCGGCCATGGCTCATGGGCCCAGCCGCTCCGCGGCATGTGGGATCTTCCCGGACCGGGGCACGAACCCGTGTCCCCTGCATTGCCAGGCGGACTCTCAACCACTGCGCCACCAGGGAAGCCCTCCAGGGTAAATTCTTAGAACTGGGATGACGGGATCAAAAAATGAGTGACTATGTAATCTGAATAGTCAGATAATTCTATATTTACACAATAACTTTCCAAAATGCTTTCCAATAAAATTTGAAAATAACATGAGTGTTTCAAACCAGCCTTTTAAAATAAAGTGTGAGCCGAAATGTTCATAAGTATGTAATCAAATGCTCCCCCATGTTTTCTATGTTCTTCATCCAAGAACCCCAAATTGATGAGAGTTACCAAGTCGGTGGTCCCGAGGTTTACCATGGATCACAGCTCTCCTCTGGCCTTGAAGACAGGTCTCGCAACAATGGTAAATGTAACCTGGTGACTACCCCGGCCGGCCTCCGCGTGCAGTGGAGGGACGGGGCGTGGGCATCGAGCATGGCTGGCACGGCAGCCTCACCATCAGTGTGTGCTCACACTTGTAAATTATCACCAGTCTGATGGGGGAGGAGGGTGTTTCTTGTTTTAATTTGCAATTTTCTAATTATGAGTGAGTCTGAACATCTCATATTTTAAAGGCCATTTCTTTTATCATCTCAAAATCTTTCCTTTTATCCTTTCCCTTCAGTCTTTTTTCAAGGCTTATTTTTAAAATATAGTTGGAAACATACAATATAAATTCTGTATCTTGCTTCTTTATGTAATATGATTTTCTTTTTTTCTTCCAGTTTTATTGAGATAGAATTGATACACAGCACTGTGTAAGTTTAAGGTGTACAGCATGATGACTTGATTTACATATATCATGAAATAATGATCACAATTTCACTGAACATCATCTCATTTAGATACAAAATTAAAGAAATAGGAAAATATAATTTTCCTTGCGATGAGGACTCAGGACTTATTGTCTTCACAACTTTCATATATAACTTGCAGCAGGGTTAATTACATTTATCATGTTGTACATTACATCCCTAGTACTAATTTATCTTATGACTGAAAGTTTTTACCATTTGACCACCTTCACCCCATTCCCCTCCTCCTGAGCCCTGGTAACCACAGGTCTGATCTCTTTATCTATGAGTTTGTTTGTTTGTTTTTGAACTATAATTGACCTACAACACTACGTTAGTTCCTGTTACACAACATAGTGAATCAATATTTCTATACATTTCAAAATGATCATCGCAATAAGTCTAGTTGTGATCTGTCACCACACAAAGGTATTACATAATCATTGACTATATTCCCCACACTGTACATTTCATACCTATTACTCATTTAGTTTGCAACTGGAAGTTTCTACCTCTTAATCTTCCTCGACTATTTCTTTTTTCTTATTATTGAAGTATAGTTGATTTACAATGTTGTGTTAGTATATGGTGTACAGCAAAGTGATTCATTTAGATAGATAGCTAGCTAGCTAGCTAGATAAATAAATAAATAGATAGATATACATATATATATATTCATTTTCAGATTCTTTTCCATTATAGGTTATTATAAGATACTGAATATAGTTCCCTGTGCTATACAGTAGGTCCTTGTTGTTTATCTATTTTATACACGGTGTGTATCTGTTAATCACAAACTCCTTATTTATCCCTCTCCCTCCCTTTCCCCTTTGTTAACCATAAGTTTGTTTTCTATGTCTGGGAGTCTGTTTCTGTTTTGTAAATAAGTTCGTTTGTATCATTTTTTTAGATTCCACATATAAGCGATATCATGTGATATTCTTCTCTGTCTGACTTACTTCACTCAGTATGACAATCTCTAGGTCCATCCATGTTGCTGCAAATGGCATTATTTCATTCTTTTTTATGGCTGAGTAATATTCCATTGTATACATGTACCACATCTTCTTTATCCATTCCTCTGTCAGTGGACATTTATGTTGCTTCCATGTCTTAGCTATTGTCAATAGTGCTGCAATGAATATAGGGGTGCATGTGCCTTCTCAAAATAGAGTTTTCTCCGAATATATGCCCAGGTGTGGGATTGCTGGATCATTTGGTAGCTCTATTTTTAGTTTTTCAAGGAACCTCCATACTATTCTCCACAGTGCTGCTGTAATATTTATAAACCTTTGGATTTGAATGCCTCCAGGTTGGCAATACTTCTACAGGTAGTCATCATCCTCAATAACCCCTGCTGGCATTCATGTAAAGTAAGTGCCCAGGAGAAGCAAGGATCTAGGTGTTTAAATCCTGACAGTGAGAGAATGTTCTAATTTCATTCTTTTCCATGTAGCTGTCCAGTTTTCCCAGCACCACTTATTAAAGACACTGTCTTTTCTCCATTGTGTATTCTTGCCTGCTTTGTTGTAGATCAACTGACCATAGGTGTGAGGGTTTATTTCTGGGCTCTGTCCTCTCTTCCATTGATCTATGTGCCTGTTTTCATGCGAATACCACACTGCTTTGATTACTGTAGCTTTGTAGTATAGTCTGAAGTCTGGGAGGATTATGCCTCCAGCTTTGTTCTTTTTCCTCAGGATTGCTTTGGCAATTCTGGGTCTTTTGTGGTTCCATATAAATTTTAGGGTTATTTGTTCTAGTTCTGTGAAAAAATGTCATGGGTAATTTGGTAGGGATTGAGTTAAATCTGTAGATTGCTTTGGGTAGTATGTCCATTTTAACTACATTAATTCTTCCAATCCAAGAGCATGCGATATCTTTCCATTTCTTTGAATCAGCTTCAGTTTCCTTTATCAGTGTTTCATAGTGCTCAACATATGTCTTTCACCTCCTTTCCTTTATTTTCAGTCATTCAGCATCACTTTAAGTATACAGCATACTACATATACTTGGATCTTGCTTTCTAAGGAGTATTGCCAAAAAGAAAAAAATTTAATGCATGAGTTAAGCCTACATACACTGTAAAATCCTAAGAGTTTCGCACTGATAGAATTTTGTTTTAAAACAAACTGATAACTATGGGGTAAATCCAAACAAGGATTCCTGGGTAAAACAACAATCATGAAGCAATTCCTGCCTCATCGTGATCATGCAGCCGTGAGTGCTGGTGACCCCTCTTGCAGGTGCTGGTCGCCCCCCAGCCTCAAACAGACATTCCTCCTCCCCAGCCAAATCATCCAGGCAAGTTTCACTGCCTCTGCCTGATGAGGAGTTGGTGGGAAATACTCCCCCATCTCCACCGCCACCACGTTGATACTTGTTCAGTCTTTTTCGCTGCATGAATGTAATGTTTCCTATTTCCTGATCAGGCATTGATTCCCCCTCCTTTTGCTCTGCAGGCGTACATTTTTGATTTTTCAAGGCATCTAGGATGATGGGATACCAGGGCCAGGAGGGGTCAGGATGACCCACCAGGACCTGCTAGTTTCCAGGAAAGAATGGATCGGCAGAAGGGCTACACAGCCAGTCAGTGGCTGATGACATCCTGTTAGAGGTTCAGCCCATTTAATTAAAGGGAAACGGCGTCGTGAAGCCCAAACCTGCAGGGTAGGTGTCTGCAGACTCTGAATGAATAAACGGGCAGATGAATGACTGAAGTGTCCCAGCTGGAAGGGAACACTAGCCCTGGAGCTCATCTGAGCAGAGGACCAGCTTCTACAGGCATGTGTTTTATTAACATGGAGAAAAGGCGAAATCCCATCATGATCTAGTAACTTCACAAGCAGCTCAGATGCAACCTGACAAGAGTTTCTGCTGTGGCAGAAGGGGCGGGTTCTGGGGTCCGCAGGCAAACCCACCGAGGGCCTCGCCGAGGTGCTCACTGACCTGTCGGGATCAGGCCAGGAAACTGTGCCAGAGAGAGATCCTGTGGTCACGGAGGAACTGGACTGGAAAAACAGTGGCCAACAAGTTAAAGGAATACTCCTCCATGTTCACTGAAGGCAAAGGGCAAAGAAAAAGTCTGGCAGAAACAGAGGGAAGATCAGACAACAGCATGGCTATAGCTGGAGAGGAACCCATCTCCGTGCTGGGGGTTAGGACACAGCTGGTCCCTTCAGCCCCGCCTGGTGGGCTGACACCTTTCCACGGGAAGCGGGGCTCCACCAGGCCAGTGGTTTCCAAGCCACTGAGTGGGTCCTGAAATCAATTCATTGGGTTGGCACCAACATCTAGAAGAGAAAAACAGAATAAAAACAATGCACGTGTTGGTGAAACTTTTGTTTCGAGAGACAGGAGGTGGTCATTGGTCACGGTACAAAGCGCCTTCCTAGCTGTGTGGGAAGATTCAAAGACTGTGAAAGCCACAGCTTCGGGGGATACGCTCACTCTTCTGTGAGTCTGAGATCTGGGCCGTGTGTGCATCACGGGTCTCCTCGCTGCCCTGGTTGGAGCCAGGACCCACCTCCTGCTGGGGGACCCACGGGCGCATTCCGTCTACACTCGGGCCCCCCTTCCCTGTCAGATGTCGGTGCTTGAGGGAACTGCTTGCTTTCAGCTTCTCATCCCAAGCGAGGATAAGGTCCATCGCCGGCACCTGCAGCCAGTCCATCCGCCTGTGTCTGGAACAAAATACCGCAGACCCGGCGCCAAAACACTAGGAACCACCTGCCTGTCGGCTATGCAGGCAGAGTCCAGACCAAGGGGGGCTGGGCCCTTAATCTGCTCCATGCCCCCCGACCCCTGTTCTGGTGGTTTGCACGGTCCTCGGCTTGTAGAGACATCACTGCATCTCTGCCCCTGCCGTCACCTGGCCTCCGTCCCCGTGCACGTCTGTGTCTGCGGCTAAATTTCCCCTTTTCATAAGGACACCAGTCATGTTGTTGGATCAGGGCTACCTTGCTCCAGTGGGGCCTCACCTTAACTAGTCCCGTCTGCAGCGACCCCATTCTAACTAGGTCACCGTCAGAGGCACTGGGGTCAGGACCCCAACACGTGAACTTCAGGGCGACCCCTGACCCCACCTGCCGGCAAAGACCTTCCATCCAGTGCCCAGGAAATTGTCAAGCCAAGAGGAGTTTCCCCGCTGAATGTTGACTGCCTTTTTTACAAAGTAAAAATAAATACTTCGCCATTTTATTCTGATTAAGAAGCGGAGTGAGGCTTTGGGAGCCCTGTCTTCTTTCCTGTGTTATTTCCTCCCGTGATGCCTGGGTCCCAGGCACGTGGGGATGGCGCCCATGTCTCCAAGGAGACTGCAAAGGGGGCTCCCAGGGCTGCTCAGGACAGGCCTGCCGGGATGACTGGAAGGCGGTTTGGGGTGATCAAGCCCATTCAAATATCAAGTCCAGCCCCGAGCACCCTCCAAAGAGGCTGTGGCCCGGGTGAGAAGCCACGACTCAGATTCTCCCACGTGTGAGCCTCGACTGACGTGTGCTCAGGTTGCCCGTGGGCCACACCAAGAGCGTTTGCTTTTCTCATCTGTGGGCTCAGAGTTTGTCTCTGCCTTGAGCCTGGTTGTCCTGGGCAGGAACGTGGACAGAAATTCACCCAGTGCGAGATTGCCAGGAATGGAAGTAAAAGGAATCAGCCTGGTAACGACGACGACGTCAGCCCTTCAGCGCCTCCTACTGACAGACGCAGCCCCACCAATCCGTGGGTCCCAGGACCGCCCTCGGGCCACGTGTGGACGGGGCTGGCGTGGCCTCTTGCATCCCCTGTGCTGTCTTCCCGCAAGCTCACGGGTGGGCACATGTGCCTTCTGCGGAACAGGAAGTTGTTTAAGAAGCAGGCTGGCGGCAGCCCTGACCGCTCGGGTACGAGGCCACCGGGGCTGTCTTCTCTGTTCTAGAACAGTGCAGCAGAGAGAAAGCAGCTCCCAGAGGTGCCCGCTCCGTGGGAACTCAGAAATGCAGACTGAGAGCGGGGTTCTTAACGAGCTGGAAGCGTCGCCACGGAGAACAACGCAGCAGGTCTGCCTTCCGAGTGCGTGTTCACTGTAGAGCCCCCGTCCATCTAGAAGCCGGCGGCCAGCGCCCCCTGCCTGCCCCTCGTGACACCGAGGGGACCCCGAGCCCCGGCGCCCCACCGAGATCGGCTCCCCCGGAACAGGCAGGATCCATCCCCCAGGTTGTGTGGGCAGATTTATCTAGAACCTTGTCCTGCTGCCAAAGATAAACTCACCTCCACGGAAGTGTGGCTCCTGTTTCCGCTCACGGGAGGCCGCCTGGATGCTCAGCACTGATTTACGCACAAGACCGACTTCTGTTCTTGCATCGTCTAAGACCCCAGAGTTTGCAATGATTCGTCTGAACTAGGTTACAGATCAACCCCATATTCTTTGTAGACAAATGATCACCTAGAAGACAGTCCTCATACATGTCTCTGTTTGGGGGACTTGGGAGCCTCAAAATTGGAAAGAATGAGTCGATTATAACGCCTCCTGAGGACCACGTGTTAGGTTGAGCCGTTGGAAATTCCTGTTTGTGCAGATCAAACATGGTCCAATACCCGCAGCGTCACCGGTCCCACCCAGTCCCTGGCGCCTTCCAGGCCCCTTCCAGGGAGGGCTCCCGCCCCTCGGGGTCCCCGCAGGGAGGCGCACCCTCCTCTCTCCACCCTCGGTCCCCCAGGCACCCACGCTCTGCTGAGCAGATGCCGGGCCTCCTGACCCTGTCACCACAGGCAGAGCCTTCCCTTTGCTCGACGGCCTCCTCTCCAGACAGACACACAACCCCTAGCACACAGGCTGCCTCACACCCTCTGGGGGTGTGTTCATTTCTTCCACGAGCAGAGCAACCCCACGCTTCCCAGACTCACTGTTCGGGGCTACACTGAACCCACCACTGACCCCCCAGAGACACAAACGTACAGGCTTCGTAACATCGTCCTCATGAGCCAGACCTCGGAGTCACGAGGCAAAGAGGTTCTAAAGGAGGGCTCCCAGGGATGACTCGCTGACGTGGAGTCCAGGCTCCACGGCAGGGGAGCTGCTCTCACTTCCCTTCCTGGGCTGGAAGAGGCTCCTCACCACTAAGGGGCGTGGTGCCACTGACCATGTAATATATCACCTTTCCCTGACGTTGATCATGTTAGCCTAGTCTTAGACTCTTATTGGTATCTGTCATAGTCCAGAGGAATCCAACCTCCCCTCCTTCGTCTTTCTCTGCTGAACAAGAGCGGAAATGGAAAAGTTTCTGTGGGACATGGGGGCGTGGGAAACAGTGCAGGGTAGAGGCCAAGAGCTGATCAGATCCTGGCTCTGCCTCTTATTAGCTGTGCAACCTTGGTTAAGTTACTTCACCTCTCTGAACCTGTTTCATCGTCTGTAAGCTATGGAGTTACTGTGAGGATTAAACGAACTGACAGAGGTAAACAACTTGGGGCAGACAGAGTCTGGTTCATAAGAAATGTCAGGCGTTATTACAAGACTTTTTGGTTTTTATTAAGGTATAATTTACATACAGTGAAATCCATCCTTTTTACCGTCCAGTCCTGCAAGTTTTGACAAATACATAGGGTCATGTCGCCATTGCAACGAACAAGACAGAACAGGTCTATCACCCCAAATTCCACGCCTCCATTGTAGTCAATTCCTTCCACCACCCCCAGCCCTAAAAAGGACGGACCTGTTTCCTGTGCCTCTAGCGTCGCCCTTTCCGGAATGCCGTCCACGCGGTGTCGTTCGCTGTGTAGACCGTGAGTCTGGTTTCCTCCGTCAGCCAATTGCCATGTCGTGTGTGTATCCGCCATCGCCCCTTCTCAGTGAGTGATGCTCCGCTGGAACCACAGTTTGTTCATTCCTCACCAGCAGAATGACATCCAACCTGTTTCCAGGTTTGGGAACTACAAATAAAGCCACGGTAACCATCTGCGTAGTAGTTTTGGGGTGGATACAGATTTTCGTTTCACTTCGGTAAATATCTAGAGATATGGTAACTATGTTTTACTTTATAAGAAACTGTCAAGACAGATTTTTGCATTGACTAGAAGGATTCGAGTTGCCCTGGGTCCTCCTCAACATTTGATATTTTCTATTGTTTAACCAATCTAATGAGCCTGCAGTGGTATGTTATTGTACTGTTAATTTGCATTTCCCTAGTAACTAGTAATGTTGAGCGTCCCGTCCTGTTCACTTGCCACCTGTATATCTTCTTTGGTCAGAGGTCTGTTCAGACATTTTGCCCATGATTTATTATTTATTCTTATTATTGCATTTTGAGAGGTATTTGTACATTTTGGATACAAGTCCTTCACCAGATATGTGATTGGACAATATTTTCTACCAGTCTGGGGTTTGCTTTTTCATTTGCATAACATGGCTTTTCAAAGATCAGGAATTCTTAATATTGATCAAGTCCAATTTATCCATTTTCATTTTATGGATCATGCTTTTGGTGTCGAATATCAGAAATCTTTGCCTAGTTCAAAGTCACAAATATTTTCTATGTTCTTTTCTAGAAATTTTACAGTTGTAGATTTTACATTTAGGACTATGATTTATGTTGAGTTTGTGTCCATGATGAAAGGTAGATATTTTGTTTTGGTTTGATTTCTTGCATATACTGATGCTCCATTGTTTCAACACCATTTGTTAAACAAACTCAGCTTTCTCTGTTGAGTTGCTTTTGCTGACACTTTGCTCTTTGAATTGCCAGATGGTGACAATCAGTTGATCACATATGTGTGGGTCTATTTCTGGATTCTTTCTTTTGTTCCACTGACATAAGATCTATTCTTTTTCAGATTTCACATTGTGTTGGTCACTGTATGTTTACAATAAGATTTGAAATCAGGTAGCGTGAATCCTCCCACTTTGGTCTTCATTTTCTAAACTGATTTAGCTATTCTGGTTCCTTTGTCTTCCCATATAAATTTAAGAAACAGCTTGTGAATTTCAACAAAAAAAAACTGGGCGGGATTTTGATTGGGGTTGCTACAGATCTGTAGATCACTTTGCAAGACGCTGACATCTTGACATAGCCAGTCTTCTGACCTTGCAATGATTTCATCTCTTTAGGTCTCCTGTGACTCCCCTGATCAGCAACAAGACCCTGCATAATTAGATTATACATAAATATTTCCTATTTCTTGGTGCTACTACAAATGGTACTTATTTTAATTTCCAACTGTCTGTTTCTAGCATATCGAAATGTGATTGTTTCACACACTGACTCTGTAACCCACTACCCTGATCAACCTGCCTTCAGTTCCAGCAGTCTTCCTGTGGATTCTTCAGGATTTTCTAGAAAATTATATTATCTGTGAACAGTTTTGTTTTTCCTTTCCAATATATACAGCCTCTATTTATTTTTCTTGCCTTATTTCACCAGCTCTGACACGATGCTGACTGTTAAATAGGAATGGTTAGAACAGACATCCTTTCATAGCTTAAGGGTGCTTTTACTAAAAGCTGATGTTAGTTGTGGGCATTTTTAATAGAATCCTTTTATTAGGCTGAAGGAGTTACCTTCTTTCTACTCCTAGTTCGCTGAGCCTTTTGATCAGGAATAGATGTTGAAATTTGACAAAGTTTTTTTTCTGTTATCTATTGCAGGCATAGTGAACTTTTTGGTAAAAAGTCAGATAGTAAATATTTTAGTCTTTGAGGGCAATATGGTCCCTGTCGTAACTACGTAACTCTGCCATTGTAGCACAGAAGCAGCCAGGGACAATACATAAAAGAATGGGTGTGGCTGTATGTCAATAAAACTTTATTTACTAAAACAGGTGTTGATCCTATATCTTATGGCCCATAAGCCATCGTTTGCCAACCCTGATCTTCTGAAATCATCAGCTGGGTGTTTTTAGTCCTGCTCATATGATGAGTCACATGGGATTGATTTTGAGAGCTGAACCAGTCCTGTATTCCCAGGATAAACCCATTTGGTCATGACATAGTTTCTTTTCTATATTTTTGAGATTCAATTTGCTAAAATTTACTTAACAATTCTTGCATCTATGTTCATGAGTGATATTGGCCTCTGTTTTTTTCTCCTTCTGATGTTTTTGTCTAGCTTTGGTTTCAAGGTAATAATGGCCTCCTAGAATGAGTTGAGAAGTGTTCCCTCTTCTTGATATGTCTCTAGGAAATGGAAATTATTTCTACCTAAAATGTCTGGTGTACACACACACACACAAACACACACACACACACACCCCTCTGGAATTCTCTTCGGACCCCATCTTTGAACTCCAGCTGCTTTGGCCTCTCCCTGCCCCCAACCCCATCTCCTCCGCACATTGAGACCTCTGGGCTCCGCTGTGTCCCCCATCACTGTCTGGCCTGGAAAGTCTCCAGGCAGTAAACTGGAGGAACCATAGGAAACCCTTCATTAGTTTCCCCTCTCAGGGATTCCTATTCTTTGCTGCCTGTCTGGTGTATGCGAAATCATTATTTCATATTTTTTTTTCCAGTTTTTAAATTACCTTGGGAGGATAAATCTGTTCCTTGTTATTCCATCTTTTCCAGTCATGAAAATTCAAATACTAGGTTCCATTGGGAACTGATGTGGTTCCATTGGGAATCCTGTAGCTATGAAAATCTCTGCATTTTAACCTAGAGAGAAGATTCAGGTGGCCTGGAAAGAGCAGAGGCCAGAGACCCTAGCCCCCTTGGTTCTTTCCCAGCTAGGTCACCTGCGGCCCCAGTGACCTTAAGCAAAATCTGCCTCTCTGGGGTCTCACCTGTAAAAGGAAAGTAAACATCATTCCCGAGCTTTGTCAGTGCATTGATGGTCAAATGGAACCCCACCTGCATAGGGACCATGTGAATGCTGTCATGATATGTGCTCCCTTGGGACTCCCAACTCCACAAATAAGCAAATTTAAGATGTAAATTTTTATATTTATTGATGTTCTATGTTTTTCCATAAATTCCCAGCCTGAATTATCTGTCAAAACTTCCTATACGATTTCCTCTTAAAAATACAGGTGTGGTTTTAAATATTCAGTGAGAGGATGATGTTGGTAATAATCTCTACGATGTGGAAAATCCCTGGAAGGACAACACACAGGGAGGGCATGACAGCTGTGGCTCCAAGAGGAAACTAGAGTCAATGATTGGAATGGCCTGACTTATCACAGACAGACTTTTTCAATTTTAAAATTGTACTATTAAAAATACAAATGTGGTACTTAAATAAAATTTAGCTTAGTATTTTTAAAGCCTGAAGCATCTTGAAGGATACTGGAACTGCAGACATCTTCCCTTCCTTGTTGCCAGCACAGCCAGCTCTGCCTCTGTGATTTCCGGGGTGTCTGAAAAGTCCTCTTGGTCCCCGACACTGTCCCCGACATCCTGACTGTGCCTAAGTGCCCGGTTTAGACTTGGGGCTCTGTTGAGATCAAAGTGTCCCACTTTGATATAATTTTATGCCATAATCATTACTTTCCTATTAACATAAGCTTTAACAAAAGATTCTTTCACTCACTCAGTAACTATCGACTGAGCACCTGCTCACAACAAGGGGTTCTTTTCCAACAACCCACAGGGTGGCCAACGACTAGTTATTTCTCATGGGTTCAACAAATATAAACGTCTAAACCTGAAGGTCTTTCTTAAGTGTTCCAGGCTGTACTTATATGGAGTTTTGGGAAAACCGAACGGAGGCAGGTCTTCTTGGTGAGCTTTATGAGTAGGGCAGGTGGGAAGGGCAGCTTCCTGCAGGGGAGCTCGTCCCCCGACAACAGGGACCCTCGTGGGCAAAAGCTGCCTGAACTGGCCCCCACCCCTCACGCTGCTCCCCTTTTTTGGCAGTGGGACCAGCGAGTCCCATGCAATTATGCGTGCAAAGGGGTGGACAGGAGGGAGGGTGGAGAATCGCCCTTTGGAGGAGTGAAGCATCTTACAAAATGTGTGTCCAGGACCAAGGACAGCAGCCAAGCGGTCAGGAGCATCGTCCATAGAAGGAAGCAGTGCCAGCACGCACAGTAGACGACACAGATGACGCTAGCGTGTGCTCAGAGCGAGGAGAGGCGCACGGGAAGCAAGAAGACGTGGCCTCCACCCCGTGCCTGAGTGCCGAGCACGCACTCGCGGCTCTGGGCTCCTGCAAGGAGGGATGTTTCGACAGCCTCACCCGAGGCCATGTCACGTCATGTGCTCTGCGAAATGCTGCTTTCTCAGAGCTCGTGGTTGTCCAAAGCTGAAAAGACGTTTGGAATCCTGCCTGAACTCTTCACCAAACCTTGATCGTTATACTTATTTTTCCTCCAGGAAAGAAGAACTCAGACAATGATCAACATGTGAAACAATCGGTTCTGGACACAATCCTTCAAAACACTGGAAAATCTCCAGGTAAATGGGAACAACCGTTTGGCTCTAATAGGGATTCTCTTCCCCGGTGAGAAGGGACGTGAGGCGTCCACTCGAGGGCCCCGCCTGCCCTGAGAGCAGCTCTGGAGGAGCAGGCGGCACCGTCCCAGGGGCACCAGCATGGGCGCGCAGGGGTCTCCTGGCTCACCACGTGCGCGTTGCAGGAGTCCCGGGCCACCTGCGGGCGTCGCCTCCCTTCCCGCTGAGCCCAGCGAGGCCGTGCCTCTTTCCCAGGAAGAACAGGCAGCGAAGTGCACACGCATGTACAACATGCACGTAGACACACACACAGACGTGCACGCACACCCGATGCCATTGTGTCCTCACGTTTGCCGTGCTGGGGAAATGCAAACTGGGTCTCTCTGGTGTGGGAGGTGAAGCCGTGCTCCAAGTGGGGTTTCCGACCTATAGTGCTTTCTTGGCGAGGCGACTAGAGCACAGCTTTCGGCAGGTTTTTTTTATCCAAACCCATTCGGACTGTGGGCAGGTTGTACCTCTGCCTGACTTGTGGCAAGAGTTCCTTAGGACAAAGTGGGGTTGTCCCATTTCTCCAGAAAGGCGGGTCTGGAGAAGGTCGTGAATCCTGCCTTAGAAATAACCACGGAGAGAGAACTTCTGTTCCGAGGTGCACACTTGGCAATGGATTGGTGTTGGTTCTAAAACCCCACTGTTTTTTTATAAATTTATTTTTATTTATTTATTCTTGGCTGTGTTGGGTCTTCGTTGCTGCGCACGGGCTTTCTCTAGTTGTGGCGAGCGGGGGCTACTCTTCGTTGCGGTGCGCGGGCTTCTCATTGCGGTGGCTTCTCTTGTTGCAGAGCACGGGCTCTAGGCGCACGGGCTTCAGTAGTTGTGGCACGCGGGCTCAGTAGTTGTGGCTCGCTGGCTCTAGAGCTCAGGCTCAGTAGTTGTGGTGCATGGGCTTAGTTGCTCCGCGGCATGTGGGATCCTCCCGGACCAGGGCTCAAACCCGTGTCCTCCGCACTGGCAAGCGGATTCCTAACCACTGCACCACCAGGGAAGCCTTGATACTTGGTTTTAACGACTATCACGTCTGGAAAAGATTCCTCACCAGGACACGTAGATCAGAATGAGAAGCGCATCACTGGCTGGACTTCTTCATCACGTTGGGGGTTAGTCCAACCTGTCGACCGATTCTACAGGGGATTTGGTTAAAGTTTGGGCATAAATCTCTGTGCTCCACGACCACCATCAGTGGCTGCTCTAGACCACTTAGAACGTGTTGCATGGGCCCAACCAACTGAAACCCTCCGCTTGGAATATCTTAAAACAAGTTTAAAAAGTGGATTCCCGGGGCTTCCCTGGTGGCGCAGTGGTTGAGAGTCCGCCTGCCGATGCCGGGGACACGGGTTCGTGCCCCGGTCCGGGAGGATCCCACATGCCGCGGAGCGGCTGGGCCCGTGAGCCGTGGCCGCTGAGCCTGCGCGTCCGGAGCCTGTGCTCCGCAACGGGAGAGGCCACAGCAGTGAGAGGCCCGCGTACCGCAAAAAAAAAAAAAAAAAAAAGTGGATTCCCAAGCTTTTTAAGTGTTTAAGCTCAACTTACAAAAAAATAAGGGCTACGTATCATTCTTCACAATAAAATCCCGTAACGATTATATAACATTTCTGAATGTTCATTTTCAAAATGTTTTCTCTGCAGAACGGTCACACCGACGGGCACCCAGCTCAGCACGGGCGGCCGGGAGCCTGGCCAGAGCCGCGACAAAGACGCCCTCTTCCTCCCACACCTTCAGCCTGAACACCCGCGATCCAACAGCCCTCCCGGGACCCCCTCCCCCTCCAGCTGGAGACCCTTAGCCTCTGCATCTTCCACCAGCAACGCGAGGACGCCGCCTCGTTATATAATGTTATATAATGTTATATAATACACATTTCTTTTGAAAAGTAGCTGCTTCCTCACTTGTCACTCAGGACGTTCCCCTCGCGGCCAGGCGGCTGCGCGTCTGAACGCTGTTGGAAATGTTTGCTGAGTGGCCACTTCTCCTCAAGGGAAGACCTGAAAATTGGACATTTATTCTTCAGTAAAATCAAACATCTGACTGTGTGAAGGCTCAGCCCTGAGGTTACAGGGCATCACAGAGGACTTTCAGGGCCTCTTCCCATCTCCTGGCAAAATACTGTGAAGATTCCACTACTTAAAGGATAAACTGACGCTTCTGCTTCCGCTTGGGCTGCGAAGGTCAAGCGGAAACGGGGGCAGCCCAGCTCCTTCCCAGGCAGGGCCGTCGCAGGGGCCCATGTGCTGTGATGTCCCGGGAAGGGGGGCAGCAAGGAGGGGGCACATCCGAGACGATGCGAGGCCTGTGGTCCTGGAGGAGCCGTGCCCCGCAGGCCCCCGCGGGGCAGCTGAGACGCAGGAAGAGCGGCCTGGAGACCCCAAGAGAAATGCTGGGCCCCTCACTCCCCTGGGGGCCGGCGTGTGGGGTCCTCTGTGCCCCTGCTGGGGACACACAGGAAGCAGGCCCCCTCCCCCGCCGACCGCAGGGCGGAGGCTTGTCTGCGGGGACCCCTTCCCCCACGTACGGCTGGTGTCCCCGGCACACGGGCGGCATCGTGCCGCGCCCTCCGGCCGTGCTCTCAGGGTTCGGAAAGCTTTGCATTCCCGTGTTTCTGAGCATCCCTCCTCCTCCTCCGCAGCCCCAGCCTGTGACCCCTCCGGCCCCGTCAGGGTCTCCCCGCTCCCGCTTGTGGTGCCGGGGTCACCGGGGCCCCCAGGGCTGGAGCCTTGGGTGGACCACGTCAGGCTTCAGGATGCCCTCAAAGGGCCTGGCGCTCCCTTGAGGGGCCCAGGGGTCAGGCGCAGCTGCTCTGGGCGCCCAGGCTGGTGGGGTGACCCCAGCCAGCCCAGGCCTGCAGCCCGCAAAACGGAGCGGCCTTCCCCCAGCCCCACCCTTCACGTCAGGGCATCTAAGGAAAGGACCGCAGCTCTCCGCCAGGCAGGGCGGACAGCACAGGCTGCAGGACAGGGCGGCCCGTCAGGTGTGGGCGGAGGCTGAGACAGGCCACCCCTGGTCCAAGCATCCCCGCGGGCAGCGGACCCGCAGGCTCTGCAACGACACGAGCCCAGCTTTGAGAGAGAGGGATGAGCTGAGGGCTGCTCTGATGGCAGAGGCTGGTGCGCACGTCCGGTGGGGACAGATGCAGGCTGTCGGGGTCTCTGGCGTCCCCCGGGGAGACAGGGTTAGATTTCCGGTGGAAACCGGAGAACGTGTGAGAAAGCCAGTCGAAAGTGCTTGTCAGCAGCATGAATCTGGGCTCCGCGCAAGTTGCTATGCGATTTTCCCTGGCTGCATTTTTATTAAAACCTTGAACCGGAATAAAGGCAGAGAGATACAAATTTACTTCTCTTCTTGAAGAGACACCTGGCAAAACGTCCACAGAACAATCTCCATGATCACTCAGTCAAATTTCCACACCATTTGACTCAACTTTCTGGAAAGCAGAGGCATATTTTCACCGCAGAGAGCCGTGTGTGATTCACGGCCCCCTGCGCCCCAAGCCCCCGCAGAGCTGGGCGAGGCCGGCGGGGAGGCTGCGCCGGCAGGGCCCTGGCCCCGAGCGCCTTCTCCAGGCAGGCGGCGGGATCTGACCCAGTGTCCCCGGGAGCCCAGGTCCCAGTGCGCAGCTTTAGCACCTGGTGGCCCGCTCTGGCCGGGCCTGGCGACCTCAGCCACCTCAGCCCCTGAACCTGGGTCACCCCGCAAAACCACAGCAATGGAAACACCTCTGGGGCGGCTGGAGGGGAGGAAAAGCGAAGCGCGGGCGCTGCCCGGTAGCCCCGGGGTCTGTCCCAACCTTCCCGCCCCACACCCCTGCTGCCGCTGCGGTTTCTGTCGCGCTCCCCCCTCACGTGGCTGTGGTGCCTCGTGACCCAACTTGAGTGTGACCGTGGCTATTTGATCAAAGGGCTCTTTTCCCAACAAGTGGGATTTTCAGCTTGGCTGTGCCCTTCTACCCTGCAAAGCCTGCAGGACGCATCCTCCCCAGTGACAGAGAATCACACGCTGGGAACTCTGCTGGCGACATGGTCCAAGGCTAAGCCAACAGGCGGGAGGGTGGCAGGTCCTTCGAGCCTGAGGACGGCCTTCAGCCTTCAGCCTCGGCAAGTGGCCTCCTGCGTGGGGGGAGGGCTGGGCCTGCGGGGGTCCGGGCAGGGGCTTCTCTCCACTGAGTGCACGGCCGCAGGCCCGCGGACCTCGTGCGCCGGGCCCCGCACGCAGCTCCCCAGCCGCGGCTACCTAAAGCTCAGAATGATTACCACCTTCTGGGTGAAACGGCGGCCCTGCCCTCCCGGGGCCACGCGGGGCACCTGCCTCCAGAGATGGCTCAACCTGCAGTGGGCTCTCCCCTCCCCACCCCAGCACGGAGACCCCCGCTCCCCGAAGCCGCTGCCGACTCTGGTTGGTGAGACCCTGCTCGGGGGTGACAGGCTGCCTGACCCTCCGCAGTCAGCGCCTCCATCTTCTAGGCCCACAGCCCCTCCTGAGTGAGCCCCTCGACCCGGCCCGGCCCGGGCTCCTGTCGGAAGCGACTCCACAACCCACGACTCAGCCTGATTACCTGATGGCTCCTAAGTCAAAGGGCATTTCTGTCCCCAAATCTAGAGTGGCGTTTTCTAGAGTGGCTTCTACTGAGGAGTCACCTCCGGAGAAATGCTTCAGATAAATTAAAAGCAGGCTCCAAGGTCAAAAAGCTTCGGGCAGTTTCTCCGGGAGATACACAATACATCATCGTTTCTGGGAAGCTCTGCAGTAGAGAAACCTGCTTCAAATTTCTGATTGTATGAATCTTTAAACTGAAATTAAACGTATATCCTAAAAAGTTCCGACCTTCGCCCTGGGTCCATCTCTGCACAGCCAGCACCCCTGATGCCCCTTTTCTTCTACAGGGACTCTGCACCCAAAGGAATCGGACGTGGGTAAAAACTGAAAGGATGCATCACGCAAGCGGCAAGGGGGGCGTTCCCTCTGGATCTGCACCGGAAGTTGCACACGGTCTGATTTCTCGGTTTCACTGATTCAATAATTCATATACTGAAGCACGAACTCTGCCAACCCCCAGCCCCCGAACCTGGCAAGTGAACTATGTCTCTTCATAGACAATCAGGAAAGAACCAGCACATCGGAAAGATAATCGCTTTTAATTTTCTAAGTTTTCACTTACGCAACATGATAAAGGCAGATTTATGCGACTCGATATGACATTTTTACAAAAAATGTCCCCCCAGCATCTGGGCAGTAGTATATAAATATTTACAATGAAAAAATAGGCAAGGAAAAAGGAAATCTTCATTGTTCAAGACAATTTCTTTCCAATGCTTCTCAGAATCTTGAAAATAAAATACTTCATTACCTTTCTTAGTCATCCATATTTACATGTTGATTCAGCTGATGGTTCAAGAAATCTAGGCTTAAGGATGTTTTGTTCTACACCACTCCTGCTCTTTTTCTACACTATTTTCCAAGTTATCTGAGAGTAAATGAAATATAAAAATGTAAACTTTGAAGGAAGAGAAAAAAAGAACACGTGTAAATGCACTGATAGAAAGGTCCTTACAGAGGTTAATATTTTACAACACTAAAAACCAAAATAAAATGCTCTCTATATTTCTTTAGTAGGGACATTTGGTTTCGATGTAATTTGATGACATTAACAAAAATTGCCTCTGAAGAGGATGCCAAGAAAACAGCAACGATGTTACCATCCTAACTGATGAATATCCATCACCCTAATTTTCTCTAAAAGAAACTGTGGTTTTTTTCAAAAAGTGACAAATATGAATTATATCACGGAGAGCTTAAAAGCCTCAACAAAGTGTGGTATCTTTTAAATATGAAGACTTTGAAAAATAAATTTGAATAGTGCAAGCCAGCCTATTTAACGTAGTGATATTACAAATATATTCAACTCCAACGTAGGAAAGCACGACTCTGCCGCCGCCCGACGCCAGGCTGTCGAGGTTGCCAGGATCGAGGGCAGCAGGCGGTCCCCGAGGATGCGATGCGTGAGCGTTTCCATGACGACGCCTCCAGCGGTACCTGCCGCCCTGAGGCAGGGCCGGGGCCTCACGTGTGGGAGCTGCGCCGGCCCCTGGCGCCCAGGGACACGCGGAGCCGCGGCTCCCGGGCGCGGTAATGCTCGTTGAAATCCAGCCTGAAGCTCAGGAAGCGCAGGCTCTCATCGGGGCTGGTCGTCAGCAACACCAGGAACTGCTGCACGATGCCCTGGAGAGACGCAGGGGACACACGCCCATCTCAGGTCCAGGAAGGAGCGGCCCACACAACCGCCCCGCCTTTAACCCCCTCCGGGGTTATTTCCACCAGCACCCACCCTAGCGGTTGTCCCCGGGACCAGAGTTCACCCAGTCAAGGGCAGCCCCACGGGGAAGAGATGCCCATTTCCACAAATGCAAATTCACAACAGTAATTTCATGGAAAAGAACTAATCAACAGCTTTTTCCTTTCTGCCCTTAAGTTCTACAAGAATGAGCAAAACAGCAAAGCAACTGGTGGGAAAACATCCAATTTTTAAAATTTTGAATAGATAACTTCAGTGTGACACTTTTCATCTTTCACATGAGTTATGAAAGAGTATTTTTAATCATACAGCCCTGATGGGAGGACAAATTGAGAACACCAAGAACAGACACGTGATGTAAACCATGGCTCGGGGCCCCGGTGCCTCTGGGGGTGTCGGGCTGCGGCTGCCCCCGAGGGCGGGCAGTGCGGCCACATCACCTCCTCATTGGGGGGTTTGCAAAGATGACGGCAGGGTGCGAGAGACGTTCACTCAACTTTAACAGAACAGAATTCCCAAGTGCTTCTGTCCGGGCTGAGTCACTGAGGACACCTCCCATCTCTGCCAACCCCCCCGCCCGTCTCACGTCAGCTGACCGTCACCGCTCAGGGGAAGCGCTCGGGAAAGCTCTGATCGGCAGAGAAAAGGTCACCGACACACCCTTGTCCATCCTTCCCGAACTCTCGAGGTGGACACTGCCCCCCACCCTTGCTTCTGGTGGAGCTTCTGGGAGCTGGG
Organism: Delphinapterus leucas; assembly: GCF_059928025.1. Taxonomy (NCBI): domain Eukaryota; kingdom Metazoa; phylum Chordata; class Mammalia; order Artiodactyla; family Monodontidae; genus Delphinapterus; species Delphinapterus leucas. The sequence goes on along the minus strand of NC_143146.1, from coordinate 1,637,955 downwards.
ACGCGTGCGGACGCGTGTATGCGACACTAGTCACTTTACACTGAGCGAACACACTGCCTGCGTGCGTGTGCGCGCGTCACCGTCTCTCTGGGTAAGGAGGACTTGGGAGAAAGTCCCTAAGGAACCACGCTGCTCAAAGCACCACCAGGGCTTCTCGCGAGCGTGAAACTGAAACATGCCGACGAAGGACGCCTCCACCTGGACACGTGAGGACATGCCTTCCCGCGGGGCTGGGCCCAGGGCCGCTCACAAGCAGCAAAGCACGGATGGCCGTTAAGACTCTATAGTGTTTCAGCCACCGACACAAAGAAGACAGCAAAGGACTTACGTGCTCAAGAAAAGAAGTCTGAACGGTAGTGATTTACAAAGATCAAGGCTGTAAAACTGTTAAGTAACGCTGGGGTTACGTTAAGGTTACTTTTTAAAAACTGGAGTAACTCTACCGGGAAAACGTGTAACCACCACTGTCCTTCTGGAAATCAGCACCTGGACACATGTTCAGTTACTGAGCTCCTCTGCAGCTGGGCAACTATCTTAATTAACAGCACGAACGCAACCATGAGGCGCCCGCTTCTGAGAATTATGAACCCACACCACGTGCAGGACCTGGGTCAAGACAGCGCTTCAGCATCAAAACACCTGCCCGACAGATATTTTTGCATTGGACATAAACCAGTCATTACCACCATTTATGAAACGTGTTTTCAACAAAAAGGTAACAGGAGGCCAATGCCAAAGTGAGGCCACTTACAAAAGGGACAAACTTACCCCTTAGTTATGCAGAAGAGAAATTCAGAACTAAAAAGTATGAGGACCTTGGGAAGCAAACTAGATGCCTAGGGAACAGGGTCGTGACGTTTCAGTTAGAATTCTGAACCAATGAATACATGGCACAGAAACATAATTTTTCAAGGTCTGGGGTTCAACGCCTGATTTGTCTAATTAGTTACCAGAACTGAGTGGAAGAACTCTTCGTAAAATCTTTTCACCTCTATTTCCAGCACTAACATCACCTTGAGAAACATGAAATCAGAAAACAAACCCTCAAAAGAGACAAAGCAGAGCGTGTGGCCTCCGCGGCCCAGCAGCCTGAGGCCCGTCCCGCACGCTCCCCGCACGCTCCCCGCCTGTCCGCAGAGGAGGGGGCCGCAGAGCCGCGCCCACCAGAGCAGCCACGGGAAGGAAGGGCCACCAGAGGTCGGACAGCACCGAGGGCAAGACTCCCACCCAGCGGCAGAGGCTGGACTGGCTGGAACGACGCCCCTTCCGTCATCTGGCATCAAGCGTCAGTTACGGGAGGAGAGCAGTGTGATGTGGGCGGCACCCACTCGCTGGACACGCACCTGGTAGAAATGCGTCAGTATGCGCAGCTGCGAGCACAGCCTTGGTATCGACTCCTGGAACTCCCGGACCCTCTGGTTCTCCTGCTCTTCTTCTGCGGCCGTCACCCCCCACTGGCCCTGAGAGTCAGAGGGAAGCAGACGGGTTAGACTCTGGATGGAAGACGCTGGAGGGGCGGGGCTGAGGTGCGTGTTAGTGGTGGGGCGCTGGCTTCCACCCCTCTGTGCCGCTGGAAACGTCCATGATCGTTTTCTGATGCCAAACTGCTCTCTAGCTTACTTTTTTCAATTAATAACATACCTCGGAAGTATTTTACATCAATACACATGAGTACACGTAGAACTCCCTCACTGTTCTTAACGATGTTCATCGGCCACAGTGTTACATCCAACAATTCAGGTGATTTGTCACAGCTCACCAGTCTTCTGCTATTAGAAACAACGCTGTAATAAACAGCCTTGTGTCTGTCTGTCATTTTGTACGTATTTCAGGGCAGATACTTTACGTGTCTGTAAACTGAACCCGACGGTTCAAAGCACTGGCACCCTCACACGTTGCATTAACTCCTGACTTGAACGGGAACGGTTCTCACCATTTCCCTTAGCCGTGATGCATGTAAAGACTGTTCTCAATCACCGGTGAAGCTGACTAGCTGCTTTCCAGCCAGCACACGCAGGAATTATCACAGGATCATTTCCTATCAATTAACATGGTAAATTACATGAAGAGATCTCTTGAACCCCTGCATTCCTTAAATAAACCCCAGTCTGGGTGAATTATTCTCTCAATATTCTGTTAAATGTCTCCACTGAATTTTCTGTAAGACTTTTTCCATCAACATGTACAACCTAGGTCTGGTATAAAGATTCTCGCATCTGGTGTCAACTTCACAGAGCTTCCCAAGCAGGCTCTGGACACTTCCCTCCCTGTGACTGAACTGGCGCAGGAGCATAGCGCTCTCCACGCCGGAGGTCCGGCCGCTCCCTTTCCGGTGGCAGAGCTGCTGATAAGCAACTTTGCTCCTTGCTGAGCCACTGTTCTGCCTAGAATTTGTCCTCTGTCCAGAGAAAGCCCTTCATCTCCCTCCCGTGCGCAGGCTGACTTCACGGGTCTGAGCCAGACAGCAGGCGGCACTCCCTCACCACCTCGGTGTGTCTGTCTTCCCCCCATGGCCTCCCGGGCGGTGCCCGGCTTGTTCTGCTCCCCCTGGGCCGGGGACGCCCTCCGTCCACGCTCACCCTCATCTCACCGGGGCCCTCCTCCTGCTGCCCGGCTGCCTCCGGGTTTCACTGCTTCCCCAGCTGCTTCCCCAGCGGCTTCAGTGGGCGTCTGGGTGACTCTCTCCCCGTTTATTCCCGTCGGCATGAGGGTTGCGCATTTTCAGAATCGCGTCCTGGGGCTCCGTGGCCTGAGAGACACAGGTCACCTCTAGCGCCCCTCCGGCCCTCCCTCCGTGGCGGGACCTCACCGCAACCCCATCTTCCATCACAAGCTGGCCCTGTCCTCTCTACTGTCTTGTGCCCTCGACGGCAAGCTGCTTCCCTCTGGACAACTTCAGTGCCCAGTGCGTCGTCCGTCCTTTCCACTCTGTCCTGTCTCTTCTGTCCCAGAACCTCCCGACCAAGCAGGTCTGCCCAGACGAGCCCTCAGCCGTGGGCGAGCAGGCGACAGGTCCAGAGGGCAGCCCCAGCCCAGAGGTTACCCAGAGGCCTCTCCTTGCATGCGGTGGGCTTAGCCCCGCTGCCTCTGCTGACGGGACAGACACGTCTGGTCTCACGGTCATCTCACCAGCGAGACGCTTTCCGGTCTCCCTGACGGTGGCCACCTTTTACCACATGGTCTGTGCTGCTTCTGATAACCAGGAGGCTCTAAGCCTGTTCAGTGGCTGCCTTTCAAAGGACAGCTTCACAAAGCGGGCCGTCCCTGTGCTCTATTTCTTCAGACAGCATTAACCAGCCTGAGCGTGAATGATGAGTGCCCCCTTCTTGCTGCCTGATTTTAGAAGACATTGTTTTCATGTCTGTATCTTTTAATATATATATATACCTGTTTTACTTACTTCATGAGCTTTAAAAAATATCTCTTGATGCTGGGTTTTAAAAGATGAAGTAATTACTAAACTTATATTACTTTCTATCTCTTCTTCCCCTACCACCTTTTGTCTTTTCGAACACAATTCTTAAATATTCTATTTTACTGTAGTACATACATATAAAAAAGCGCACGAATTCTAAGTGGACAGCATGATGCAGTGTCACGATGCGGTATACACGTCACAGCTGGGCTGACATGCACGCTCACGTCAGCAGCACAGCGGCTGCGTCCAAACACTTTGTCTTGTACTTGCAGCCAGGTAACGACTTTACATAGTTAAATTCAATTTTGTTTTATAAATAAAAGCTATCCCTAATAATTAAAAGCAAAAATGAAACCAATTAATCTAACTGGGTACTGAGCTGGTGGCAAAACCTTACGGGAATAGCTATTTCAGGGAGGTCACCTTGCAGGAGCGGACACGTGGCTGGGAAATCGCACGGCTGCTGCACTGTGGGGGGAGGGTCAGGATGCCTGTTCTGAGACAGTGGTGTGTACAGGTGTGTACAGGTGTGTGTGGGGCAGGTGGAGTCAGAGAACAAAGAGCTGGGTGAGCTCCTGCTAGAAAACAAGATTTCCAATTGTGAGACAGAAAAAAGAAGAAACAAAAGGCCTTTAGCCCTAAATTTGAATTGGACATATTATCACACACGGTTTTGAGAAGTGGGAAGAAAGCAGAAAACTGAGGGCTGGGACTGAAGGAGGAAGAGGCGCCCGGGAGCCCTTGCCCAGCAGCAGCAGTGCGGAACGCTGCGGCAGGGGCGGGCAGAGGCCCCCGACCAGGCACCCTGGGCCCTCCGAGCCGTCCTGCACAGCCTCTCCAGCCTGCGGGGGCCTCAGGTCTGATGACAGCGCGCAGATCACCCTGCCTCGCGAACGTTAACCATTCCTCGGGTACACTCGCAGCTCTCGCCTCTCCCGCGTATCCCGAGCACATCTGAACAAACACGCTGAATAACCTGCCTTATCAGGCAGGTCTGCTCCGAGGCGCTGATGGGCAACAGTCTGGAGAGTGAGCCTGGGCGCCCCCAGAGCACAGACTCAAAGCTCAGCGATTCCCCAGAAGGGCAGAGCTCTGGGCAAGTGGGCAGTTTGAGAAACCACGGCCATGGCTGGATTTACTGGACACTTGACAGCTGACATACACCAGCACATGAAAATAAGGAGCTCCAGAGGAGTCTGTTTGTTTATTATCACTCCCATTCTACAAACCAGGAGAACTGGTCTCAGAGAGGTCAAGTCAGCAAAGGCACAAAGCTGGTGACGGGGTCGTGACCTTCAGTCCGCCTGGTGCGCAGGCTTCCTGGGCGGGCCCGGCCGGGAGGCCCCGGGGGCTGGGGGTCGCCAACTCTGACACTTCAGCCACAAACCCCTGCTCCCGGCCATGCAAACAAAGTGAGCAGTACACCCATCTCTAGAACACCCTGAAGGCTCGACACGTACACGATGCGCTGTGTCCCTTCCAAGTTAACGATCCTCTAACACAGGCTGTAAGGGAATACTCAAAAATAAACCGAATCCAACTGCATCAACTGAACAATCTGTCTGTCACCACCCCAAGGATAAGCATCTTGAAAAAGTGAAAGACTACAGATTATATCCAATACAAGAAATCCCATAAAGACTCAAACTCATTCAATAAATCTTTGTACTTCAAGGTCATGAAGGACATGAACTGCTCAGTAAGGTGACTGAAAATAGCCGACGTGCGCAAATCCGGTTCCCACGGGTGTACATGTGCCCACCAGCTCCAGATGAGAGCAATGCAGAGTCGGGCACCACCCAGCGGAGACACCGATGCAGACGAACGTCTCGACACTTAACTGAGGAACGCTGGCAAGAGGCCAGAGCTTCCCGCGAACTCTGCCTTCACTGATTTTTAAAGCTGAGGACAGTGATGGTGCCCGCTCCCTGTAAAAGAGTCCAGAGCCGCTCAGGGCCCCAGCCGGACGCGGCTACGACCACAGCCTCAGCGACGTTCCAGCGGCAGAGTCTGCCGCGCTGGTAATCGCTGCGGCACCAGCTCACTGTCGAAGCGGATGAGCCCGCCAGCACCAGAACCACACCTCGGCTCCACGCTGCTGCTTCTTCTCCTCGAACTGCAGGCGCCTCTGCAGCTCCTCCAGGGCGGCTCTGTAGATGGCATCTTGAGTGTTCTGAAGCTCGATGATCTGATCAAACACGGCCCTCAGCTGGTTTAAAAGTGCCTGGGGAGAGAGGACAAGTTTTTTCTTTTCATGAACAGAGCCCCCAACACGCTTATTACTAAGTTTTTCAAATAAAATATTGACACTTAGTGAAATTCTCAAGGCGCTCTTTAGCTGTTCATTCATGCATCAGCAGACACTGACTGAACCCCCGGTCCTGGCAAATACGTGAGCTCTGAATCACCATAGCAACAGCAAGCAGTCAGAGCCCAGGCTCTCGGCAGAATCACCTCCCATCCTCACCGAGACCTGGCAACCCAAGGTGCTGCCCAACTCCGAAGTGTGGAGCACGTAGCTGCATCCACAGTGGGACTGCTCGAGGATTAGAAAGGGATGGGAAAACACTTTTTTTTTTTGGCGGCACATACCAAAACCAGACATGGAGAATATGAGAGAGGAAATTCTTTAAAAAGTATAAAAAACAGATCCTGCAAGGTTTTTTAGAAAAAGGTGTCACGCTTTACACCAGGAATGACAGGATGGTTTTAAACCAAGGGCGACAGTGCGTCTCCCTAATTCACAGGGTGCCTCAGGGCACACACCTACCGCAGGTCATGCATTCTTTCTCTAGTGTGGCACGGAAAGGAGGAGACCACAGCACACAGTCTTGTATGTACACCAAACGATATCCACGCACCATACACATCCTAACCCTAACCCAAGGCTGTACGGCGAGCACCACAACACCAGCGCCGGCGGAGGGGAAGGGGCAGGGGGCTGAAAGGTAACACCCACGGGGTCTTCCGTGGACAGCAAGCAGTGCGCTCGGCTCAGAGCTGCCTGTTCCTGGTGGGGCCTCAGCCATAACACAAAATCAAAACAAAAACTGGAGACGACTTTTTAACAAGGATTTATTTCTTCTAGTTTGTTTCTTTATTGTAGTCAAATAAAAATTTACTATTTTTGGAGCTGGGGTGACTTACTGCTGTTTACTCCGAGCTAAGAGTGCAATATGTGCTTCTGTCGTCAGCAATCTGTTCAGACAGGGCGACGACGACAGCGCCTTCTGTGCTGACACCGGTTTGCGACAATTTACAGTGTGACTCAGGATTTTTCTCAAGAATTGCACAAACAGAAATTACAAAAATGTATACACACACCTGTCACAACCTCCAACTTCAAAATTACGTGTATCAAACAGCCTTGTTTTTCTTACTAAGTGACGTAAGAAAAATACATTTAATTTATGTCAATAACAGACTGCCTTAATTTGTTTTATATATTGGGTTTCTTAAAAAACAAAAATCCCTCTAGTGATTACTTTAAATAAACCATCAAATTAAAAGTAAAACCCTCAGCAGACGGACCATTTCAGAAAAGATCATTAAGGTCTTCAGCAAACGACTCCTTCCATGAATTTAGCCAGGACCAACTCACACGTAAACATTTACTATCATGAGAAAATTACGTTACAGGCAAAAATATTTTCTCGCTTGGATTCTGTTCATCCCCGTAGACATCTTTAGCAGTGAGCAGCGTGGCCTCTCGCTGTTTACAATGGAACTTCCACATATGCAAACGGGCAGAGACACCGCCACTGGCAGGTGCATGTGCTCCTGATTCGCCAGCCTGGGGACAACCCTCAGCCCTTCACATGTTTTCTAAAAAGCATTAGATCTAACGATCGTAAATCTCCCTGCAAAACACACACACACAAGATGACTTTTAATTGTTTAAAAACACTAGCGGGCTTCCCTGGTGGCGCAGTGGTTGAGAGCCCGCCTGCCGATGCCGGGGACACGGGTTCGTGCCCCGGTCCAGGAAGATCCCACATGCCACAGAGCAGCTGGGCCCGTGAGCCGTGGCCGCTGAGCCTGTGCGTCTGGAGCCTGTGCTCCGCAACGGGAGAGGTCACAGCAGTGAGAAGCCCGCGTACCACACACACACACACACAAAAAAAACACTAGCAACTCACATGTCCCAGGCACTATGGTGACGGCTTACGAGCAGCACACAATTTAATTCTCACAAATGTAGGGAAGAGAGGGGTGTCGTGCTCTTTCAAAACACGGGAATGCCGGGGTCAAAAGCTGAGAAGCAGGACGGAGCCTTAGGTCCACCTGCCCGCAGTGCCCCGCACTGTGCGAGTGAGGACAAGGACACGGTGGCAGCGAACGCCCGCAGCCCATCAGGTCGGGCCCTGGACACTCATCTACCCGGACTGAACATGAGCGTGTCAGCAGGCAGACCCCTGAGAGGACCTGCCCACAGCGCCAGCCTGATACAGACGAGGCGCAGTGATCGAGGCTGAAAGCCCTGAGGTGTGCGCTTCCTAAGTTCTCCTTACGCTCCAAGTATTTTAAATTACTCCTGTGCCACTGTTCCAATATATTTATGAACATTCTATATAGAAGCATCTTTGATCTGAAGCATCTATAAAGAAGCACACATGATCAATAATTCTCTAATAATGAAATCTGGCATATCAAAATACCTGTTTTCCCAGCCATGGATGGCTAACCAGATATACCTAAAAAATCAGACAAGTATAGCTGATTCACTTTGTTATACAGCAGAAACTAACATACCATTGTAAAGCAATTATACTCCAATAAAAATGTTATAAAAAATGATAAAAAACAGCACTAAGATACAATTTCTCATCTATCTATCACACTGGCAAAAATTTAAAAGTATGACAACATGTTCTGTTGGCGAGGCTGCAGGAAAACGGACTCTCACGCACCTGCTGCTGGGAGTGCAAACGCACACACGCTTCTGGCAAATATCTACTGAAGCGTCTACTAAAAAAGAAATCTGACGAAACAGCGTGTTCCCACAGAAGGACCCCTGCAGCGGGTGGAGGTTTAGTGGGAAGCAGCCCTCTGCAATCCTGAAACGTCTTTAAAGTCGCACATTTAACGTCAAAAACGTACTTGAAATTTTGCTTCCTACTTCACATTTGTCTCAAGTGAAAGCAAAGTGTTCCTTATTTTCCCAGATCTCTGAATAAAATCTAAGCTCCGGGAACACTTGCCACATGGAACATGCAACTTTCAGCAGGGCCTACAGGAAGGAGTGTCAGCAAACAAGCAGGGGTTTATTCAGACAGCCTGTCCTGACTCTGCCGCCAGAGGCTCCGGAAGGCCTGGCCTCCGCCCATACCCCCTGAACTGAGGGATGGGCTCTGAATGCTTGTTCTCGCACTGCCATCCCTCAGGACGACTCCCCCCTGAGCAGCACGCGAGGACATCGCTGCCACCCCAGGAGGTGGATGGGCGCCACCAGTCTTCACCCTTTCATGCCCAGTTCAAGGCACGTTCTCACCTGAGCACTACTGCTCCAACCCTGAGGGGAAACATCACACTAACAGCAAGACTGTCCCGGCTACCAGGGCTGTGGCCGCTCCAGGGGACGAGCCCAAGGGAAGGACTGGGTGACCGTCTGTTCTCGTCTTACCCTGGAGTCGGCGTCCAGCAGACAGCGGGAGATGACGGTGTCCAGGAAGGCCTCGTGCGCGGCGATGATGTGGTCCAGGTCCTGGGCCTGCTGCACTTTGTTCCAAAGTTCATCCCAAGAGCACTCAAGCACCTGGAAATGACGAGAGCCTGAGGGAGGCGCTGGCGCCACGCTGGCGCAGCACCTTCTACAAAGCACAGCACGACGGCCTGAGACAAGATGATCTCAACCAGAATCGAGGGCTGATTCGAACGTACCTCAAATGTAATGTAATACTGCATCTGATGGATGAAATGGACCATCTCGGAAGCCAGGATGTGGCAGTGGTGCAGCACCCCAGAGAACTCTGCAAGAGAGCCGCACAGCGCCGTCGGACACCGGCACAGCCCGCCCTCCTGGCCGCCTGCAAGCTGTCTTCCCCAAACTCCCTCACTTCCACTCTCGACCCCTAAAGCAGGAACCCGCCTTTCCAGAGTCCATGTCTGTGCTATGCAAACACGTACTTAGCCACCCAATCACGCAGTGACAGATTACTTTACGGAATATAAGGATCTAACAAGAAATGGCCTAAAATGAAATAACTGTATTTGAAAAGTAGAGAAATTCTGTTTTACAATAATGCAATATCTTGAATAAACATAAGCTCAATTTTATGGTTTCTTTACAGTCAGTCAGTCTGCCTACTGTGCGTGAGACTTTTACTGTTCCCTAGCTATTTGGCGACAAAAATGACATTTCCTTAAGTACCGAATGTGACCTTGTCACCTGAGAGAAGCATGAACTTGGAGGGGGGTGGGCAGGGCCCAGACTCCACTCCTATTCTTTGTGAGATTATAAAACCAGGAAAAGGCTGGAGGGTCACCAGGGAGCAGCATTCTCTGCTTGGACTTTTCCTTTTTGTTCAGAGACTCCGCTGGACTATTACGGGATACTACTGTCCCTGAAGGCTCCATTGGGGGAATGACTTTAATATGGGTCAGACTGGACATATTTCTGTTACCGCTCCAAGGGCCTTCAATTAGCTACCTGGATAACTCACTTGTCGCTGCATGCGGTTATTTGAGAAATCATTCTTGTCCCTTCCTCAAAGAGTAATGACGGAGCGACGTATAAACAGGTGTGAAAAAAACAACAGTGGTGCTGTATACTTGAAAAAATACTGCTCTCTACAAGCTGAGGACTAAGAGACACTTGTGGGGATTCTGGCTTGTCTAACAGGCCCTCCTCGGCCAGGGAAGAAACAGCACGGCCACCTCAGAAGATCGGCACAGGCTCCAAAGCCTGCCGTCCCCCGTACCATCAGGAATCTGCAATCCATGAATATGGTAACATTCTTCTGAAAGACAGCTATAAGCTTCCTATTTCATTTGAAAGTCCAGAGTGAAGGATGTACTTATCCTACTAAAACCATCAGAGGGGCTAAGACTTCTAGTCTAGCACTCAAAGTCTATTTAACTAAAATGACTTTTCAATGTAAAAAGGCATAAGAACATGCTGTTTTCAGCCATATTGATCTGCATTATGGTTTAGGTAAGCTTCTCAGAGAAGTAACCCCAGTGTGCAACTCCATCTGGGGTTTAACCAGAGCTGGAACGGCGGGCTGTCCCCCCCCCGACGCCAGGCAGTCCCCCTGGAGAGCCATCCGTGTACATTCAAACATCCCACAGGCACGTGGGCGCGTGCCAGTCCGATTCTCCAGATCTTTCTCGGTGTGATGGGATTTCTTCGTAGAGTGGCAAAGTTCCATGAAACGGTCTGTGATACGAAATAGTCTAGAAACCCCATGTGGAAGGGTCTGTTTCTTTAGTGTTCTTCATGTCATCACAGACCTCGGGTGGAACTTTCCCGGAAGCCCAGCGTCTCTGAGGCCTCGTCCAGCACAACCTCACCACTTCCGAGGGCACGGCTCTGCCCGCACTCACAGCAAACGGGGGCAGCCTGTTTTCCAGCCTCGTGAGACGGGTCTGCAGTTTACACTAACCCAGCCTGACATTTTCCCACCAAAGAAAGTTTAAGATCGCAGGCAGAATGGTAGGTCTCATCCCGGCTCCCGGCGGATGACGTGAGAATGCTGAGCGCTGCCCGGGGGCCTGGGACAGTGCAGAGGCAAGAGCACATCTGCGGCCACTTGCCAGCCTCCGGCTCCAGGACAATCTTCCACACATCGGGGAAGAAGCCTGACTCCAGGTTTCACTGCTCTGTGCAGTCTGGGTGTCCTCTATCACCTAAGCTGAAGTCTTTTCCTCCTGCCCAGATCTGTCTTGGGCTGCAGATCCATTTACCCTTAAAAACATCTCACACAGGTGAGCCTGACCTGACAGCCCGGCCCCGCTCCTCCTGCAGTGCCCGAAAGCAGAGGCCCAGGGGTCCACCCTGGCCACACCTCCCACCCCACGGCTCTCAGCCCCGAGGCTGCAGGCTCCCCGGGCTGCGTAACGCTCGCACACCGTCGTGGTGGGCCGGTCTGCTGGCCTCCAAGCTCAGCCCTTGGGGCGGAGCCTCCCTGGCCCTCGCTGCACTGAAGTCACACCGGCTCACTGGGCCTCGAGGCCCTTGCACCTGGCCCAGCCCCCCTTCTGAACATGCTCTTCTGCCGGCCCCCGGCCCTCCCCCACTCCCCACTCTTCCCGTCTAACGCACTCACCTCCAGATGCCAGCCCGGGAGCCCCTCCGTCCTATGACACCACCTGGTGGGGGTCTCCCTCCCGTACTCCCACAGCACCTGGTCTTCCCCACTTCAAACGACGATCAAAGCGCTCTAAGTGCCTGCTGACACGTCCAGCTTGCCTGCGAAACAAGACGCTTCCTGACCACAGGGACCTTTCTGTCACATCCACCACTGGATACCAAGAACGGGCAGCACCGAGTAGGCCAATCATTATTTACTGAATGAATCATTTCGATCCTCAAACTTTAAGGAGACAATCTGCATAATCTATGTCTTGACTATTTCACTCACATCCTTTTCAAAAGGTTTCCGTGACCAAAGGCAAATTTGGCAACAATGGTAAAATGTGTGTTATTTTCTTTATAGTCTTCAAGTACTACCAAATGTATTTTCACTCTAGAAAAATTATCTGTTCTCCAGTCTGAAGGGAGCACGGAGGACAGCATCTTTAATGCACCCTCCTCCTAAGATAAAGCCTCTGAGAGTGAAGGGACGCGAGGGCACTGCCTCCTGAAAAGGGATCTGGTAAAGTAACCCACGCGGTAAAGCCTGCAATCCCTCTAACACCACAGTGCTTCCCTTCCCCACGTGAGAGCAAGCGCTCTGAGCTGACGGATTCGGAGCTGCTCACTGCCCAGTTAAGGCTCTAACGACTATGAACCCAATTGATATGGAGACTGAATTCACAAGGTATACTTTGGTCCTTTAACTCCTAAAAAATACAACTTACACCTGAAACAGCCCTTGAATCTCTTTACTCAGAACCTTGAAAATAACACTTAAAACATACTTAAAATATAAGTACTTGTGTTTTTATAATTGAACCACAAATAACCATATAATTCTAAAAATTCCAAAAGCAAAGCAACATTCACCCTGAGGTCCAATAAATACATAAATACAGTACATCTCCCGCTGGACTAACGTGGCGGCAGACGGCTTTACACAGACACCAAGAATGACCATCTCCCCTCCGGGAGACTTAGGTGTGAGACGCTAGACCTGTCTGTAATCCTCTACTGCCCCTCAAGGCTGCAGGAGGGACTTCAGGGCTTTAAAATACACCAGCAGCTCTCACAGGCTTGACCGTGTGGTTTGGACATCTTTCCCAGAAGCTTCTGCCCAACTGGAGACGCACTGGAAATAGCCTTGAGTGTTGTTAAAAATTACAAAAGTTTCTTTCTAAAAAATACCCTAAAACAATTTATTCACCATTTCAAAATCACCTCCTTCAACTTTTATCTACAGCTGAAGGGATGATATTTAAAAGTGACTTCACCAAATTACCCATGAGATTCATTTCTCAAGGCTATGGAGTCAAAGGACATTGGTAAGATCCCGGGTCTTTCCTGTCTCCTGGGTACAAGACCTCTGGTCACCGGTCAGGGCCTCCTGCAGACACCGTCTGGCGTCCTCTGTCTACCAGGCAAGTGTGAGGACACCTGTCCACGTGGGGCTCCCCGAGGGGTACTGGGCTGAGCGCTGCACAGATTCCATCCTGGCAACCCTTGAAGGCAAGTGCTGCCAACCAGCCCTGACCCGGACGAGGACCCTGATGCAGAAGACTAGGAATCAGCTCGAGGCCACAGCCCAGAATCTGGGCAGAGCAGTAAGCACTCAACTTAGCAGTCCGGCAAACAGGAAGAGACACTTCACAGGCGCGTAATCACTGAGGACTACCTACTCACCCACGTGGACAAAAACGACGGACGCAAAAAGGAACTTGCAAAGAGAAAAACATCTACTCATCTTTGAGCCCCCACTCCACTAAGTCTAGGAGGCCAACTGTAAGAGGAATCGTTATCATATTAATCACCAAGAAAGGAAAACAAGCCCCGCCAGCAGGGGAGCCGACCACTCCCTACCTCCTCCTCCTTCAGTTTTATTTCCAACGAGGACCAAAACGGAGACTATTTTAACACCATTCTTTGGGGAGGGGAAGCTCCATGCACTCCCTGCCCCCAGGACACAAAGGCTGAGAAAGAGGCAGGAAGCTCATTTACCTGTAGTTCTGTATTTGTCTATTTCATCTGGTTAAATGTTATCTGAAATACACATTTAGTTGCCACTAACAGCAACAGTTTTTAGATTAACTGAATCTAACAAAAGAACTTCCATTTCTTTTTAAAGGAAAAAAATCTTTAAACCATTTCAGATCCATAATCTTTTCTATCTAGCTAAATGGCAAATATATATAAAAATGGGTTTAATCGGCCTGGCATACCATTATCAAACTCTCTTGCTCTGAGCAAATCATTTTCAGGGGTAACTATTCACTCCAAACAGCTTATTTTGATGAATATTATTAAAATTATATCTGGGTGATGATCATGGATACTGTGCACATGACCAAACACACACGTGCATATGTGAAGGACTCCACGGGCTGCTTTCAGAAGCATTTTCTGGAATCTTCCTGTATTTTGCCTCAGATTTATGGTTGGTGGGAAATTTCTAAATCTGCTGTGTTAAAAAGACTAACTACCTGGTTGATCTCTGTTCATCAAGTTGCCTGGCCGTTAATAACTAAAACACTTCCTTATAAGTTAAAGGTAAGAACGCTGCACTCCAACAGAAACATGGGCAAAAAAACAATTTCCTGAAAAAACAAACACAAATGACAAAAAAAAGGAAGAAAGGAAAGTGTTTACATTCAAAGATAATTTAAAAAGCATTAAAAGGAATTAAAATGAACTTCCAGGGAATTCCCTGGTGGTCCAGTGGGGAAACTCCCTGGTGGTCCAGTGGTTAGGACTCCACGCTTCCACTGCAGGGGGCACGGCTGCAGGGGGCACGGGTTCAATCCCTCGTCAGAGAACTAAGATCTCGCATGCCATGGGGTGTGGCCAAAAAAATTTTTTTAATTCATGCAAAACAAATAAAATGAACTTCCATTTTCACCTATCAAATTGACAGTTTGTTTGAACATAATATCCAATGTTACTCAAAAAAAAAAAAAGAAGAAAGAAAACAGCAATACAGACAACTATCAACCAGTGACAGCTGTGCTTACGGGGATGTAAATTAAATTGGTACAAACTTTTCAGGTACAAACTTTCCTGAAAAGTAATCTGACAATATGTACCAACAGAGTTAAAATATAAATACTAAGAAATAAAAGTATTAGTAAATGTAAAGTAAAACTAAGATTCGTATCTGTTAACCCAGCAATTCCATTTCCAATTCACCTATTCTAAAGAAATATTCAGAGGCATATAAATATATATTTACACAAAGCTTATGGCATTATTTATATTAGTGGAAAAATAGTAAAAAAAAAAAACCAAAGAAACTATATGCCCAACCGAAGAGAAAAGATAAAATGATATGTCCACAGGAGGCAATATTATGCTATTAAAAATATTTTAGAAGAAATTTTAATGACAAGGGAAAAGGCTCAGTGAAAGAAGCTGAAACTGAACACGATACAATAGGATCAAGTTATGTTAAAATTACACAGAAAACTGATCAAATAAATGCGTTAGTTATCTTCAAGTAGAAAACAAAACTCATTGCTGACTATTCAAAATAAGAGAAAAGCCAATTCGCATAGACACTGCTGATATCCAAATCAGAAAAACGTATCAGAACCAGCTAATACTTAGATCTGTTACAGAGCTCAGATTTCCCACAGCTAAAAATAATACAGTTGTCGGGCTTCCCTGGTGGCGCAGTGGTTGAGAATCTGCCTGCCAATGCAGGGGACACGGGTTCGACCCCTGGTCTGGGAAGATCCCAAATGCCACGGAGCAACTAAGCCGGTGAGCCACAACTACTGAGCCTGCGCGTCTGGAGCCTGTGCTCCACAACAGAAGAGGCCGTGACAGTGAGAGGCCCGCGCACTGCAATGAGGAGTGGTCCCCGCTCGCCGCAACTGGAGAAAGCCCTCGCACAGAAACGAAGACCCAACACAGCCAAAAATAAATAAATAAATTTATATTAAAAAAAAAATAATAATACAGTTGTTTATTTTGAAAGGAGAAGAGTGATGCAATGACAAATATCTGCGCTGTGCTGAAACGATCTCGATCAGACACTGAGGAAGATGAGACCCCTGTGCTCGCAGGGGAAGACGGAGGGCAGGCCCAGGGGACACCTGGCAGGCGCACCGCCCGTGTGACTTCCGACCGCGCGACTTCCGGGGAGGGCGGCAGAGGCAGAGCCAGGAGCCAGCGCCTCCGTCCTCATCGACTAGAAAATGGACGCTGAAGGCATATTTACCGTCCACAACCACGAGAGGCTTTCAAAGAAAACGCCCCCTCTTGATTCCTTCTCAGCTACTTCAGAGGGACCCTACCATTAATCGTCTCGAAGTGAGTCCGGAGGAAGCTCGGCCAGGAGCCTAAGAGCATCACGACCATTCGCCGAGTCCCGCCAGGAAGACAGAAAGCCTGGACACCAGTAAACCTGTGATTCCGCGTGTTACCACGTGGACAGGTACCCACCAGCCCCCAGCTTCTGGGGTGTCACAGTTCTGGAACTCTGGGAGCTGCCCAGGGAGGAGCCTCGACCTAGTAAACAAGCAGAGCTCATGCAGCCTTTCTGCAAACAACTGCTCCTCTTTTAGGAACTGCTTTCACCAAAGGATTAACAGTATGACCGTGTGGTTCTTCTCTGGAGACATAATTTGTTGAAATACTTTCTCAAACGTTTTGACCAAATCACTTCCAATATAAAGATTTCAAAATTATTCATAATTCAAGTCACTCAATATTTATAACATTAAAATGAACTTGGGGCTTCCCTGGTGGCGCAGTGGTTGAGAGTCCGCCTGCCGACGCAGGGGACACGGGTTCGTGCCCCGGTCCGGGAAGATCCCACATGCCGCGGAGCGACTGGGCCCGTGAGCCACGGCCGCTGAGCCTGCGCGTCCGGAGCCTGTGCTCCGCAACGGGAGAGGCCACAACAGTGAGAGGCCCGCGTACCACAAAAAAAACAAAAACAAAAAAAAGAACTTGACTACATGACATGAGAGTTTTATTATAGCTTTTAACTGTAAAATATTGTAAAATCTTCCCATGTCCTGGTTTATGAACCAAAACAATATTAAAGCAATTCCCAAACAGACTTTAATTAAAACACTTAGTGAATTTTAAATGAGCCAGTGATTTATTAAACAGCTTTCTTTCCTTAAAGATTATTTTTTAAAAAAAATTAAAGTACATATATGAACACTACATGATTCTAAAAGAAACTTCAATGTCTAAAAAAACCTAACTTGACTCAGTTTCTTTTCCTGATTTGCACTGAAGTCAAGATAAGCATATTACAAATGAGCCTCTCCACAAAAGACAAATCCAAAAGCACAAGAAACCACTTTTCAATTACGTGAAGAACACTTTTGTTTTTGCGAAGCTGCTAGAAACCAGGGGCCAGGCGGGGACATGCCCTCTGCCGGGGTTTACCTGGCATATTTCTCAGGAGCTTGGCGTTGCACATGTGCCCCTTCCGGATGTCAGTGAGGATGTACTCCATCCGCTTGGCCCTCCAAAGGAAGTTAAACACTCTCAGGTAGTGGCTCATACACTCTCGAGTGAACACCTGGAAAGAGCAGAACACAGGCTGACAGGATCCTGTGAGGTGAGGGTCCTCCCAGGGCAGGGCTCAGTCTTTTTTTTTTTTTTCCTTAAACAAAAAGCCAGAGAACACACAACCAACTCTAACACGTTCTAAGTAGTATGTAAGCAACCAACACAGCACACTTTAGGAAAGCGTCATCACACAGCAACCACGCTGATCGTTTATGTGTCAGAGCACATTCAACGGACCTGATGTACAAAAGTTCAGTGTGACCGAAATTCCTTACAACTATGAACTGTCTCGAGGGGGGACATTCACATCCCATTGCATTCACACAGGGAAACAGCACCACAGGACGTGGTCCCTCAGTCCATCACTTACTGCAGAATAAAGTTCGGAGGAACATTCAACAAATAAGCTCCTGACACCTCATGTAACAGCCTGGAGACCAAGGGTAGAAATATATGGATCTTATCCTGCCCACTGTCAAAATGACATCTGTCCTTCCAAATCCTTCTTCCCAGAATTTGTAAGAATCTAAAATAATGCTGTGTTATAGAAGACCTAACTATGTAACTAAGATATGTACCCATTCTAATTAAATTCTATACAAAAAATGACAATCTCAATGAGAATAGAAAGGAAATAGAGATTAATATGGTAAATTAAACAGGGAAAAATCAGGAAATCCATTTGCTTCTAAAATCTGATTCTAAAACCATAAATTTTTAAATAAAACAGCCCTTTTTATCTTTCTAGTAACTTCTGTATCCAACTGCACAGAATTTAATGTGATAGTTAAAAATTATTTCAATTTCTAACGCTAGTCTGATTACCTGCAGCTGTATAATACAATGGTTACAGGTACAGCCACTCCACTGAGAACATGCCAACCCAGGACATATGCTGACCCTGGGACTGGAGGGCAAAGACTGGACAGGGAAGAGGCCACTCCCTGTGTGAGTCCTGGGCAGACTCCACCAACCAATTACAAGACCTCTTCTCCTTCCAATCCAGCCTCTCCCGTCGGACCATCAACCCACTGGAGTCGGCAAGGAAATTGACACCTATTAGCCACAGGCAGGGATCTATCTTAAATTTCTTTTTAAATACATCTATGATATAAACTTATTTTCTTGACTCTACTAGAGCTTTTAAAAATCTAAAATCTTGAAAATATAACATTGCATGATCAATTACTTATGCACAAGGTATATGCAATGCATAACTTTGATACTCTCATAAGATGTGCAAAATCATACAATAATTAAGTAACCGGGTACATACAGCATGTTCAGTGTATCTATTACTCCAGGCACCTACATTCTGTGAAATAATCGATGTAGCTGCCCTCACTGTGGTATCATTTATACTACGAAAAAATAATATGTAATATATGCAATATTAACAAGGTAGATAATATGAAAGTTTCTAACATAAATAATTTATTAAAATATCCTGTTTTGTACATTATAATTACTTAAAACTATTTATGACATACATCAAAGGAGAAAAAACTAATTTGAATATGACCAAAAATTAAGTTTGAGCACAGCTGTATATTGAAAATGTAGTAGCTTTGATCTGGTAAAATTTAAACAATGGGAGTTTACATGTGAAAAGCCTGCCCCAGTAGCTACCGCCTCACAGGAGACAGACAGAGCCCCCTGCCAGAGTAAAGCTGTCAGCCCAGAGGGAATGCAGGAGAGCCCGGCTTCGGTGCAGGCTCTCCAGCAGGAGATGGGCCCACATCACCCCTGCAGAGGAAGGACAGCCATGGACAGCCAACTCTGCAGAGACCGCTAGGGAGACACTGTAGAGCCAAATTACACTACTTCTTAACAAAATCTTTTCCCAAGAATTAGAAGAAATGCATGTCCTTCTTCAATATTTCAGATACGAAAATGACTGAGGTAAGTTCAAAGAGACACCTTGGTCAAGGAGAGTCCACTCAAGTCTGAATAAAGAAAAAAACTGAGCCCTAAAGAGGGCATTTTAATTGCAGACACACAAGAGAGCTATGCTGGTCAATCCTTTATGACCTGGGAACCATTCAAGGAAATAGAACTTTTCTTTAAACACAGTGGAAGAGCGCCGTGAACAACTGGGCAGCTATTTTCTCATCAGCTCAAATGGATACTAAATATCAAATTTTATCCAAGTAGTAAAAATACAACACCACTAAAATATAGTTCCCTTCAAATTATCCTAAATTAGTCACTACAGTCTAAGAATAATGGAACAAAATGAATAACCCATTTGTTAAGTACTTGCTGAAACCTATGATAAGAACAAATGATATTAAGAATTCTTAAAATAATCCAGCACTTCAGCACTCATTAGTGACTGGTGCACACACACATGCACACGCACACACACACGACTCTGGCTCGAGCATTTATTCAATGGATGCACTGGGGATGCGAGCAAGCACTTCACGCGGAGCTCTAGAGAGAAACCGACTCTGAAGCAACAGGGACGTGCAGCCACCCAAACAGCTATGACGGCACCCAGCGGGATCTTACGGTTGCAATGGGCCCATCGACGTGGTAATCCAGGCTGAAGACGTCCCAGCCGGTGTCACCTGGAGAGACCTGAGAGCAAAAACAAACACACAACTGCAGGGCTTCCCACCACTGTGAAGCTGTCGAGTCCTCAAGGGAAAGGCATTAAAATAAAGCCCAATTTTTAAAAACCACTCAGCAGTTCTGAGTGTGAGCTGCCTGAGAGCAGAGGAGGGCATCTTTTTTCCACTCCTGTACCCTCAGCATCTAGACAGACAGGCACATACGAGGTGCCCTGCAAATATTCTGGAATAAAGAGCATGTTTTAATGAATATTGTAAAATCAGTTTTAACATTCATCAGCATTTTCTTAAATGACAAAAACCCACCGCCTTTTGTGTTCCTAATCCATGAAGGTAAACACGTTTTAAAAACCCACAGGCTCTGCTAATGGTCCTTCATCATAAGTGAGCAAACGTGGATCATGCTTATGAAATGCTCACTCCCCTAAGAGGCCATCTTCTCCCAACTAAAACCAAACACCTCTGTTTGTGATCAATGCTACTGCGATCTGTCACCTCTGTGCCCGGTATCGTCACCAGCAGCAACAGCGGTGGTGACTAAGCATCCACGTGGCCAGGCCCCAGGACAGAGCTGCATGTCCCCTGCCCGCAGCCCTGGTGGCCCTCTGTCAGGAGAACACACTGAGGTGCAGGGACCCGTCTGAGGCCACACCACGCCAGGCCTCCGGACAGGGATTCCGACGCACGGTGGCCAGCTCCCCCCCACCAGAGCAGAGCAGCGTGGAGCAGCGAAGAGAAGAGAAGAGAGGAGAGCAGAGAAGAGAGGAGAGCAGAGAAGAGCAGAGAGCGGAGAAGAGAAGAGAAGAAAAAGCAGAGCAGAGAAGAGCAGAGAGAAGAAAAAAGAGAAGAGAAGAGAAGAGAAGAGAAGAGAAGAGAAGAGAAGAGAAGAGAAGAGACAGCAGAGCAGAGAAGAGCAGAGAAGAGCAGAGCAGAGCAGAGAAGAGCAGAGAAGAGAAGAGAAGAGAAGAGAAGAGAAAAGAGAAGAGAAGAGAAGAGAAGAGAAGAGAAGAGAAGAGAAGAGAAGAGAAGAGAAGAGAAGAGAAGAGAAGAGAAGAGAAGAGAAGGGAAGGGAAGAGAAGAGAGGAGAGCCGAGCGGAGCAGCGGGGCCTCAGGCCACACGGAGGGCGCCAGCGAGGAGCCCCGGCTGGGACCAGAGCTGCGGTACCTCCAGCAGCCTCACATCCAGTCTTCTGAGGGCCTCAGGGCTGTCAAACTGGGCGTTGGTGGCTCTGACAGCTGTTTCAAGAATTCCAGTCAGGTTGTGCTGGTACAAAGTCGTAGCCGGACGGACAAGCTCTGGTCTTAACAGAGTTTTGTAAAAGTAAAAGAGGATGTTACTTGGATTCTCAATGCGCTTCCTGAAAACTTCAGATTATAGAGTTCAAATGACAAAACCTAACAGGACAAATGGAACCGATACAACGGTAACAAAATGACTACGAAATCTGAATGCTACAGAATTAACTATAAATAAGATTTCATCAAGTATTTGGGGGAGCAAAACACTTCTTTAAAATTAATTTTGATTCAGCTTAAAATTGAAAATCCTTAAGTGAGCCACGCATGTTAAAAAATACAGTTTTCAAACTTAAGCCTGGCCTACAGTAGCATGAACTACTGTAACTTCCTGTACAGATCCAATGGGCAGAAAGGACTAGACTAAATCAAAACAATTGGCTGTGTGGACACCATGATTCTAAAGGCTAAAAACTACTGTATTACCAGCAAACACTTAAGGGTTACTGACGTCTGCATTCCTAAATATGAAACTGACATCTGCGTTCCTAAATATGAAGCTAACGTTTCCGAGATCCGCCCCAGGTGTGCACAGGGTGAAAAAGGACCAACAACGTCAGTGTCGCTCAAATAAATCTGAGGCAAGCTAGAGACTGATGACATTCCCCTTTTAAAACCGGAAACTTGAAACAGGCCTTTGAGAAGAAATAAATTTTTCATTTACTATCAAGGATGAGACACTCTAATTATTAAAACGCAGCATAAGGCAAACACGGGTAAGTCAGCTAAATGATGCGATCTGCAACACGGCCATGGCGTCTAAACGTTCACGAAACACCTGCTCTCCTCCACCCCAAACCTGCACAGTTGGCCCCCACCCCCTGGGCCACTGAAAGAACATCTCCCCCTAAAAACTCATCTCCACCCACTCCCCACAGGTGCTGCCCTGGGACCAGTACCTAAGTCACCAGTGACCCCCTTCCTTACAGAGAGCAGAAAGGCTCCTTCAGGAAGTATAACCACCAAAAATTCATGTTCAGCAGATCATCAACTCTTTCATGAGCTAATTCCTCAAACAAGGTTACCCCTGAGCCTGCTTGCTATGTGTGCCCCCAAAACTCAATCATCTTTCGTACTGAAGACGGCCTTCTGGTTAGAGGTAGAACTACGGAGTTTCCGTGGCTGAAGCAGCTTCTCAAGTGCAGTCCCCATGCCGGCAGCTTCCCCTCGGCCGGGACCCTCTTAGGGACGCACCGTCCTTGCTCCAGCCCAGAGCCACGGAGCCGGGCTCTGCGGGCAGGCCCAGCCATCCAGTCCAACAATCCCTGGAGGGGATTCCGACACACATGGAGTCTGGGGACCAAAGGCCTGAGACACTGCTGGACTCACACAGGCATGACTGAAGTGTCCCAAAGGCAGCGCCAAGAAGCCACATGTCCAGTCCTAGGCGCCCGAGTCCACGCTGTGCCCACCCTCGGCTGCCCGGGGCCCGGCTGTCTGCTACAGAGCTGGCCCTCCTGTCTCTACGGCAGGAAGGAGGGACACACACTTCCTTCTAGAAGGGACGGTGCCAGGAGGAACGTCATGGAACTAAATGGAAGGAGCAGTTGTATTTGCTCCATGAAGTTGTTTTGTTTTTTGGTTTTTTTAGCAAGAAATAATGTAAACTAAAAACATGGAAGAAAAAGTTCCATTTTAAAACCTACATTTTATTTCTCAGACTACTCTCAAACTGAAGCTAAGCTAACCGACCACACCACGCACCCCTCATACCCCTGCTGGTCGGTGCCAGTGCTCAAGAAGCGCACGAGCCCCGCGAGCAAAGCACAGGACAAGCAGAACTAAAGGGACATCGGCTTGATGACGAGGCAATTTTCTCTCCTCGGATTTCATCTTCCCAACGTTCTGTGAGAATTCAACACATTTCCTCTAATGTCGCTTATTCTTTTAAAGAGAAACTGTAAAGCTCTTTATCATGCTGAAATCTACTGCACGTCTACAAAAAAAAAACCCTCAAGAGCCTTCTTACTTGAGCAAATCCATTAAGTGCCTGATAAAGTCTCCTTGACCGAGCAGCAAGTACCGCCGCATGGCCTGCATGTGGTCCAGCAGGCTGTACTTCTTATTCAGAACATCCAGTAGGTACTTGCTGGTCTCAAAATAAGCCGCGTCAATTTTCCCCTGAAATGCATTTTCCAAATCTGTGAAAAAATCTGCAGCTGTAAAGAACAAAAGGGAAAAGTACACATACGTACATAATCTGCATCGTACAAAGGAGGAATGAGACTCACACACACAGAAGTCACTCTACACCCGCTCACAGCCTCGCTGACAGGCCGAGGGCGTGGTCAGGAGGGCTTGTTTGTTCTTCAGAATAACGGTCCCATTAAGAAAAACCTATTTTAGTACTGCTGCTATTCTAATTATACATTACTGCGGAGGAACTAAGGTGTCCACAGTGAGGAAAACGTAGTTTTCTGTAGAAGCGGAGGTCTGACGGTGCAGTAATGTGAGGACGCCAGGCGCCGAGCTGACCACGGTCATATTGCGGGGATGGGGTAGGGGTAGGGGCAACATACATTTCTGTTGATCTACGTCATTTTTAAAATGTCAAAATCTCCCCCCGGAAGTGTTCTTAGACCGTACCAGTGTTTGATTCATGAAGGGTTTTCACGCCAAAGAAAAGGTCTGATGCCAACCAACGGCAGCCAAAGCGCCTGTCAGAAGACACACGACCCAGAGCCTGCTCACCAGTCTCTGTTCCATATGCTCCCACAGGAAAACATTTACCCTTAACTCTCTAGGCTCACTTTTAAATTTCCAAAATTTTTCACATATGAGAAATATAAATGTGACTTTTCCCACTGCTTTTTGTATCATTACCAGCAGTCCTCCCGAGTCCGCATCTCCCATCCTCCCAGCGGTACTGACAGCCAAAACAACCTTCCTCCACAGAGGGTAGCAGTGGGGGGGGCAAGAGTCGCCGACTGAGGCCCAGCGGCCTCCTGCACACCCGCCACGTGCTGGGCGCTGGGCGCTCGGTGGTGCTGGCCTCCCCCGCGGGTCTCCACAGCAGGCAGGGCACGGCACTCGTCCTCCCTAAGTGCTATCTTCTCCGGCCACTAGGGAAGCGTCGAAAGGCATCAAAACAACTCTTCACCTGCCTCTTCCTCTTTCTTCTACCTCTTCAGCACAGGTGTTTCCAAAAATTCTGTACGGGGACCTCCATATTCTAAGAACTAACCTGGCATCTCTGAACCCCTAAAAAGTTTACGCAGAATAGTGCGTGTCAAACACACCTGAGACGGGGAGCCCGAGGGGTGAGAGGGAGACGTGTGTGGCCCGCGGCTGCAGCCGCCGCCTCGCTCTGGAGCCCTGGAGCCCTGGCCTTAACCACATGGCGACACAGCTGCAACCACATCTCCCGTCAGCCCTGACCTTGCTCTGGATTTTCAGTACAACTCCAGCACATTCTGGAATCTCCCCTAGTGAGTCCTCTCAGATGCTGAAAATCAAGCTGGGCCAAAAGGAACACAAGAAGGTGCTCAACATCACTAATCATCAGGGAAACGCAAATCAAAACCACAATGAGATGCCGCACCTCAGGCCTCTCAGAAGGGCCACCATCGAAAAGTCAAGAAATCACAAGTGTCGATGAGGGCATGGGGAGAAGGGAGCCCCAGTGCAACGTCAGTGGGAATGTAAACTGACGCAGCCACTGTGGAGAACAGAACGGCGGTTCCCCAAAAAATTAAGAACAGAACTACCATACGACCCAGCAATTCACATCCAAAAAGGAAATGAAGTCAGGATCTCAAAGGAATCTCTGCACTCCGTGTTCACTGCAGCATTACTGACAAAAGCCAAGACATGGCAACAACCAAAGTGTCCACGGACATATGAATGGATAAAGAAGATACAGTGTACATATCCAATGGAACATAATTCAGCCTGAAAAAAGAAGGTACTTCTGCCATTGGTGACAACGTGGATGGACCTGGATGACATCATGCTGAGTGAAGTAAGCCAGACAGAGAAAAGAAATACTGTTATGATCTCACTTACAGGTGGAATCTAAAATAGTCACTCATAGAATCAGAGCGTAGAATGGTGGCTGCCAGGGACGGTGGAGAGGGGGAAACAGGACGGTGAAGGTCCAAGGGTACCAAGTTTTGATTATACAAGAGGCATAAGCTCTGGAGACCTGTATATACCAAATGGCACAGTGCCTACAGCTGGCAGTACTGCACTCTGTACTTCAAGCACGTTATCTGTACACCTCATTTCATATATCACTTTCTACCATTTACTACTTATTATTTCACTTTTTTGTACGTTTAATCTCCATTCCTAGATCACAGTTCATGAAAAGCATCATCATGGTGAATTCATACCATCTCCCCTATAGCTACCACAATGCCTCACAAAATAAACTTGAATGAGTCAAGACAACAGTATAAATAACAAATGTAGCCAAGACCCGACAGCTGTCCGTGTAAGTCAGCCACACAGAGAATACATGAAATTACTGAGGATGGGGCAGGCAGCAAATGGGGGAAATGGCAGAGAGGACAGTAGTAAATGAGGGAAAACCACAGAGCGGTTAACGCGGTGCGGCACTGTGAATACATAAACGCTGGGAATCCGCGCTGACTTCTCAACAAGCCTCTGAGGTCATTAGCAAGTGTTTCCTTTATTTCCTTACTTTGGCATACTGTCACTGCATCATAAAAAAAGTAACACAAGCTACCAAGGAGAGTAAAATAGCTACACCTAGTTATTGTTTAACTGTATAAGAAAGGAAATTCAAAATTTACACAGTAATAGATATTTTATATGTATCACACTGTGTATTAAGGTATCTTGGATAATAATTCAGAAAATCTGTCAGTCCTATTGAACGAAACATACTTCAAGCAATATATAGCACTGTCACCAGCACCATCACCAACGTCACCCCGACATCACCACTATCACCACCACCACCATCATCACCACCATCGTGCCATCACATTATCACCACCATCCCTATCACCACCATCATCGTCATCATACCGTCCTGGGGTGATTCTGCAGACTTGGTCACAGCTATCATCTTTGTAGTGGGCGTCTGGTCATGACAAACCTGGTGCAGGAAATTTATTGATTTTCCTATCAAAAGGACCTAAAAAAAAGGAAAATATTCTAGTTACCTTTATTCAAAATTAAAACGATCAAATATCCAAGCACTACAAATATTCATAAGCAACAAATTATTCTATTGATTAAAAACTAAATAATAAGAACATCTGGGATAGTATCAAGTGAATTCCAGGAACTGAAAAAATTGTTATTAACAAACACATATTAATGCGTTGAGGCAGTCAATTAACATATACTTCACCTCAAGAATGTAAATCCTAAAATGCCACTAAACTGTGTGTAACTGAAGACTGGTTTTGTCACCGGATGCAGGTAAATACAGCATTAGCACATCACAGTCACAGCAGTCCCACCCTACCTTCCTGGACTGGTCCATCGTCATGAAGGATGGGATCATTGATTTCCTCAGGGTGTACTTGTCGTGCCACAGCCGGTCTGTCTTCACTGTTGGATCTGATGCTACGAAAAACTGAAAGGAAAGAGGCAGTGAAACATTAAAAAGTGATATTTATGGCGAAATATCAGCTAACAGCAACATCAAGAAATAAGTAATTCTAGGGAGCAAAATTCTCCAGATATTGGGAGGCTTACCATTTATACAATAAATCTTATTTTAAGAGGCGTTTTGATAGATCCCTCTAAATGGAATCACTTATTCCCCACTTTTTAAAACCAAAATATAGTGAAAAGACGATAAGCTTTTTCTTAAAGACATGCGGTCGCCCCTGTAAGTGCAATATCAGTCACAGCCTCTGTTGTGTACATCACGGGTCTGAGTGTGAGGCCTGCCTAATCCACACGGACTCCTCCCACCACCTTAGGAAAGGCACGCAAGCCTCTGGGCTTGTTTGAATATTCAATTCAAGCCAATTCAGAGTCTTCCTCTCCTCCTTCCACCAATCAGCAGCGTCTCCTCCTGCCGCTGTGCACCGCCTGCAGAGGCCCCAGGTCCACCTGCAGCACTGCAGGAAGCGACCTTCGCGTGGCGCCCTCCCCGAGAACCACCGCGCTCAGAAGCTTCCCCTGTTCACTTCCTCCCCTTCCCGAGCCCCGCCCACCGGCCTGTTCCCAGACATCCAAAAGGGCACGGGTGTTAAGGAGAAAACTAAGCTGCTATGGTTTCCAGCTCGTTTGCTACTACACTGAGGCCACTCTCCTTTTTCAGTCATAGTCCTAACAGACTTGTGCTTTTATTTCTATAAACTCGATCTCTAATGGCAGAACTGCTGAGTCAAAGTAATTTCTAATTTTTATAAACAATGCCAGATCTCCCTTCCAAACGGCCCTGTCAACTGACCCTCCCACCACAGGAAGCTCTACATTTCTGCATCCTTGCTCGGTTTGAATTTTGCCAATCAGGCAAAATCATGGTTGCTTGTACTGTTCTTTCACTGACAACAAAGGAAGTTGGGCCCATTTTCATAATGCTGATTACCACATGATTTTCTCCTGTGAATTGTCTTTTTATATCTTCATCCCATCGTTCTACTGTCTTTTTCTTACCAATACACAGAGGCTCTTTGTTATATAAGAGAGAGTGACCATTTGTGAATCATTAAGAATTACAAATGTTTCCAAATTAATGATCTGCCACTGTTTATGGTCTGCTCCATGTTTTGTCTTTTTCTTTCTGGGTCATATTGGTGACCATCTTCCTTTATGGCTTCTGGGTCTCCTGTCTTCCTAAGAGCTCCCCATCCTAGATTATGGAAATATTCTCCACTATTTTAGTAAGCACGCTGGGCCCTCTGTATCCACGGTTGGGTGCATCCACGGATGCAGAACCCAGGGATGCGGGTAGGGTGGGCACCACACCATCTTACACAAGGGACCTGAGCACCTGCAGACATTTATCTGCGAGGGTCCTGGAAACAATGCCCCATGGATACCGAGGGACAGCTGTATTCCTGCTGCTCTGTTTTCGTTCCTTAGATCTTCCATCCCTGCACACAGTAGACACTGGGGTCTGTTTCCTTCTGGGCTGCATTTTCTCTTTACTGGCCAGGCCAGCACCCTTTCCTCTGAGCTAGCGTCCTCACCAGGAGCGATCATTACAGTCACTTACATCGAAAGATTAAAAGGGGAAAAACTGACTCCACCAAGAGACGCTGAGGAGTGTCTGATAGGATGTGTACACCGTCCACGGCAACTAGTTAGATGGACTGGAGCGCCTCTGGTGCTTCGATCCATCTCAGTTACTATCCCTCCCGGCGTCCCGTTGCCCATCCTGGGAGGGCGGAGTGCCTTGAGCTGACGCTGCATTCTTCAGACTCCACGCGAGGTGCCTTCCCTGCTGCTGGCCTAATCCAGGCTCTAGGTTCCTAAGTGTTCATTTCTCCCTCGACCTAGAACCAGCTGCTTCTCCAAGGAGCCCCAGTCCCTTTTAGGGAGAAATGGCATTTGGACCACAGCCTGAGTACTTGGAAGTACTTTAAGTCAGCAGCTGGATGTCTGAGATACAGCAATGGCCACGTTACACATGGAAGCTCGGTCCTCCCACTGGACTGTAAGATCCATTGAAGTCCTAACATACCTAAACGCCTTTTTGTTGGTTTTTACGTAAATTCTAAATCACCAATTGGTGAATAACACACAACCCTGGCTACAAAGGTGTGTCTGCAGATATAAAATGGATTTAAAGAATTTTAAAAATATTTTTAGCAAATATATAGCAATACAAAATTAATAGTTTCCTAACAAAAAGTAAATAACCAAAATAAACCTAAGGAAGGGGCTTGAGAAACAGAGGAGGGAGGGAGAGAGAAGACTCTAAAAAGAGCAGTATCTGTAGAAGAAGTCAGAAATGTAAACTGCTATCACTAAGACATGGGGCCTACTAAACTGTAAAAAAAGGTATCTTTCTTATATTATTCTAGACCACAGAAGAATGTGCGGTACCTGTTTATTTAATGAATCTCGTTTAACACGAGCTAATCCTGATAAAAATAATGCCCCAAATGGAAACTACAGACCACCTTCATTTGTGAATACAGATGAAGAAACTTTGAGTGAAACATTATCCTTGCGTTACCGGAATAAAGTATTTGGGGGCACAACATACTTCTAATACACACTAAATGTGTAAAAATGAATTACAGAATATTATCATGTAGTCATTTATTAAAAA
Source organism: Delphinapterus leucas (assembly GCF_059928025.1). Taxonomy (NCBI): domain Eukaryota; kingdom Metazoa; phylum Chordata; class Mammalia; order Artiodactyla; family Monodontidae; genus Delphinapterus; species Delphinapterus leucas. The sequence goes on along the minus strand of NC_143146.1, from coordinate 1,608,634 downwards.
TGAAGTATGGGAATTCCCTGGCAGTCCAGTGGTTAGGACTCAGCACTTTCACTGCGTGGCCTGGGCTCAATCCCTAGTCGGGGAACTAAGATCCCGCAAGCCACGTGCCATGGCTGGAAAAAAATTAATTAATTAATTAAAATGGAGTTTGTTAACTATCAGAAGCCATTCTGAGAATCTGATGAAAACTACAGATTTTCTTCCCAGGAAAAAAGTGCTTATATCCACAAAACACACAGTTTTATGTGCTATTCAGGAGTTTCAGAGATCACATTTTAAGAAGTCTTGGTATAGAAGAATAAGGTTTAATGGCACGAAATTATTTCCTTTATTTACTTCAAATAAAAATAGAGGTTACAGGACTTCCCTGGTGGTGCAGTGGTTAAGAATCCGCCTGCCAATGCAGGGGACACAGGTTTGAGCCCTGGTCCGGAAGATCCCACATGCCGCGGAGCAACTAAGCCCATGTGCCACAACTACCAAGCCTGCACTCTAGAGACCGCAAGCCACAACTACTGAGCCCACGTGCCACAACTACTGAAGCCCACGTGCCTAGAGCCCATGTTCCGCAACAAGAGAAGCCACCGCAATGAGAAGCCCACGCACTGCAACGAAGAGTAGCCCCCGCTCGCAGCAACTAGAGAAAGCCCGTGCACAGCAACGAAGACCCAACGCAGCCAAAAATAAATAAATTTATTTTTTAAAAAAAGAGGTTACAAAATACTATGCGTGGTATGATATACACACACATAAAAATATATAAGAATACACTGTAAAAAAGGGATATACAAAAATATTAACAGAGGTTATAGGTTCATGATGAGATTCAATAAATTTTAATTTTCCCCTCTGTGTTTACATACTCAAAAATGTTTTAACTGCACATTTTTAAATCAGAAAAAAATACTGTTCAAAAGAACTGAGTAATTCAAGCCAATGAGTGAACATATGGTACAAGTTAAGAATTTTTTTAGAAACACTGTTTTCCCAAGGCGATCAACTAAAAAAGATTTTTTTTTCCTGTTCACAGAAATCTACTCCCAAGGGTAATTATTTAAGGAAACAAAATTTCTAATGATGTTAAGGTCTTATATTTGATCCTTGTATTTGATCCTAGATGGTATCAAGCCATCTAGGATCAAATACAGCCAGTTTCCTTTAAGTAGGCATCTGAACAAATGCCAACATTTTTATGATCATGAGGATGAGATTGCTACATTTATTTCCAACTCATATTCTTATCTTTAGATATCAATTTAAATTATGAAAGTATTTATTGATATTCCTTTCTTTAGTTTTTATATTCCCTTTCTAATTTTAAACACATAACTAACGACTGCTTTCAGTACTATTATAATGAGGCTATCACCACTTTAACATAAACTCAAATCAGCCCTGATAGAAACTGAAGTGTCACAAGCTCACCATGAACAATCTAAGAGGTTACCCAGTCACCACAGTGTCCGCTCTGCGGCTTGCCATTCAACAGATTAGATTAACTGCATATAAATTGTTATTTATCTGTTATTCACTTAAACAGAAGAGCTAGTTTCTACAGACAACACACTAATTTATCCTGATAGTTGGAGTACAGCTGGATTTTTATCAGTATGAACAATAAGAAAATTTAATTTAAAAGATAAAGGACTCAGGCATTCAGACATCTTTAGAAGTTACGAAAGCATCACTTCATCTGAGGGCAAAGTAGCACTCAATCACCCTACTGGCAAACATCTAGAAGCAAACACCGAGAGACGTGGGCATACTTTAGAATATAATTAATCTTGCGAAAAATATAGCTACGGAGGAAAAGAATCAAGGTCAGAATATAATTGCAATATGCTTTTATTTTACTGATGCACTTTCCACTCAAGGTTCTTTAATTTTCACCACGATGTCAAACACAGAAAGAAGTGAGGGAAAATATAAAGCATAATTGAACCATGATTTCTCATGAAGTGCTGGACGAACGCCAAGGTCTTCCTGCTAAGAACAGAAATAAAGAGGGTAATTTCCTCAGCAAGCGACTTATCTTCTAAGACCAGATCCATTCATTCAGACCACAAAGGACCCCAACTTCAACGGGTCAACAGGCAGGCCGCCACCAAGAGACCCGCCTCTGGCCACGCGGAGAGAAGCCGGAGGCTCTGGACCAGGGGAAGGCCCTGGAGCTGACCAGGCACCCTGGCAGACGACAGCTTTCAGGGGCGGGCGTGAAAGTGCCGAAGCGTAAGACAGGTACACGGTCAACCTTTAAATCCAGTAATTCCCAGCAAAAGTGTAAGCGGAACAAAATAAGGAGAGGGCTGAAGGCGTCCACAGAGATAGTCCAAAAAGCAGCCCCTGCATTCTCTCTAGTTGGTGCACCGACCTTCCGATCCAAGGATGCAGGTTTGGGAGCCTCAGCAGAGCATTTCAGCTAACATTTGATTGCTGTCTGAAATCTTTCTAATTTTGAAAGCAAGAGTGCTGACTTTTAACTTTTCCCTTATTTTCCCGTTCCCAGTTGAAGGCCCCAATCCTTTATAAAACAAATTAGCACTGAGCTATCATGTCCTTACCTTGAACACACTGGCATAATTCGTTTACCTCTCTCGGTTTACAGGGGAGAACCCACGTGAGCCACTAAATGTCTCATGATAGAGTTTCCCTAGATAGTCATTGGAGCAAAATGAAAAACTTTGGTTTTCGTTTACAGTACTACTCTGTAAGAACCAAAAATAATTTGAAACTTCTCCCCAAACACTGGAAGTACTTTCTACACTAATCATTCAGTACGTCTGTAAAATCTTTTCTTTACCTGAGGTACAGCTGATGTACATTATTATATAAGTTCAGGTGTACAACATACTGATTCACAATGGTTAAAAGTCTGTTTACACTTATTATAAAATACCGGCTATAGTCCCTGTGCTGTACAGTATATCCTTGTAGCTTGTTTTATACATGACCGTTTGTACCTCTTAATCGTCCACTTCTATCTTGCCCCTCCCCCTTCCCTCTCCCCACTTGTAACCACTAGTTTGTTCTCTACATCTGAGTCTGCTTCTCTTTTGTTACATTCACTAGTTTGTTGTATTTTTTAAGTTCCACATATTAGTGATAGCATACAGTATTTGTCTTTCTCTGACTTATCTCACTTGGCATAATGCCCTCCAAGTCCATCCACGTTGTTGCAAGTGGCAAAATTCCATTCTTTTTATGGTGGAGTCGTGTTCCATTGTGTGTATATGTACCTCATCTTCTTTATTAATTCATCTGTTGATGGACACTTAGGTTGCTTCCATATCTTGGCAAATGGAAATAATGCTGCTATGAACATCGGGGTGCATGTATCTTTTCAATTCAGTGTTTACGTTTTTTCAGGTATGGCTCCTATGCTAGTTCTATTGTTAATTATTTTGAGAGCCCTCCACAGTGGCTGCACCAATTCACACCCCCAGCAACAGTGCACGGGGCTCCCTTTCCTCCACGTCCTCGCCAACGTTTGTTATTTCTTGTCTTTTTGATGATGGCCATTTCTGACAGGTGTGAGGTGATATTTCACTGTGGTTTTGATTTGCATTTCTCTAATAATTAGTGATGTTGAGCATCCTTCCATGTGCCTGTTGGTCATCTGTATGTCTTCTTTGGAAAAATGTCTATCCAGAGGACATCTGTAAATTCTTACAGGGCTCTAGTCTTGCCTGCCTTTGCACTTCATCCTAATACAAGATAAACAAAATAAAAGCTGGATACTAATCCCTGCACCACTGGACTAAAGGATCATATCTTTTTAATAATTAAAAGAAAAGTCCAGTCTTCCCTGGTGGCGCAGTGGTTAAGAATCCACCTGCCAATGCAGGGGACACGGGTGCAAGCCCTGGTCCGGGAAGATCCCACGTGCCGCGGAGCAACTAAGCCCGTGAGCCACAACTACTGAGCCCATGTGACACAACTACTGAAGCCCACATGCCCTAGAGCTCATGCTCCGCAATAAGAGAAGCCACCGCAATGAGAAGCCCATGCATGGCAACGAAGAGTAGCCCCCATTCACCGCAACTAGAGAAAGCCCACGCACAGCAACGAAGACCCAACGCAGCCAAAACTTAATTAAGTAATTTAAAATAAATAAATAAATAAATAAAATAAAAGTAAAATCCCAACTGGTGGACCCAGAGGCAGTTTTAATGACGCCACAGAAATAGCAAAGCTCAGAGGCCACCTGGAAGTTTTCCTTTCAGATAAAAGGACTGAAAACTCATCCTTGGGCTGCAAGTCGGTCAAACCCAGAGGCAGCCAAGGTGGGACACTGAGAGTCGCTCTGCAGCAGGAGGGGGAGAGAAAAGCCTCCCGGGAACCAGGTAAACATGGGCGTTTCAAAGAGCTTCCTGGAAGGACCACAGGATGAAGCCACGTTACACAGGAAGTGAGCTCTGCAGAGCCTCCAACAAAGATCGACAGGAGCTGCACGCAGGGAAGTTACTGGGGAGGAGTGGACGGCGGGCCAGAGGAAGCAGGTCCAGGAGCCCCACCAGGCAGACAGGGGCAGACATGGACCCGGCCCCACTCTGGTCACATCCGCCAGTGAAGCCATCTGGCCCTGGGCTTTTCTTTACTGGAAAGGTTTTTAGAGCACTGATTTATTCTCTTTACTTGTTACAGGTCTATTTAGATTTTCTATTTCCCATGAGTCAGTCTGATAGTTTGTGTTTCTAGGAACTCTCTCAGGTTTTATCTGGCAGAATGAACAAGCTAATTCTAAATCTATATGTAAGTAGAAATGTGCAGAAACAACAAGGACGATTGTGAAAAGAGCTGCCCCTACCGGATATCAAACTTTAAAGCTACGCTTAAGTACTACTGACAAAGAAATAGCAAACCAAAAAAATCAGAAAAAAATAGGGTCCAGAAACAGACTCCGGTGTAAATGGGAATTCAGTGTATGATAAAACATGGCAAAACCAACATCTGGAAAGCATCCGTCAAGCCTATGATTCTCGGTTCTATTCTTACACCTCTAAGTCTGAAATAATGTGAAAACAAATGGTTGAAGAAAAATAATTAAAGGAAAAAAGTGCAATTACAGATACAAGATATCCAAATGTATAAACCCATCCCATGATTCGACTCTTAAAAAGTCAGACAAATACACAGGACAAATGGGGAAACAATACAAACAGCAGTTAGTAGGACAAATAAAAATAACCGATACACATGAAAAGCTGGTCAATCTCACTAGTAACCAGTGAAACACAAATACATAAATACCATAGGAGACACCACATCTCATACATTAGATTAAAAACACTTTTACTCATGTTGGGTAACATGAAGTGCACACAGGAAGGAGGAATAAGCCAACGGGGGCGCATGGAGTGTGGGGACCGGGAAAGCCACCCAGCGCTCGAGACGGAGTCAAACCTACAGCTGTGCCCTCCCCACAGCCGAGCCAGCCCATCTCCCAGGACTGACTTCAGAGAAGCTCATAAACAGTCCCAGGGAGGCACATGAAGTGGTGTTCACTTTAATAATGTGCGTAAGATTTAAAACTATAAGAACATAATCTGCTCGGATAGGAGAGCTGTTAGGCAAAAGGGCCGTGTCCAGGCGGCAACAGTTACAAGCCCAACCCTGCACAGGAGGCCTACAGGGCACCCTGGGGGCCTCCACAGCACACATGCACATGTGGATGCCGTGTGTGTCCCCAAAGCACAAAACAGTACCACCTACGGTCAGATCTGCTTCCATGATTGCTTACGTGCAATTTCACCCGCGAAAAACTAGGTGAAAACAGGAGCCCAGCCACGTGGGCCACACGAACATCCCCACAGACGCACCTGAAACTGCCCTGCCGCCTTCACCCACGCGTTCCAGCAGCCACGACCGTCCATCCTGCCTCCGCCAGGCCCACAAGCTAACACCAGGGCTTTGTCAAGGTCAATGCCATATTTACTCTAGAATTTGCCCATTTCTTAACCGTTTAATATGTGTTAAAAACTGTGCTACAGCTTCCATTTAATTCCTATCCTTTTTAAATGTAACATAATGACAAGGTTTTTGAGTGTGGTGCCCCTCACTCTACTTTTTGTCAGAAGTCTGGTTTTTACAGTATGATTTTGCATAGCAGTGATTTTTAGGGACAAATATGTTACATTCTGGCAGAACTAACTGTATTTCAATAGGTACATATATATATATACACGCATACAGATAACTTGTCTCATTAAAATTGTCAGCGCCACAGTTAACCAGATGCGTTCAGTTCATACAGTAACGGTGCAAAGCACGAGAACACGTAATACCCCCCCGCCAGCAAAACCAGACTAAGACCGGGGACCCCTAGCCCGAGCTTTGCCGCCAGCTTGCTGCTCAACAGGGACAAGCGGTCTGACCCTGCTGAGTTCCCCACCGCTCAAACGGGGATGACGATTTCTCACTGACCAAATACAGCTCTGATCACTGAGGTAACTGGCAAAGCAGGCCAGGCAGGCAAATGAGGTGTGGTGGCGCCACTGTGAGGAGGAAATCGTTTTGGGAAAAAATCAAGAAAGGGTAACTGCTCCCATGCTCCTCAAAGCCACGCCTGAGAAGGGGCCGCGTCCCTTACTTCGTGGTATGTGTCCTCAAGCTCCCCGTCGTAGATCCACCGGTAAAGGAAGCTCAGGACGGGGTGCGACACCAGGCTGAGGATGTGCTGCACCAGGGACCTCATGGAAGGGTCCCCCGTCTTGGTGTAGGCGTGGACGGCTGAAGCCAGCTCACCTCCCTTCCTTCCTGGGGACACAGCAAAACATCCACATTGACACTCACAGCAGAAACCAACAACTGAACACTAATGCAAACAGCCAAGTCACGGAGATAAAGTGTGGCTGCTCTCTTAGTACCGTTTGGACGTAGAAGCAGCAGTCAACACGTGACGGACCAGGAGCCCAGAGGCCTAGGTTCTACCTGGGCTTCACGTGAGTCAGAGCGCTTCACGTGACTCTCCACGACCTCTATGGAAAACGTGACTCGAGATACGATCGAGAACACAATTCTTCACCTTCTCTTGACTGAGACCCACATCAAGACTCACACTTTATACCGCAATCCAATACACAAATAGGCATATATAGAAAACAAGAGTTTTACAAACAATACTTACACTTTAAGATTTTCTATTTTTTCCTTTTTCTCTTTTGGTATAATACACTGGTCTCAACTCGTTAGACTGATGTCATAACCCATTAACTAACTGGTGGCCCTACAGTTTGAAAACATGGCCCTGTGCTAACAGTGCCCGGTGCCCAGGAGCACAGCTCAGCATAAAATATTGGGAGTGGCAAAAACCAGATCCAACAGTATAAGCACACGAAGAGTTCCCATGTGAATAATTCTGGAGTTCGTTAGATTGCAGAAAGTTTTTTTTTTAACAGCTTTATTGGAGTATAATTGCTTTACAATGGTGTGTTAGTTCCTGCTGTATAGCAAAGTGAATCAGCTATACGTATACATATATCCCCATAGCCCCTCCCTCTTGCGTCTCCCTCCCACCCTCCCTATCCCACCCTTCTATGTGGTCGCAAAGCACCGAGCTGATCTCCCTGTGCTCTGCGGCTGCTTCCCACTAGCTATCTATTTTACATTTGGGAGTGTATATATGACCATGCCACTCCCTCACTGCGTCCCAGCTTACCCTTCCCACTCCCCATGTCCTCAAGTCCATTCTCTCTATGTCTGCGTCTTCGGATTGCAGACAGATTTTAAGGAAAGGACTGATGTACTCTGACTTTAGTGAGATCCCTCTTGGCATGTGTGCACAAACAGAGACAGAGCCAGTTGGCAGGTTATGAGGACAGGGCATGACGAAGGCCTGGAGTGGGGACCCCAGCGCCCCCGGGAGGGCAAAGCCTGGGGGCCTAGGGAGGAGCTGGAGGCGCCAGGACCATGAAAAGGATGGGGGTCGGCAGGAAGATAGCTGGGGGGCTGCCGGTAGCTGGAGAGAAAGGAGGCATTTACTCACTGTATTCGACTTCTTTCTTCTTTTGAGGAAGGTGCCCCCCACACCGTGCCCTTGGAGTCAGTGGCCCCGAGAACCATCCCGCGGGAGGGGGGCAGCACACGCACAGCCAGGAGGGCAGGGTGGTCACCAGCCCCCACATCTCACCTGGCCCTCCCACCCCGAGGGGGCAGGGATCCCCAGTGCCCACGGTTACAGATGAGGAGAGACAAAGGGCTTCCTGGCCAAGGGAGCACACACAGTGAGAAAGATGCTGAGAAGCAACTAGAAACACAGGCCGAGAGCCCAGGGGAGGCCCCACCCAGACGCGCAAACAAGGGAACTTGTGACACAGCTGCTGAGCCCAGACGTGGGCCAGAACCTGGGGGAGTGAAGCGCTAGGAGAGGCTGCTAATTGAAAGACAAATAAAAGAGGAACAGAGACAAGCAGCTGGAACACCGTGGGCCACAGGAAAAAGGGAAATCTCTGAAAACTAGACCCCGCCCCCTTCCCCTCAAGGAAGTCCTGAGCCTCCAAAGCATAAACACTGGGCTATGCGGGCAGCTGGTTATTCTCCCTATAATTTCACATCTATTAATTTGTATTTAATCAGCATCCTTCTGGCTGTTAAGCATACAGAAGGGCAGGCACAAAAACAAACCTCGGTGACATTCCCTAAAACCTGCTTTGAAATAAAGCAAAATGACCTTGGCAGTGGTCCACCAGGGCCGCCAGGGTCTTCAGTCTTATCTTGGGGTCGTACGTCCAAACCAGGAGACGCCGGAGCGTTAAGCTACTCTCAAGGCCCAAATTCACACCCTGATCATCTTCTAACTGTAGCTGAAAAACAGGAAAGACAGAATGTGTAAGTACAGGTCACCAAACAGGCCAAGCATGTCTTAATCCATGTGAAGTAGACACGGGGAAAGGATTATCCGCATAAAAATGAAACAGAAGGTCCCTCTGAGACAGCGACAGTTCCTTCAAGCTACAAAGGAGGTCTGTTTCAATGGCAGACAGGACCCTGAAAATTAGCAATGAACTGGCTCTAGGACACACTGAAACTTTACAGATATCCAATCCTTCCCAACAGGATTATCAGATTTTTATCTATTAAGAGTAATGTATGAAGAAACTTAAAAATTCTGTATAGTGGCATTTCCTAACACTTCAAATCCTGAAGAAATTAAAAATAAGGTATTTACCTGGGAATGTAAAACAGAGAGTAATCGGTAGTATTCTTTGAGTTCCTGGTGCAACGCAGCACAAAAGCTCTGTGGAGAAAGGACGGAGCACAATTAAAGCAGGACACGGTCACTGCACACGACGGTCACTACACCGCAACACACGGGGACCTCGCAGGACGACGCCTTGAGACAAAGTTCAGGTGTCCGCGAGATGAAAGTCCGCTTCTGTCCACAGTCCCCACGCAGGTGTACCCACCACGATATACGCATTTAATAGCATCCGGAAAGGGCTGTCCCTCAGCATGAGCTTTGCAGGAGGGAAGTGGAGAAACACAGTGCATTTTTCATAAGCTAAAGGGCATTCACTTTAGACACTGATGCTTTATTTTCAGATTACGTCCCTTCTAATTTTTTTTCATTGAAGTATAGTTGATTTACAATATTCTGTTAGTTTCAGGTGTACAGCAAAGTGATTCAGTTATACATATATATGTATACATCTATATTATTTTCTTTGGACTCTTTTCTGTTATAGATTACAGGATACTGAATATAGTTCCCTGTGCTATACAGTAGGTCCTTGCTGTTTACCTATTTTATATATACATAGTACTGTGTATCTGCTAATTCCAAACTCCTAATTTATCCCTCCCACCACCTTCCCTTTGTAACCATGAGTATGTTCTCTATGTCCTTGAGAAACCTGTCTGTCCTTTGCAGGTTCTGTCACAGGCTCTCCTCCTGCATATCCCTAGGCTTACACCCAGAGTTCATTCCAGAGTAACAGGAGTATGTGAAGGTCCTTCTGATACCTTTTCAGAATTTAAGATTGAAAAGGCACAAGGCAGTTTTTAATAATGTGGATGGTACAACTCCCCTCACCAAAATGGGGGGAACTGGCATGGAGTTGCCAATTTAAAAATATCACTAGTGAAGAACGTTAGAGAACATAAAAGAAACATTAAGTGACTGGATAAAGAAGATGTGGTGTGGGGGTGTGTGTGTGCGTACATACACACACACACACACACACACACATGCAATGGAATATTACTCAGCTGTAAAAAAGAATGAAATAATGCCACTTGCAGAGGCATGGATGGACCTAGAGATTACCATACAAAGTGAAGTCAGTCAGACAAAGACAAATACCATATGATACCACTTCAATGTGGAATCTAAAAATAATACAAATGAACCTATTTACAAAACAGAAACAGACTCACAGATATAGAAAACAAACGTATGGTTACCAAAGGAGAAAGGGAGGGAAGGGAGGGAGGGATAAACTGGGAGTATGGGGTTAACAGATGTACACTACTATAGTAAAATAGACAAACAGGAATTTACTGTATAGCACAGGCAACGATATTCAATATTTGTAACTACAATGGAAGGTAATAAAAATACATACATATATACGTATAACCAAATCATTCTGATATACACCTGAAACACAACACTGTAAATCAACTATCCTTCAATTAAAAAAAGGTTTTTTTAATTGAGAGAATCAAGTCAAAGGGAAAATACACTAAAATATGTAAAGTGACTCAAACATGGTAAGTGTTCCTAAGTATTCATTAAACATTTTTAAAAATCGCTATATTTGATTATCTTTGTCACTATCCACTATGTTTTCTCTTTTCTTGAGTTGACCGTGACTGACACAGTCCGTTTTCAAACCTTCTTTATGTAAAAAGAACCCTCTTCAGAATGACTTTCTTATAAGATTCTAAGGAGATTAAGCATTTCCCGAGGTGAATGTCACCCCGAAACCCCACGTGTCTCCGTAACAAAGAACATACCTGGCCTACAAGTCCAAATGAACGGTCTAGGCTCCTCTGGTCAGTGTATTTTCTGATTTTATTATGTAACCATCCCAACTCAGCAAGTCTGACTGTCGTATCCCTCAAAGATTTATTTAGGTTTGCCTAAAAAGTAAATATATCCAGAGTTTAAAATAAAAAAATTTTTAACACTAGGATTTTAATTATTATTATTGTTTTAACCATTTGTACTTTTATAATTCTTAGGCTTCAACATAAGAAACTTAAAGATAACTAATACACCATCACTCAAGTGAAAGCAGTGAGACTCTAGGGAACAAAAAGCATCACAGAGCAGGCAGGGCAGTAAGACACCTCGGAGCAAGTGTTAGGCTTGGGTCCCACCGCCCCAGGAGTGACTGGCCGGGGTGCCGGCGTGGCAGGGACAGTCTGTGACATCAGTGGCCTCGTGACTCGGCTAAGAGTCGCAAAAGGACAGAGGGTCAACAAGAAGGACTGTGGGAAAGGCAGGTTCTGGAAGACAGAAGCAAAGATGCCAGGATACCTGGCCATCAGGTAACTCGGGCACCACCGCCACAGGAGGAAAGGGGGCAACGCGCTGAGGATCAAACCAGGGCACAAACCAGGGTTCCGTGGTGCAGGCTGACCAGGACTCCCGAATCTGCACGCCAGCCCTCGTGACCCTAGTACTGCCTCACAAACCAACCGTGCCTGCCTGGTCCTGATGCCATCTGTCTTGACTTCTGAACACTTCAGACGGGGTTTCAGTGACCGTACCTTTCCCTCCACTTTGTAACAGTTGTCAGCGTTGCTCATCTTGACATTTCTGCCGTCTATGCCCTGGAAGACGTACAGAATATCTCTGACTAGGGCTGCCTCGGCAACTTCCACAGCACCTGTAACACGGTTTTTACAAGGTGAAATAAATCGCACAACACAATTCGCTCCAGCTAATATATTTGCAACCAGAACAAAATTTAAAAACTAAACAAATGAGTTTAATATGAGAAAGAATATGAAGTTATAAGAAAAAAGGATTTTCTGAAAATGATATGGACATCATATAATTTCTCTTCCGAAAGCTTTTAAAAAGACAAAGCAATATGTGGGAGTTTAATACATGATCAAGGAGCAGCACAAATCAATCACAAAAGGATGGATAATTATTTCATACGATGTCTAGAAAACTGGCTACACAGCAAGCACGCAAACCTGGTTCCATCTCCATCACCATGACGAAAGGAGTTAACACAGCAGAAAGGGATTTATGATTTCCACAAACCTTGGAACAAAAGCTAACTCAGAATTTAGGTGTTACCCAATGTCATGACAAGAGGCAAAGCCCACAGATCCAAGGTCTCAGTGGGAGGAGACACAGTGAGAGCCCAGTGGGGTCAGGCTCCCACTCCAGGCTGCAGTCAGTTGTGGCGATAATGGTCCATAAATATCAGATTGCAGCAAACCGGGCCTATCGTCACTGGGGAAGGGAGAGCAGACCCAGGAAAGCACTCGGCAAGGACCCGAGGAGTGGGCGGCTCTGGGGAGGCACAGTCAGGGTGACAGGGTGACAAAGCCAGCCTGGAGGACTGAGGCTCCTGAACCCCGTCACCAGAGCGAGAAACCAGGCCAAGGTTGTGAGCGTTTAAAACAAGGGGTGCATCCCTACTCACCACCTGCATCCCCTTCTCTCCGTGGCCTCGTCACGTTGCGAGAAACAGCGCTGGGGACACCTTTCGAGGTAGTGGTTTGTAAAGAAGGCTGGTTTGCAGTTAAAGTCCACGCAAGACGTGAGCCCAGCTGCTGTCGAAGACAATCTCCCACGCCCGGAGCTGGGTGAGACTGTCTGAAAGAGGAAGGGACCGTCTGTGTCTTCAAATGCCCGGCTCTTCACGGAGGACACTGAGACAGCCGAAGACACACTGCTTGAGTTGCTATACCGAGTGACTTAATCCTGAGACGCCCGAGCGGCCACACCACCACCGCGCCCCCGTGTCCCAGCGACGACGCCCAAGGCCTCCTGGGCTCCCGCGGTGGCTCTCGGGCTCTTCCTGCCACCTCCACAGACTTCTCAACACACAAGTCACAACCTACTGGACTTTTCTTTACAAATACATAACACACACCACCCAGCTAAAACCACTTTGAGATTCACTACTGGTTTTACCCTGAAAGTTAACATCTTTCATCCAGTCAACATTCGTTGAGTTGAAAAAATCTGAAACACTGTCCCCCTTCCGTCCTCCCTGTCCCTCAGTCTTCACAGCACTTGATACGAAAAGAAATGTCGTAATCTGCAATTAGTTTTAAAAATGCACAAACATAAAATACAAGGCAAAGGCACATCCAAGGTCAAGACAGCTTCTAATAATTTGGAGAACGTGTCAAAGCTGCTCCCTAAAGATGTAGGAAGCTGACAGCTGATTTCTAATGACATGTTTTGACAACTGCAACAAAAATAGCGCTTCCTGGGACCGCAAAATACAGAAACGAGGATCTCAGTGGCACTACTGCTTCCAAGTGGTGAGCTCTGGTTTTCACTGGTCGAGTAAGAGAGGAAAGAAAAACCTGAAACGGCCCTGACTTTTCCCTATTTTTGACGGGGGGAAAAAGTCATCAACAACACTAAATTAAAACTATGTTTTTGAATAGTCCTAAATTTAACAAAAAATTCTAAAAGACCACTTCAGTTCAAAGTTGTCTATACAGCCTTTTCTATATCATGACACTAATTATTTCAAATACTTATTTTAAAGGGGAAAATAAGAACATCTGTTTATTCTTTTAGCCAGAATATGAGTTTAAGATGAAATTCTGGGATGTATTGTGCTGTCTTTCTAAAATACTAGACTCCATTTATTCCACACGTGTGGTACACACATTCTATCTTCTGATAACTTTAACAAACTCTGATTAAGTCGCACAGTGACTTATAACTGTATTGCGCTCGTGTGGAAAACGTCATTTGATGGTAAATCCTTGGTCACTGTTCTCCTGGAAAAATACCCACTTTTTGACATTTTAGAGCACAGTCTGCGTTAATGGGATTTCTAGGAACGTGTATGGAAAAACACGCAGGAGAGCAACGTTCCAAGTCCATTCCGGCACTGGCGCTTCTTTATTCTCAGCCATGAGCTCTGCGTGTAACCGGACGTGACAGCACGTTGATGTAAAAGCACCGTAAGGTGCCACACTCCTCAGTCTGAAGACCTCAGCACTGGAGGACGAGACAGCTTTATCGTATGTTCCTGACGTTTTAAATAACTGGGGAAGAGAACAGCACACCTATGAAGGGGCAACGTGCACGGAGAGAAGTACGAGAGCCCAGCAAGAGCCCGTCGCTCAGTTACGGCCAGAGAAGGCTCTGCACGCCGTCGCGTGAGCGGGCCCCCTGCTAACGGGTCTGTGCCTTAACAGGCGGGAGCCGGCCCAAACCCTTCACAGTCAGCTATGACTAAACGCGGGAAGAGCTCCCGTCTGAGACGGAGGGAGTGCTTGGAAGGGAACATCCTAGATAAAGCACCTCAGACCCGGCGCCTAGAACATCCCTGGCACATACGAGGCTCTGGAGGTAGTTTCGGTGAAGACGAAATGCCTGGTTAAAGGCCGAGCACCCCCCGCTCCTACTGTGTGAGGACTCCCGCGCGCGAGCTGGGTTACCCCGGGAGGAGAGGCTGAGGCGTCGGGGTCGGGCCGCTGAGGGCGCACACGCCGATGCTGCTGACGCCGCTGCTGCCCAGGCTGCCAGAGCTCTGGGCCGGCGGGACGCTGCGGTCCTGGTAGTTCAGGGGCAGGGTCTGAGGCCTGGCGTAGTAGTAGGGCGTGGAGTGAGCATCTCGGGGTAGCGCTTGAGCAAACAACGTGGCATAGCTAGAAACCTGAAAATAAAAGGCGTCACGAATATGGGTACGAAATTACAGAACGCTTTCCCACACCCGCAAAGACAATTCACATTCAGACTTTGGTTCTATTTTTGTAACTGGATTTTGTGCAGGCAGACCTCAGAGATACTGTGGGTTCAGTTCCAGACCACCGCAATAAAATGAGTAGTGAAACAAAGCAAGTCACACGAATTTCCTGGCTTCCCAGTGCATATAAAAGTTATGTGTACACTATACTGTAGTCCATTGAGTATGCAATACCATTCTGTCTAAAAAGCAATATACACACCTTAATTTAAAAATACCTCATTGCTTAAAAATGCTAACCATCGTCTGACAATGTAAAGTTGCCACACACCTTCAACTTGTAAAAAATGCAGTACCTGTGAAGCACAATAAAACGAGATGTGCCTGCATTTATTAAACGAGAAATCAGTTATTATAGTTTTGAAATATGCCTGAACTGATAAAGTTCTGGAAAGTTTTCTCAATCTCAAAACTCCCACATGGTCTGATAACTGAACACTTTACTCAGAAACCAAGCAAACGGAAACTCAAATAATTACTCAAATATTTTTAGAAGTCTGGCGTTATTATGTAATGAAAGAATGCTCATTACTCAGACTAAGGCTTTAAAGGTCAATATGACTCTTTCACCCACATTCTTCAACTCTCTAAACACTCAGATTTCTGTGGTCGAGCATCTCATTACACCAGACTCTCTGGGACTCCGGGCGGCAGCCCAATAGCTCTTTCAAACACCACACGGGTCAAAACCTGAACCCACTGACAACAAACTTTTCATGGTATAAGAGTAATTAATGTTCATCATGATATCTGAAAACCCAAGAAAACCCTAAAAGGTCTTCTAACCCAAAGAATAATGAAGCTGTGCTAATATTAATAACGTCACAGAATAAAAATCTGAAAACTGATAGTTTATGCTCTATTTAACCAGACATTGTTATATTTGAAGTAATAACATGATTCTCAGAAACATCTTAAGGAAACACAGTATACTGACTAAAAATGCCCTTAAAAACAAAACAAAAAGAAAGAAAGAAAAAGAAATCTCTTGACCCTCATGACTGCCCAGAAAACTATACAAAATTATTTTGCTTTTCTCCTACTATTTTCTTAAGTATGGAAGCCTATCAAAATTTGGTGTAACTGTCCCAGCAAAAGACACTGTGCTTTAAAAAGGCATCGAGCTGTGAAAATAGAGCCTCTCACCTTGTTAGGCTGCTTGCGTGGATCTTCACTAAGGCTTAACAAGAGGTAGAGAATTGACCATTTATTTTTCAACACTCCCTGTTTAGAAAGAAAACATTAAAAGAACAACTTTGTACTAGTTCCCAATTTTATCTTCCTCTCTCCTAAATTACCCTTATTTCCAAAATAGAAAAGCATTTTAAAATTCACCTGGTAACATCAAACCTAAATTTGTCGATTTTTCAGGCACTACCATAGTGCTATCCATGAGAAGGCAAGAGAACGTTCTCAAGAGGTCAAGACCCTTGGAACCTTTAACCCCCTGAAATCTAACTCCGAAGTCCCAACGCGAACATTTTTTCAATTACCCTATTCCTGTCTAACGGTATTTCCTCCCTGAAATAATTCTTATAATAACCAACTTCCCAAACACAGTGATTATAAGAATAATACCATCACAAAATGTGTGAATGCTTTCCCCGCCTTAAGTCCAACTTAAGCCATAAAAAAAGAGTATCAGGAAAAAGAAAATAATTCCAAAGTATAAGACATAGGTCTCAGCATCATGCATTCTTGGGAAACTCAAGGTTCTGAAGCACTTAGATGTCAGGATAACTACCCCTAGGTTTCTATGTAAGGTAATCATAATGATTTCATTAATTTCCAAACATGTATCACTCCCCCCGATTCACAACCCTTAACAGCAAGCAGCCCGCCCTCGATACGTTTTATCCCAAATTTACAGCGCATTCCACTCTATTCCTGTATTCCTACCTTTCCTATGCATAGGCTAGAAACTATAAATACTTTATTTACAAAACAAATTATGGGACGGTTACTCACGTTGCACAAGTTCTTCATTATATGTATAAAATATTCCTAGAAAGTTTCTTTAAAGAATAATTTCATTCCAGGTATTTAATTGATGCACACAGAATTTTTCAGAAACAGCCAACTCCCCAGCTGGGACAACAGCAAGGAAGAAAGGGGCCAGCCCTGACCGAGGCCTCAGCCCAGTGGTAAGCAGACGTTCGGGCAAATACACTTTGGTATCATGAACTGCCCTTCCAGACACAGGAGGATCGCCCAGTGGTCCAGGCTCACGAAAGGACCGCCCGAGGAGACGTGCGTCTCTCAGAAACAGAGACGTGTGTCCCTGCAGCGCGGCAGGAGGGGCTCACTCTTCCCTACCCTGCCTGTTCCAGGGGATGCCAACCAGAAGCAAGGGAGCCTAGGGGCTGCGATCCACACCCGTCAGCACCCCGGAGCCCGAAGCAGCAGAAAGGGGGAGAGAACAGAGCTGGTGGGACCACCAGAATCAACAACTCCAGCAGCACACGTTTCAGATGATTCTAAACCACTTCAGACGCTGTTGTCTTAGACTTTGAAACTGAAAGGACCTCAATTCACACATAAAACGTTAAACGCTGTGCACACCCCGAATTCTAAATGTGGAAGCGCGTATCAGGGCCCCGTAAGCCCTAGAGGAGCATGGGAACAAGCGTTGCGCGCGCAGTTACTTCGAGTGGCGCGCACCCCGGCCCACCCCTCCCGAGGCCCCGGCTCCTCTCGCACAGCCCCGCCTTCCTCCCCCCACCCGCAGCCCCTCCTTGTCTTCAGCTCTGCCCCGCCCGCCACGGTCCAGCTTCTAGCCCAGGACACCCTGCCCACACCACTGCTCCCTGACTCCCGCCTGGGGTCTAAGGACACAATGGCAAACGGCAAAGGGCCCCTCGGACCTGCCCCGGTGCCCACGGGCACACTGCTGGAAGGCCCTGACGGGCGGGGGAGGGAGGACCAAACACCGACCACGGCTGTGGTTCCAAAGAAGCAGACGTTTCAGCAACAAGAAGGGACGGCTCCCGCCGCTCGCTAACGTCTTCCACCACGCTTCAGCCTCCAGCCCTAGGAAGCCGGCTACTATGTAAAACATCGCCGCTTTAGGAATAAGCATTTGGTGTTCCAAACTGAACTGTGGGAAACAGCCATTTAAATTAGAAATGCCTTAAATATGTTTTCACCTCATGGCCAGTGTTAACAGACACAACAGCTCTTACTGATGAAATCTCCCTTTGGGGATCTCAGGAAGGCTAATGAGCATTCCGGGAATGTGACATCTGATAAGCAGATCTTGGTAATTTTCAACGCACAAGTGAAGTTGTTTTTAAAAATAGAGAAAGTTTAAGAAAACCAAGTAATACAGCAGTTTGAAACTATCTGTCTGGAAACGACTGTACAAAAAAAGGTTCCGCTTTTTCTTTTTTCTTTTGGATTTTATAATTTAATGTTAGATTGTATTCATACTGAAAGGTTTTTTTTTAATCATATCTCTTGCAAGGTCATTTCTTAACTTCATAAATATCATCAAAGATGGAAAAACATACTTAAAGCAGTGAATCCAAGTAAATCCAATTGAATTCAGGAATCAAAATGGTCAGCAAATAAGGTTGGGCTTCTTTTTAGGGGCACAACAGACGAACAAAGAGGAAGACTTGAAAGAACCACGAGTTCTACTACCGGCAGCATCAGGCACTGTGCCGTGATCTCACCATCGTGAGACTAACCCAGCATTTGTTGAGCAAAGCAGTAAACGTCTCAGGATTTCACTTTCTTCTCTGTAAGAGAAGGGAGACGGCTACCTAGCTGTCCAGCTTCCTTTATAGTCTGAATCACAAAAATCTCCCCCTAGGATTCAGTTAGTTTACTGGAGTAAAGGCCAGCAGAGTCTTTTATAAAAATAACAGGTTAGACAAACCACTCACGTGCAAGTATCAACATCCAAGCACAAAATGTTCAAATCAATGTATTTATTTATTTACTGTGACAGTAATTTACTGTAACTTATTCACAGTAACAGCAGGAATTGCACCTGATGAACAATGAGGTGCACCAACAAGCTAAGCCTCTGCTGTCGTGCGTAGACACATCAAAGCTTCCGCTGACGTGCTTCCTCCCAGGGACGTAACTAAGGCTTCGGTGACACGCTCACTGCCCAGGAAGTCTGATCGCTTTCTCACTGCAGCTTCATTCATCTTTATAAGCAATTTCACATTCAACCCAGCTAGAACCTACTTCTAACACCGGTCGTCTTTGAAAAGCAAACACTATCTAGAGTAAAGCCACTACCCAACACAGAGAAGGTGACCACGTGCTCCCAGCCCCACTGACTGCCTCGCCAACGGCAGAGCGGCTTTCAGACGCGTGCGTGATACCTGTGAGTGAAGCTTCCTGTGCAGTTCTGAGAACAACGCAGCATCTGTTTCTCTTCTCTGTCGGGTAACTGCAAAGTCAGAAAGTGAGCATGTTAATGACACACACCGGAGTTCATTCTTATGGTGCTATTTCACCATTCACAGTAATGGATAACGCTGACGTCTGCAACGAATCTTGAGCTTAAGAATCAAAATAACCAGGCAACGTCACTTCAGCTCCATAAATTTCGTCAGGTCACTGGATCTGAGATTTGTAAAATATGGACAAAATTAGGCTGGAATCAAAGAGTTTATGTGAAAATTAGCTAAAGTAACAGAAATGATGGGATTTTTTTAGATCCTATCTATAAATAGTAACAAACCGCCCAGTGAGGCAAAGTACCACGAGTTCAGCTAGTTAATAAAGGCCACCTGGAGGGAGGGATGGGAGGTGAAAACATCTCTGGGATCCTAACTGCAAACGGTAATAACAAAGAAGTACCCCATTCATGACAGTGTGACTTAAAACCACACCTTCTAAGCATTTTTGTTAATATATACGCAATGCTTCATCTTGCTTTGGTGTAAGATATAATAGTCAGTTACTGTTTCAAAATCGAAATCGAAACAGCTAAGGGGCTAATCCTCACCCAGGAATTCGTTCCATGCCTGCGTGTCCCCAGGGCTCACGGCCACGGCACATTCTCTAGAAGCCAAGGGAACCAACGAGAAGCTCACTCGCCGCTCAGCTCCGTGAAGGAGGACGTGGGCCTGGGAGGAGACACTCACCCACATCCACCACGCTGCATGCACCGCCTGTGCAAAGATGCCTCTCCAAGGAATCCCGTTACAGCCAAGAGAAAAGCACCACCCTCAGAAGCTGGCTTACAGGAATCTGCGTCTATTTACCCCAGCGTAGCAGGACTGCTTCCTTAAAATCTCATCAGCCAAGCTCACTTAGTTTAAATGTTCGAATTCTTCTCTAGAAAGACAATGACTGACCTGACAGCCAGTACCTTTTCACATTCATCACCTAGGAAAGGGTCCCCGTATCATGTACTGACCGTATGGCCCAGCATGTCTCGTATGGACACACCAGAGACCGCTTCATCCTAATCAAAGCTGTACCTCCCAGTCTTCCTGTGCAGAACGGTAACACTCTCTTTAAAATGCATTATTACAAAATGCATTCAACAAAATGAATGCAGTTAAAAATTCAATGTAATTTACTTTTACATGTTATTTCTACAGAATGGGACTAATGCTAACTCAAATATAAAAGTCACAGGACAATAAAATATAGTAAAGGATATTAATAAAAATGAACACAGAATATTCACCCCAAAAATGATGTTTTATCTAATAGACTGCTAAATAAAGCAAAACAAGCCTTGAGTTACAATGTACCTCACTTACCAACGTGAAAAATGAAGACACCAATAGGTGTGAAATTTTGTCACACACGAGTTTTGCAATTTGTGCCAATACAAAACATACTAGCATTTTATATAAAATGGCAAGTTAACATTTTTGTGCTATTCTAGACGGCAGAACTACCATAACTCAGCTAATCTAATTTACCAAAAACAATCACCAAACTTCAAAAATATTAAAATGTAAAAACTAAGTCTAAGAATGAATGAAAGATGATAGACCACTGGTGACCACTCCATGCACCACCACTGACACCTCAACCACAGCTGGGCCACGTCAGGGCTGGGGACTCGGGCTGGGGGCCCAGGAGCAGCCGCGGACACCAGGTGATAACGGGCAGGAGAGACGCACTGCGTCTACACAGCAAGCCTCATTTCAAGGGTACAGAGACTACACAGAACAACAAACTGCACACGGTTACAGTTTTCTTCTTAAAAAAGGACCCTTCAGGACCCACCCAACACGTGGCTGCCAGTCCTGTAACTCTGAGGACAAATTATCTTCAGCTACTCCAAGGATGCGTAGTGCTCTCACCAGCGGGCCTGGATCTGCACATCCAGAAAGGGCATGGTCTGTTAAATGCAGTACCCAGTAGTTGGGGTTCTCACTAGTAATCCAAAATGTAACAATCATCAGGGACCAAGAAGCGAGTACAATGTTCTCAGGCTCAGTTTCACAGACAAGAAAGGAAAATAAGTCTCTACAGTATGCTAAATAGTCCGTCCCCCCCACCTTACACAGTACCTACGTGCCAGGTAACCCCAAGGTCTGAATCATCCCAGTCCTGCGCTGCTCACCGAGCCTCCCCCAGACCAAGCCGCTCACACGCCAGGGCCTCAACCCTACCCCCGGCTGCCACACCACCCAGCTCAGGTACCCAGCTCTGAAACAGGACATCCACCCAGAGCCCTGGCCAAACAGTTAATAATGCAACAGCTGAGGTGGGAAACGGTGCCGTGAGGAGCTACCTCCGAGAAGGTGGCATTACCACTTGCGACAGCCCGTTTCAGCTGGGCGGCTTGAGAGCCGGGCCTGCAGGGAGAACGCACCTGCTTTCTCAGGTGCCAGGCTGCTGCTTAGGTGGCTGGGGCCAGGCTCTTGAGTCTGGAGAACTGTGAGGAAAGGGGACCCAGCCCATGGGGAAGAACCACCTCCGACCGGGACAGGGGTGGCTCTCACAGGTGGGCCCTGGTGCTCAGAGCCCCTCCCTCAGATGCTGCTGGGACGCACAGTTGGACAACCATTCCTAACCGGGGGCTAATACGTGGAAAGCTTCCTTCTCTAAGGTAACAAACACTGTGTATGAAAGCTTTCAGGACCATCTCAGAATTAAAACATTCAACAGTAAGCTCTAAAGTACTGCGGGTTAACTCACTGAGTTGTTTAACTGCCAAGATAATACCCTGTTATCTGGTCAAAGGGTGCATAAGATTAAATACTTATCACAAGATAAGCTGCAAGTTATATGAAGTCCTTTTATCTTTCTCACATTCTTAACCCAGATTATGTTGTTATAATAGTATTTAAAACAACCCCCTTCCACTATGTTCTTGTCCTTATTTTTAATATATATTTGTAATAGTACCTATAATTAAAATGTGCTTGGGAACTACATACATACATACACATACAAAGAAATACACACATACATAAAAAGATACACAAGTATATCTCTGTGTGCGTGTGTGTGTGTGTATAAACTTAAGCTTCGACAAGTTTAAGAATGCAACACATGATAACACTTAAGAAAAATACATACGTTCTTTCTTGATTTTTTCAGCTACTAGAAATTCATCTCTTTCAACAGTTGGGGCAAAGTTGCTGCCAATAACTCGCACGGCATACTGGAACTGCTGGGCCACATCGGCTGAAAGGTAAATAAAAGGATGCAAGTTATCACCATCACGTTACGTTGTGATCCCCTGAAGCTCCAGTTCAACACAGTGCACTGAGCATGTGCATCTACCGTCCACCTTCCCCAGGGCTTAACTGAGAGGACGGAAGAGCCACAAAGAGGCAGAATGAATGACTAAATGAGCAGAATGACAGCTTTACAGACAAAGTGAGGGAGACAGCAACACAAAGTCTGACAACTCCTAAGAGACAGAAAACAGACTGGATTGATAAACATAAAAAAAGGAGCAGGAAAAGTGCCAGCCCAAACCATGGCACCTGCTCAGCAGAGCCTACGAGGAGCGCCAGGGCTCACGTGCACACACACACCAGGACTGGCCGCGAGCAACCAAAACGGGCAATAACTTATGAACCATGTGTGCACTTCCAGGTAAAGAGGGTGGCTTAAACACAGGCATGTGCCTCCATGCCCTTCAAAAACCCCACGAAACTGAGAAAGGGGGATCTTTTTTTTCTAAGGCATAAACCTACAAGAGCAAAGAAAACAAGGCAGATCAGTAAACCCTGCTGACTCGACTTCTAAAAGTGTATCCCACTATGATCACTCCATAGCCACTAGCCCATCTCAACAAGTCTCCTGAGTAGCTGGTGACCTACTCCTCCTTTTGCCCCTGGAGTAAATTACCCACACGCAGTCAGGCTGATCCTGAGGAAGGCCTACAACACTGGGCCCCTTGCCACCTGCCACCTCTCCTGGCCCAGCTCACGACACACCAGCCATGCTCTGCGGTCCTGCCCTTCCTTGAGGACGCCTCACTCATGTCCAGCTGAGAACCCTGACACACCCTCCCCCACCTAGCTCCTCAGACCGCCTTCCCACCTCCAGCACACGTACACACACGCGCGCACACACACACACACACACACACGCACGTGCTGAGTCTTCCTTAAACACCACTGCACCACAACACAGAAGGTGAGTGTATACATGGGGGAAAGGAGCAAACAGAAGTAGCTCACACTGCGTCTGTGGAGCCACAGGATCAGAGAGGAGACCTTCTTCCTCATGTTTTCCCACTTTAAAAATTTTCTACACCAAGTATACATTAATTTTATAAATATTAAGTGTCACTGAACATCACTTATTTAAAAGGAGTGCTTGTATAACTATTTTAGTTAAAAATCATTTTTAGATTACCATGATCCTGAGTTCTACAAACAGCAGTTCATTAACAACATACTCGAGGACATCACAGAAAAATCCCCACTCTGAAAGTTTCATAAACTTTTGAATTTTCTCCCACCCAAAATTCAAACCTCCTCAGTACCAGACACCCTCCTCTTCCTTGTCTTCACACCTTCTCCACACCTCTGTACGTCTACCACATCCCTCCCACCTCTGCAGCCACACTGCAGTTTCCCTATCTGCCTGCCAGCCAAGTTTCCAGTCTATCTTTCTTGTTGATGATAAAGTATTTGAAAAACCCATCAGCTATTTCTTAAACCAAATCCACCTATCTTGTGCTTCAAAGGTAGATGCATAGAATCCAGACCGTGAAGGAAGTTAGCAGAGGCAGTTATTCTCTCTTTGACTATCATCAAAGATTAAAATGCAAAGTATCAAACAATGCCAACCACAAATTTCTCCTGTAACACTCCCAAAACATCATCGAATTTTTAAAATATAAGTAAACTCAATCAGTAGTTCAATGAATAATTGCAAAGCACCTACTACGTGCCAAACAGTACAGGCCCTAAGAATAGAATAGACAAGAAATTGTGGCTAACAAGGCAGCCTTTGTGAGAATACAAAAAACTGAGGCCAATAATACACAAGGTAATCAGACTGTGCCAAGAGCTACTAAGAAATAAGCAGGACATTACGACGGCAAATAACAGGGAAGACGTCGTGACACAGGCTGGCTACGCAAGGCCCCTCCGAGGAAGCGACCTTTAAGACAGGCAGGAGCCTGCCAGGTGAAAAGCCAGAGACCCAGGTGGAAAGGACACAGTCGTGGGATTCAGGGCTACTCAGGACACTGTTCCTCGAGGAGGCCAATGACACTGGATTCTAAAATCCAAATCATCAAAGCCAAACGCACTCCATCAAGAGTCCCAGACAAGGAGGTCCACACGGCAGCTCTGTGATGATCTGGCTTAACCCAAGACTAAAAATAGGAGTATTCAAATTTTGGACCACGGAGTACCAGAGCACTCTCGCCTCCAATCTGCTCTGGGTATGTGCCAGGGGTGGGCGGTTTTCAGGAGCGGGGAAGGAGAGGTACACCCCCCGCCAAGCCTCCCACGACATTTCTTTGAGAAGCAATGGCACCAGTGAATTCAAGGATACGCTGCCTGACGAGTGCCAGAGCCGCTGCGGTGCTGCCCACACAGACTTCCAGCCACGCAGGTGAGAGGCCACCCCACAGGCAGGGCCAGGCTTTCCCGCCTCTACTCAGCGGCAGGAGCAGGAATGAGTGAGTTCAAGACAAGACGCTCCAGGATCAGAGGCCTGGGCTCCCGGCGTGGCCCTGCCCGCCGCAGCCGGAGGACAGCGGGCCAGCACTTCACCTCTCCAGGTCTCAGGGACCTCGGCTCTAAAACGAGGCCACTAGGAACCACTGCCACCTCCCAGAGGGCGCGCAGAGCGTCTGGCGCACAGCAAGGACTCAACAAACGTTAGCTACCTTTATTATTATTAACCTGAAAATGTCATTTAAATGTACATTTTGTCTAGCACAGCCATCAAAACTACAACTCAGCACAGCACCCCTAGTTTTTAACTTTAAGCAAGATAATGGGGTCTTCATCCTGTAGGTCACAGACAGGCAACAAAATCAGCCTTCAACAGAAATGACCCTCTGGCTGCAGGGTGGGAGAGAAACTGGGAGGAGGTGCAAAGCCAGGGCCGCGACACCGTGGGACCACAGGATCTCAATCCGACACGCGAAGGCCCAGAGAGCACGCAGGTGTGGGCCCAGGAGGTTTCAGATGGAAGACAGCTGCCTCTGTATCCTGAAAGGGTTATTATCCACACGTTCAGGTAAAAGACAACCACTGAACTTCAAGGCGCACAAAAATAAGCGAGTTCCCAGGAATTACAAAAACTCTACAGGCGTGTGCTTCCCAGAGATTCAGAAAGTGACGGAGGACAAACTGTCCAAGTCGTAAGTTCCTGCCTTCCTGCACCTCTTCTACCTGTGGGCTTGTGTGCACGTGACACTGCTTTCGTAAAGGACAGGCCAACAGGTCAGTAACCTGAACCAGCAATTCCCACCCCAGACACAGGTCGGAATGACTGTGTTCCAGATGCCAAGCTCCAACAGACACCGCCAGGACCAGTATCTCTGGAGATGGGGCCCACAATATTAGTTGTGAATAAGTGCCACATTTAGAGAATTCAAAGTGAAAAGACGTAACACCGCATACAGTAAAAAGTCTTCCCCCTCCACTACTGTCTGGCCACCAGCTCCTCTCCCCAAAGCAGCCAGCGTTACCAGGTTCTCGTGAGATCACAGATGACTCTGATCACAGCGCTGGTTGAAAAGCAATGCTCTAAACAAAAACAAAATAAAAACCATTGCTCTAGTTTGTGGTTCTCAAACTTTTTGGTCTCAATTCCCCTTTACACTTTTAAGATTGAGGACCCCTAAAAGTCTTTTATTTATGTGGGTTACATCAATCTATACTTAGTGTATTAGAAACATAAACCATGATCATTTTTAAATACTAATTCATTTTAAAATAGCAATAATAAACCCATTAAGTACAATTTTCAAATGAAGCCTAAACCTTTAAAATTTCAATATACACATTAATAAACATTTAGTGTACATTTTAACATACACATAATAAGTTTTTTTTCCCACATAATATGTTTTGATGTATATTTAATACACATTGATTTTCCCAAGGTAAAGACTACACTTTGTTTGGAACTTCATCAAGAACTCTTCACAATTTTCAAAAATCATAAACCCCACAACAACACCACTTGTGGTCCACAAACCAAGACGACATCCTTTCCCTGCCTGCACCATGGCTCACGCTGCCCTCACATGGCTGTTCCCAGTCAGGGCCATCGTCTGACCTCAGTATGTGGGCTACGGTAGTCCTACCTAAGCGTTTGTGCTAAAACACTTACCTAACAAAGACTCCTGTATTTCTTCTCAGTCTCTGGTTAGAAAGAGGATTACAAAGTATGAAAAGGAATGTGGCCTCTGGCAGAGCTGAAACACTATAGCATCAAGTACACTGTTTCCAAAGACAGAAATAATGAGTATCCAAAGATGTAATAATGAGTAAAATGTTCTCCAGGAGAGGCTCAAGGATGTGGAGAGAGCATTCTCCTCTCACTGACTGGCACTGTGTGTTTCAAACAAATTCACAAGTGTTATAAGCTGGAAAAGGTGGGAAATAATGGCTATACGAACTTTATGAAAGTGTCAAGCATCATTGTGGCTAGGTGCTTTGCTTCTGAAGGTCCCCTGAAGCTAACTACAAATTAAAAAAAAACTTTATGAAAAAATGATCCATATGAAATTCACATTAAAAGTAACAAGTGCCTATTATGCCTCAATTTCACAGTATTAAGCAATATATTATAAAAAAATAAGGCCGATTGTTTGTAAGCTCACTAGAAAATGTAGTTAATCAAATGTTCTACTACGTTAACAGATAAAATACCCACCAATGAAAAGAAATTTTAAAAAAATCTCATACACTGTAAAGGCAGCAATAACATTGCTCCTTTGTTCACTAAGGAAGAATAAATTAAAACAGAACAAGGCAAGCTATTAAAGACATATATTCTTCAGTAAGTAGTAGCATAATTTGGAATTATGAAAACAACTGGTTGGCAATCCTAGCTGTCCACAACAGAATAAAGAGAGCATCGTTTTAGTGGATTTTATGATATATTTCACTCTGAGAGGACCCCTCAGGATCTCACAGACAGCTTATTTACTTTTTTTTCCTTCCAGTTTTATTGAGATATAACTGACATACATCACTGTATAAGTTTAAGGTGTACGGGAGCCAATTTACTCTTAATTTAGACACAATTCTACACGATGCAGAACTTTCTGAAAAGTTTTTCAACCTCCTGGAATGGGTGAAACTAAGTCAATCAAAAGGAGCCTCAAATGTTAAAAAAAAAATTTGAGAAACATGATGACATCTCGCAATGAATGAATGGTCTTCAAAGTCTAGTTGTGACAATGGAAACGGCTGAATGTGTGGTTTATCCCTGGAGGAAAACTGAGGGCCCACGGGTGTAACGCAAACCCTGACTTTAACATGGGTGAATCATGACCAACAATCTCAGTTCCCTGGTGTCTCCTATGATCAGGAACATCAAATCAGAAAGGCAACTCAGACACACACAGAAGAGCTGGAGATAAAAACAGGAAACAGCCAGGCCCCGCCCTCCTCAAGACCTTGGCACAGGTGTTCCAGGACCCCTCCCTCTCTCCACCCAGGTCTCTGTTTAGGTATCCTCAGCTTTCCCTCAATATACCTTTACCCTGGGCTTCCCTGGTGGCACAGTGGTTAAGAATCCGCCTGCCAATGCAGGGGACACGGGTTCGATCCCTGGTCCGGGAAGATCCCACATGCCATGGATCAACTAAGCCCATGCGCCACAACTACTAAGCCTGTGTTCTAGAGCCCACGAGCCACAACTACTGAGCTTGCACTCTAGAGCCCGTGAGCCACAACGACTGAGCCTGCGTGCTGCAACTACTGAAGCCCATGTGCCACAACTACTGAAGCCCGTGCTCTGCAACGAGAAGCCACTGCAATGAGAAGCCCGTGCACCGTAACAAAGAGTAGTCCCGCTTGCAGCAATGAAGACCCAACGCAGCCAAAAGTAAATTTTTAAAAAACGATTAAACCTAGTCTAATAACTTGTAAATTAAAAGAAATCCCTTTACCCTACTTTATTTTTCATCACAGCACCACTAAACAACATTATAAGTTTACTGATATTTTTTAATAAGGAACGTTTCTTCCACTCTAACGATGAGAGAAAACCTTCTTGTTTTTAATTTTTATTTATTTAACTTTTTGGCTGCGCCACATGGTATGTGGGATCTTAGTTTCCCCGACCAGGGATCAAACCTGCGCCCCTGCATTGGAAGCATGAGTCTTAACCACTGGACCGCCAGGGAAGCCCCTAAGTTTACTGATTTTATCACATATCCTCCACTAGAATGTAGGATCTATGACAGGAATTACCTGTCTCTCTACCTCTGCATCACCAGCGCCTAGCACAGTGCCTGGAGGTGGGGGGAGCCCAAAGATTTCTTAGATGAACAAAGAGAAAGAGTGAAACTTCAAAAACTGGAGCAAGAACCGTGTAAAGTCAGTGTCATTTAGCAGACTGACCAAATAAAATTCATCTTTTTGCTCCTAAGACCATCAAATAAATTATGTACGCTAATCATGAAAGGTCAAAATGCAGTCTCAATTCTTTAATTTTGTTTTAAGTCTCCCTGCAAAAACTGCACACTTTCTTTCCCACATCATGGTGCTCAAGGAATAAGTAACCCAGTTGCTTCAATTACCCAAAAGATCCCTTCGTAGTGCATCCCCTCTTACCCCCTCCCTCCCGCCAAAACAAACATCGAGAGACGACAAACTGTGCCGTATTTTACGGCTCCAGAACTACACAATGGCTTGACCTACTGCACGGGACTAGTCTGGTAGCAGGACTCGCCATGTGAACCCTGCAGAAGTGGTTTTACATCAAAAGCAACCAACCCTCAGCCCTTCATCGAAGGAAAACGTGGCAGGTAACCATCATAGGCACCTTTGCATCATCCTCAAATCCGCTCCTTCGCTAACGTTAAGGGGAAACTGTGTGGCTCCACCACCCGGACCCCCCTCCGCGGCGTCGCCCCCGCGCAGTCACGGGCGTGTGACCCGGGCCAGCCCGCCGCGCTCTCCATCCGGATAAGCACGGGAGCGCCCGCCGGGCCCTGCGGCCGGAGGAGGCGGACGCGCGGCGGCTGACCGTCCTCCGGGCTGCACCCCGGCACCGCGCCGGGCAGCGGTGACTCAGCCGCCCCGGGACCGGCCTCCTTCCCCCGCCCAGGGGGCTGCAGCGCCCGCAGGCCCGCCAGCCCCGACCCCGCCAGCCCCGGGGACGTCTCCCAGCCGCCCGGCCAGCCCCGCTACCTTCACTCCTGCCCAGGATCCGGCAGCACAGGTTCTGCAGCAGGACGTTCGGCGACTTCTGGTCCGGGGTCGCCATCCTAGCCCGGGGCTGCCCGCGGGGGCCCCGCGAAGCCCCGGCGCTCGCCCGCCCCGCCCCGAGCCTGGCGTGCTCCGGAGGCCCGGCCGCCCGCGTCCGCCCCGCGTCCCGCGGGCTCCCGGGTCCCCCACAGGTTACGGGCTGGCGGGCAGCGCCGGCAAGAAGGGCGCCATTTTGACGGAACCCGCCGAAACGCGGGCCCCTCCCACAATGCCCCGCTTCTTCCGGGCGCTCGGGGCCGCAGGTGCTCCGACCTAAGGGTTCCTCCCGACAACTGCTGCCCAGCCAGGAAAGTTCCGGAACCAGGCGCCCCAGCCGCTGGTGCTCGGGATGCTCAGACCCACAAACGTCCCCAGGTGTCCTCGAGGGTCAGGACGGCACCGACCCCAAGACGTTCTCAGCAGAGGGTCAGTACGGCCCCTGACCTGCTGTAAGAGTGGAGGGTGCCCTGCAGCGCTTTCACAGTCCATAATTGTTTTTTAAAGGATCATTGGTTCTACTTACACTTTGGGTGGAGAAGCCTGTTTATAGAAGTACAAGGGTTTTATGATTTTCGACACGTGGCTGACCATCGACACCGGCCACATTGTCCAGCTTTTCATAAGAGTGCTGTTTGGCACCTCCCCACCCCCAGCCCCAGGTAACTAGTCAGTCAGACAAGAGCGAGAGAAGGGGGCAGGCTCGACCACCAAAATGTGTTACATGGTCACGTGTGGCTACCTGGGGAAAAGGGCTGGCTGATGGCAGGACTTGGGAAAATTAAGCAGCTGCTGTGGTTAGGGGTAATGACGGCTGCAGAGAGCACAGGGCTGCGTGGACTGTGCTGGGGTACATGCGGAAACCTAGGGTCCTTGCCTTTCTAGCTGGAGGCTCAGCCATAGGCAGAACCAGAGGGCGTCTATAACAGCCCTAAAAGAAATCTCTTATTCTTGTACCTGCTAAGTCGTCAGAACTGAGGACCAGACTCCAGTTATGATGCAAGTTCAACACACAGTCCTTCCAAGTCTCTCCTGTTAAGGGTGGATGGTTAATTGAGAAGAAGTGGACCCTGAGGTTTGAGATGGAGACGTTTGGGTAAAACGTGAAAACCCAGGTCACCTGAACCTTCTTAAACACAGCAGGAAACCCCTCCTCGTGTGTGTGTGTGTGTGTGTGTGTGTGTGTGTGTGTGTGTGCAGAGTCTGGCCTTTCCTCCATTTTCTGAAGAATCAGGTTGGCTCTTCTCAGCAGCAAGTGAAGCAGAATTCCAAAGGACTCAAGTCATCCTAAAGAAGGAGTGAAAGAGTGGACAGAGAAACAAAAAATCAAAGAGGACAACAGAAAACAAACTTTTAAAACAGTGTACCTAAATCCAACCACTCTAATGACGGCAACAAGTGTTAATGGATGAAACGCTCCATTAAAAGGCCAAGATTGCCAGAATGAGTGAAGGAAAAAAGCAGGACCTAATTACAGTTTAAGACATATTTTAATATAAAAAGTTGGTAGACAGTAAATGGGTGGAGAAAAGATATACTAAGAAAACAGTGAGGATAGCAAGGCTGGAGTGGCCACATTAACATCAGGTAAAATAGACTCGGAGACAGGGAGTGTCCAGAGACAAGAGAAGGACATCTCGTGCTGATAAAAGGGTCAGTTCCTTAGGAAGACACAACTGTAAATGCGCGTGTGCCTGATGACAGACCCTCAAAATACATGAAGCCAGAGGGACTTCCAGAGATGATGGGTGAAGATGCAAGCAACCCCTTTTCACCAAAAAAAAAAAAGCAGAAAACTGGACCAATTTGCCAAGATGAACCAAGCCAGGGCACTGGAAATCAACCAAAGATAGACCACAAATTGGAAAGCATTCAGTCTTGAAAAAATGATGGAGCTTCTAGGGAGAAAAATGTGCATCTGTGGCCTTCTTGCCAGGGCTGCTCCAGTCCCCACCACACAGCTTGACCCAGGAGAGCCCTGGTACTCCCAGTGCATGGTGGCTGCCCGACCATCAGCTTTGGTCCCAGAAGGGGTGGGCTCAATTTGGGGCAGGAGGTGAAAAGCCATGGCTCACCAGCTAAAGGGGGCTTGGTAGGAAATGAACAGGGTGACACTCCAGCTACAGTAGCCCAAGGTTGGGGGCCTACTTGGTACAAGAGGCAGCCCCACCAGGACTTTAATGCCGAGTGTGACTTTTGTCACCTTGACTAGCCATGGTGCCCAGATGTGTGGTCAAACATTGTTCTAGGTGTTTCTGCGAGTGTGTTTTGGGATGAGATTAACATGTAAATAGTAGGCTTTGAGTAAAGCAGATTGCCCTCCGTAGCGTGGGTGGGCCTCACCCAATCA
Source organism: Delphinapterus leucas (assembly GCF_059928025.1). Classification (NCBI taxonomy): domain Eukaryota; kingdom Metazoa; phylum Chordata; class Mammalia; order Artiodactyla; family Monodontidae; genus Delphinapterus; species Delphinapterus leucas. The sequence continues at coordinate 1,576,544 of NC_143146.1, read as the reverse complement.
GTTGAAGGCCTGAATAGAACAAAAGACTGACCTTCCCCAAGGATGAGGGAGCTCTGCCAGCAGGTGGCCTTCAGCTATTCCCTGGGTCTCCAGCTGACAGCTCACCCTGCAGATTGTGGAATTGCCATTCCCACACTTATGTGAGCCAATCCCTTAAAATAACTCAATCTCTTTCCCTCACTCTAGATAGATGATAGTGTAGAATATAAAACAATAAAAATTTTTCATCCACTTAAAGAAAAAAAAAAATAAAAATGAACATAGAACAGGCGGGACAAGAGAAAACATATTAAGATGGTAGGTTGAAACCAAAGTAGCTCACAAATTACATTAAATATAAACGCACTAAGTCCACAGAGGTGAAGAACAGTTCTAATCACATCCCATCGAGGCTGCAGTCTATTGACTGGACGTCTCACTGCTGGTGTGGACCTTGGTCAGCTGCCCTCCAGTGGTGTTCGTACAGTTACTCCTTTTCTCTTTCCTTTCTTGCTCTTTGGAAGAATGTCACTGTGCAGCCCATACGTAGGGAGTGGGTAGTTATTGTCCCCTTCCCTAAGTGTGGGGTACCTACACAGATTTATGTAAAATTTTTCTGCATGGAGATTTGTTTATTCTCCCCCATTTGCTTGTTTTTCAACAATTTACTTGTATCGGTATGCATTTGTGGGTATTTATTTTTATACTTTGGGTCATAATCCAATAATGCATCACTTATTTTCTTGCTCAAATTGTTCCAGCCTTGGCTCTTGGGAGCTGTTTCAGCTGGCTCCTTGGACACTCCCTCATGGCCATGAGTTCCTTAAAAATAGTGAATAGACTTAATGGTTTTTAGTATCTTTTTTTTTTTTTTGGCTGCATTGGGTCTTCGTTGCTGTGTGTGGGCTTTCTCTAGTTGCACTGAGCGGTGTGTGGGCTTCTCACTGCGGTGGCTTCTCTTGTTGCGGAGCATGGGCTCTAGGCACGCGGGCTCTAGAGTGCAGGCTCAGTAGTTGTGGTGCATGGGCTTAGCTGCTCCGCCACAGGTGGGATCTTTCTGGACCAGGGCTCGAACCCGTGTCCCCTGCACTGGCAGGCGGATTCTTAACCACTGCGCCACCAGGGAAGCCCAGTATCATTTTAAACTTATAGAAAGTTAAGTAAATAGTACAGAAAGGCTCATACACCCATCCACCCCAGGCACAGCTTCCCCTATTATTAACATTTTGCATGAGTGTGGTATATCTGCTACAATTAATGAACCAATATGGACATGATGTTATTAACTAAAGTCCATAGTTTATGTTAGTCCAGTGCTTATGGGTGGTGGGTTATTGTGGTAAGACAGCGAATTCTGTGGTCAGGTGCCCCTGTCTCAACTTTTCTGTAAAATGGTGAGGCAGTCATGTGGGATACCACGACAGAGAGTTTCCACATCTGGGTATTCGCATTCCCTCCTTCCCCGTGTGATCTGCTGCTCTGTCTCACTCCTCCTTGATATGCGCTACATTTAAATTTCTTTCATATTCTATCTCTTATGTCACATTTGATATCGTAGGAAAAAACCCATTCAAGTTGCCTCAATTGGAAGCTTTGTGATTAAGGGCCTTCAGTACCCAACTCAGTGATTCTAAAGACCGGTAATGATTGATTGACTAAAACTAGTGAACAGTCTTTCAAATTACAATGAAGTTTTAAATTGATATTCACTTTTCTTTTTTGAGACCATAATAATTTACTGTTCTGACATCAGATCAACAGAAAGAAACTCCAATTAGACTTAGAAAACTCATATATTTCAGGAACATGTCATTTAACCCTAGTAAGTGGATGGGTAAATTACTTTAGAAGTCAAGAAGTCTTTTGAGCCACTGTCCTTTCTGTTATCTTGTTTTGTGAGTATGTAGTGTTTCTTCTCGTACTTTTAAAAAATTGTAATCAGTTTTCAAAGGCTGACATCTGACACAGCTTTACTATAAATACCACCAGGACTGAGTATTACCTTTGCCCTCCTCCCTGGCTTAGGAAGCAGGAGCCCCTACTCCCCTATTTTCTAGCATTGTTTTTTGTCAGAGTTCTTTTATCTTATTTCTCAGGTCTATATTTACAGTTTTTGAAGTATATCACGTTTTTTAGTATGGTGTTCAACTGGCACATTGCTTCTTTCATTTTAAAAGTATTTTAAATTAATTTTTTAAACACTATTTTAAAACAATACAAATGACTTTTCATAACAGGGATGAAATATCCTTGTTTGGGTACACAATTCTGTGACTAGTATTTCCATCCTGCCCTCATCTCTCCCCTTTGACAGTGGATTTACCAACTTTACCTTCCCAGTTTACCTATGATCTGGTTGAATGTTCTTACGCTGTTGTCTAGGGGTGGCTGGGAATAGGTGGATTCTCTTGGTAGAAGACTGAACAGAGCTTTAGAGATTCTTCAAGCCTAAGCAGAGCCGTTGTGAGGAGTAAAGAAAGAGAAGGTGCACAGTGGGGCAGGTTGTCCGCGTAGCTGGTGGGTCGCATCTGCAGTGCTCGGCACGTGGTGCTGGCGTCTGATCTTTGGAAGATAGAACCTGCCTCCAGGACTAGGGACTGGACGCCCTTTTCGAATCAGGTTAAAGGTGACAGCTGGGCTGCCTCCTGCGTGGGTCCCTCCGTGCCCTGTGCCCGCCCCTCACCACCGCAGGCACATGAGGTGGGCTGAGGATTCCTCTCCTCCCGGGGCTGAGAAACCTGGGTTAAAGCCCTCGCCGGCCCAGGCTGGCCCTAGTACAGTGTCCGATTCCACGGCAGGATATACCCTGTGCCCCCAAAGTCTGTGAAGCTTCTGGGACCCAGACCGCCTTTGTCCATTCATCACTCCCAGGCCCTCAGGGCCCACCCGCAGGGGCTGCGGGGGTCACGATGTCCACCAGGCCACCACGGCCACCAGGCCCAGCATTGCTAGGTTACAGAGCTGCCGCGACCTGCTCTTTGTGTGCAGTGTGGACTAGCCCATCTCTAATCACCACAAGCCCAGTCCGATTCTCCCCGTTGCAACCTGAAGTTATCAATCCCTTGTCCAAGTTCACGGCCAGGGTCAGACCCATGATTCAAATCTGGGTCACAGGACCCCGAGACGGTGCGTATCAGCCTCTCCTCCAGACACTCGTGATCACTGCTGAGCTGCTCTCCGGGGTCTTCAGCCCTTCGGTGCTAAGGAATTTGAGGAGCGCTGCAAGGAGAACTCTGATAATGCCTTTGAAAACAAGAAATTAATTAGTTTTCCAGACGATTAGAGCACTTAGTCCCCGTTTGCTTGAACAAACGCTTCGCCGAGTTAACAATGGGCAGATAGGGAGCTTCTCTGAGCCACAAACTCTTCAAGGAGCCGTCGTGGCCGCTGAGGCCTAACACTCTTTCTGCCGGGCTCGGGGGCTTTGTGCTCAGGGATTGATTTGAAGCACGTGAATGACTGGACCGCTCGCTTATTTCTATAAATATCTATCCTATGTTACCTTGGCAGCGACAGAATTCAGCTCATCTCTGCATAGTGGAAAAAGACATTTGCTGTTTGTCACGTTTTTATATTTGCTGTGCCTCAGACAACAATGGGATGGACCCATGACCCATCATGCACAACCAGCACTGTTTGTTCGTTTTACATAAAATTTGCTTGAATATAGTTTTAAAGACACAGCTGGAATATATCAACACAAGGCGAGTCTGTATAATATGAAGCACAGAATCAAAGCCAAGAAAATCCCCCCATCTTGTGTCTTACACATTAACTCTTTTTTTTTAACATCTTTATTGGAGTATAATTGCTTTACAATGGTGTGTTAGTTTCTGCTGTATAACAAAGTGAATCAGCTATACGTACACATATATCCCCACAGCTCCTCCCTCTTGCGTCTCCCTCCCACCCTCCCTATCCCTCCCCTCTAGGTGGTCACAAAGCAGCGAGCTGATCTCCCTATGCTAACACATTAACTCTTCAATTTACACCAATTACACTCTCCCACAATCCCTTGCTGCCATTGACATTCAGTGTATAATGTAAATATAAAATTACTGTGTAGATATTCCCAAGGCAAGGTCTGCGTTCTAAAGTCTCCCTGTGCGCAACCTCAATTTACAGTTTAGAAGCAACAGACTTAACACAAATTGTAAATCAACTATACTTCAATTAAAAAATTGATTAATTTTTTAAAAAATGCAGCAGCCTTACTAAAGCACAGGAAGAACACCAAAACCAGAGGTGGATGATCTGACGGCCCCGGTCCTTACGCGGGCGGATCGTCTAACTTCTTCTTGCCTGCTTCCTGATCTGAAAAACAAAAGCTGCAGCATTTTATTAACTTCGGATTCTTGTTGAAAGAACGGAGTGGATCACACCCCGTACGCTCTGGCCTTGCCTGACCGTGACACCTCAGGGTCCCCCATCAGCCTTCGCAGAAATTGCGTCCCAAGAACGGCTGCGATATCTTTGTAGCTTTCAAGGCTGTCTTTGTGTTATAAGGGGGTTGTTTCAGAATTTTCTCCCCCTAAAACCGGGTCTTTCTTCTTTGGGTGTAATTTTATTTTATTACTAATTCTCTATGTTTGGTAGCTTTGTTTTGCTTTGTTCTTAAATTCAGAAGCCGTTGAGAATTCAGTATAACAATCTTAAATGTTAATAACACCCACAAACGTATCGTGCTTAATTTTTTATCCTTGGTTTATAAAATGGGGTCAAAGGTAACATGTACATGAAGGAAAGCAAAGGAGGGAGGAAAGGAAAGAGACTTTTTAAATTAATTTATTTATTTTTGGCTGCGTTGGGTCTTTGTTGCTGCACGTGGGCTTTCTCTACTTGCGGCGAGCGGGGGCTACTCTTCGTTGCGGTGTGCAGGCTTCTCATGGTGGTGGCTTCTCTTGTTGTGGAGCACGGGCTCTAGGTGCGTGGGTTTCAGTAGTTGTGGCACGTGGGCTTAGTAGTTGTGGCTCACAGGCTGTAGAGCGCAGGCTCAGTAGTTGTGGCGCACGGGCTTAGTTGCTCTGCGGCATGTGGGATCTTCCCGGACCAGGGCTCGAACCCGTGTCCCCTGCGTCGGCAGGCAGACTCTTAACCACTGCGCCACCAAAGAAGCCCCAAGAGATTGACTTTGCTCACTTTATATCCAGAATTTTGTTATGCTGGCTCTGCTTCAAATCGACACCCAACTCTCTTGTTTTAACTGTAACTTTAACCTTAACCGTCCACCTTCTCTATTCAGATCAGTTTTCCTCCCTGGGATCTTAAGAGCAGCTTTCCGGGCAAAGACGTCACTGCTTAAGCCCTATTTCCAGAATTCCCAAAAGCATTTTGGTGGTAAAGTGATAGGATTTCTTACTGTCCTGTGAGAAAGCAATCCAATCAATTTCAAATGCTTTGTTCTAATTTCCACCAGGTCTTATTAAGTTTTACCCCATTTTCCTTAGTGTCTTGGCATCATGACCTCTTATTTTCACTTTATGCATTCATTCTGTCTTTCTAAGGTTTTCTTTTGGCATCTTTTAGTTGGGGAAATGGCCTTCATATATTAACTTACGAAACTGTTTTTATTTAATGGCAGTGTTATATATACACAATTATTTAAAAATAAACTTTTTTCTGCCCCCAAGATAAATGTACATGGGAAAAATTGAGAAGCGACAAAAATACCTAAAGGATAAAAATCAGGCATAATTGCACCCATAGGGACAGCCCCCATTAATTTTTTTCCCCATTAATGTTTTAGCATCTATACACCCAGTCTCCCTCTGTGTGTGTGCACATCCATATACATGCAATTGTACTACACGTACTATTTTGTGACCACCAGTTTCACTCCGTATCACATCTTGTGTTTTTCTGTGTCATCAAATAGGCTAAAGCCTGACCATTAATGCCTACATAATATCCCGTCATATGGATGCGTCACAGTTTATGTGATTGATCTCCCTCTTCATGATCCTGGATGTCCTGTTTGTTTGCAAATGTTTTGTTATTATATGCAAAGAACATTAAAGCCAATAAAGGCAGCTTTGGACCGCAAACACTGGCTGAAGTCCGTTTGTAAAGCTATCCGTTTGGAGCAGACAAGCACTCTAAGTCCTTGTCAGAACTGTTTCCTTGAGGGTGACATTCTCTTAGACCATCTCATCAGAAGTTAGAGCGAGTTGGGAAGGATTCCGGCCTTTCCACCTCCGCTTGGCCCTTCACAGATTTGACCAGGCAGTGCCACAAGGAAGAAAGGGAGCAGGATTTGGAGCCAGACGAGAGCTTCCCATCCTGGCTCTGCTGTCGACGGTCCGTGTGGCCATCGCAAAGGCACGGACACACTCGAGTCATGGCTTCCTGGTCCGTACAGAGGAGGCAGGCACACTGCGAAGGTAAACATACTGCGAAATGCTACACAAACTGAACCTCTTAGTGACACGGAACGATGTCTCATTATACCTATGCTCCTAACCAGGAGCTACAGATAAGACAGTTTGCCTCACCAAGCCTCCCTGAAGTGGAGGTTATGATCCCTATTTTAGAAATAAGGAGCCTGAGGCTCAGAGAGGTTGAGTGTTTTGCATAAGCTCACACAGCAGTAAATGGCCAAGCAGGGGCTAGGATTCATGTCTCTTCCAGGCTGAGGCTGCTTCTGCTATTAGCACACTACCTAATAGTAACTTTGTAATAGAAATTTGGATTACCAATTACAATGTAGTTTATAAATCTCTATTTGATTATTGATGGTCTATAAAATGCATTAATACTTCTTTTTTTTAATTTTTAAATTTATTTGGTTGCACCAGGTCTTACTTGCGGCAGGCAGGCTCCTTAGTTGTGGCATGTGAGCTCTTAGTTGAGGCATGCATGTGGGATTTTGTTCCCTGGCCAGGGATCGAACCCAGGCCCCCTGCATTGAGAGCACAGAGTCTTAACCACTGGGCCACGAGGGAAGTCCCTAAAATGAATTATTAGTTCTTATTTTAACACTATTTAAAAATTAGGGGGACCGCAATGAGAAGTCCACGCACAGCAACAAAGACCCAACACAGCCAACAATAAATAAATAAATAAAAATTTATAAAAAAAAAAAATTGGAGATAAAAACTCAGTACAAAATCGTGTGTTAAAAAAACCTTTGCAGGAATTCCCTGGCAGTCCAGTGGTTAGGACTCCGTGCCTTCATTGCCGTGGCCCAGGTTCAATCCCTGGTCAGGGAACTAAAATCCCACAAGCTGTGCGGCGTGGCCAAAAAAAAAAAAATCTTTGCCAGTTGACATCTACCGTGTCAAAGCTGCTGTCTCTGTATGCTTTTTAAAAGCAACTTTTTTTTTTTTCTCCCCAGTGAACACTGTTTCCTTCCCAAAATTCCCTGGTGGGTTACATGGAAATTTAAGCTTCTCTGTATCTTGTTATCTAGCTCCTGGGAAATCAGTTGGAATTCTTGCTGCAAGAAGTACAATGAGAAATATTTTGGAAGATAGCATTCGATACATTTGATGCAGAAATCTGACAGGATCACTAGGTGGGGAAAATGTGCCTTTGGTTTAGAACTTTCTCAGCTCTTCTCTCCATTCTGCAAACCCACAGAGGACCAGAGAGGAATCCCCTCTTCTGCCATTAGGCCCTTCACGACTTAATAGCGCCAGGTCACCAGTGACCCTCAAAGGGCCTGGGATGGGCTATACCCAGGTAATCAATCAGGAGAGCGAGGCCAGGTGACGCTGGTCACTGCTGGACCGTCCTCCGAGTGCCGGCCTGGTGCTGCCCTCTGCTGGCCGGATGGGCCGAATTGCTCTCCTGAGACCCGGGAAGTGCAGCTTAATCCCATCAGCTGGTTTTAGAGAATAAACCTAATAAGCATTGTATCCTTAACTTTTCTATCCTGGTCCATAGTCTCTGCCTTACTGCAAAAAGCGAATCCGGAGTGTGTTTTTTCTGCATCAAACGAATTAAATGCTATCTTCAAAAATGGTGTTGGAAGAGTCTGTCTCATTTTCAGAATGCTTGAGACTGTTCCATCTGCCATGAGTAAGAGAAAGTGGGAGACATCAAAGTGTACCGCAGACTCCTTCAGAAAGACTGCGGCTCAAGCCCTACCACCAGGTGTGTGACTCCGAGCAACTTATTTCTTCCAGCTTCAATTTTTCTAATTTTCAAAACAGAATGAACATATTCACCTTGACAGACTTTGAGAGGATTCAACAAGTTAATGTTAAAAAAAAACCCAACCTGGTAAACATTTGGAAATTACAGTTTGTAAGGGAGGTTATGGAATGTCTACCAGTAGATTTCAGTATTTGAATTTTTTCAAGATTACATTAAAAGGACCAACAAAGAGATTCGTTTTTATCACATTGAATCTATTTAAAAATGAAACTAATTCAGCATTACACATATGTATTAAAAATCAATCAAAGATAATTTGAAAGTAGCCAAAGGCCTAAGTATATAAAATTATTTCAATAGTCGTAACCAATGAGCAAAGGTCTGGTCTGTAGAGATTATTGACTTTATCTACATGGTACACTGGTCACTGTCAAGAGCACTGCTGTCCACTTGAGTCACGTGAGACACAAATGAGATCACATATATAAGGTGGAATCCCTATAACCATGTTTTCAACGTGGAAAATTAACTAATCTGTCAGTTACTTAAGATTGTGTTGTCTTTCGTCTTACTTGCTGGAAGAAAGCATTCTGGCCTCAGAGCCTGAAGCCCTAAATTTGAATCTGAGTCTGGCCACTGGGCAAACCCCTCCCAGATGCTGGAGAGCATCTCTGAGATGGACACATCTTAACCCAGTGACCACAGAGACCTCACCCCAGCAAACCATTGCTCCCTGGGATACAGTCAAACTGGCCTCTCTCCTCCAGCCCCAGAACTTCTCATCTGCTTCCTCTTTTCCTGGCCATGACTCTCAGCCATTCCTTTGACTCTTCGTTAACTTGGACTTGGTGTCTTCCATGCTAATACATGGGGTAGAAAATACATGTCCACATTGAATTTTCACTTTTCTAATTACAAAGTGAATACATGCTTAGTAAAATTTTGAACTTTGAGGAAATATAAGCAGACCAGAATAGCATTGAAAGGGCCCTGAAAACTACATTGTCACTGGAATTACAGGTCTCGGAAGCAGGCTAGGCCTTACACACGAAACATAACCAGAAGCACTGCCTGATAAAATAGGAGACTTGAATAGGATCAAGATAAGATACTGATGAAAGAAATCAAAGACAAGGGGCTTCCCTGGTGACACAGTGATTAAGAATCCACCTGCCAGTGCAGGGGACACGGGTTTGAGCCCTGGTCAGGAGGATCCCATATGCCGTGGAGCAACTAAGCCCGTGCATCACAAATACTGAGCCTGCGTTCTAGAGCCCATGAGCCACAACTACTGAAGCCCATGTGCCACAATTACTGAAGCCCGCTCACCACAACTACTGAAACCCATGCACCTAGATCCCGTGCTCCGCAACAAGAGAAGCCACCGCAATGAAAAGCCCTCGCACATCAACGAAGAACCAACGCAGCCAAAAATAAATAAATAAAATTTATTTAAAAATTAAAAATTTTTAAAAAAGAATATTAGGTGATAAAATGTATTTAAAAAAAGAAATCAAAGATGACACAAACAGATGGAGAGATATACCATGTTCTTGGACTGGAAGAACAAATATTGTGAAAATGACTATACTACCCAAACTAATCTACAGATTCACTGCAATCCCTATCAAGCTACCAATAGTATTCTTCACAGAATTAGAACAAAAAATTTTACAATTCATATGGAAACACAAAAGACCCCAAATAGCCAAAGCAATCTAGAGAAAGAAAAACAGAGCTGGAGGAATCAGGCTCCCTGACTTCAAACTATACTACAAAGCTATAGTAATCAAGACAATATGGTACTGGCACAAAAACAGAAATATAGATCAATGGTACAAGATAGAAAACCCAGAGATAAACCCACACACATATAGTCACCTAATTTATGACAGAGGAGGCAAGAACATACAATGGAGAACAGACAGCCTCTTCAATAAGTGGTGCTGGGAAAACTGGACAGCTACATGTAAAAGAATGAAATTAGAACACTACCTAACACCAAACACAAAATAAACTCCAAATGGATTAAAGACCTAAATGTAAGACCAGACACTATAAAACTCTTAGAGGAAAACATAGGAAAAACACTCTTTGACATAAACCACAGCAAGATCTTTTTTGAACCACCTCCTAGAGTAATGGAAATAAAAACAAATAAACAAATGGGACCTAACTAAACTTAAAAGCTTTTGCACAGCAAAGGAAACCATAAACAAGATGAAAAGACAACCCTCAGAATGGGAGAAAATATTTTCAAATGAAACAACAAACAAAGGATTAATTTCCAAAATATACAGACAGCTCATGTGGCTCAATATCAAAAACACAAACAACCCAATTAAAAAGTGGGCAGAAGACCTAAAGAGACATTTCACCAAAGAAGACATACAGATGGCCAAGAGGCACATGAAAAGATGCTCAACATCACTAATTATTAGAGAAATGCAAATCAAAACCACAATGAGGTACCACCTCCCACTTGTCAGAATGGCCATTATCAAAAAATCTAGAAACAATAAATGCTGGAGAGGGTGTGGAGAAAAGGGAACCATCCTGCACTGTTGGTGGAAATGTAAATTGATACAGCCACTATGGAGAACAGTATGGAGGTTCCTTAAAAAACTAAAAATAGAACTACCATACAACCCAGCAATCCCACTACTGGGCGTACACCCTGAGAAAACCATAATTCAAAAAGAGACATGCACCACAATGTTCACTGCAGCTCTATTTACAACAGCCAGGACATGGAAGCAACCTAAATGCCCATCGAGAGATGAAGGGATAAAGAAGGTGTGGCACATATACACAATGGAATATTACTCAGCCATAAAAAGAAACGAAATTGAGATATTTGTAGTGAGGTGGATGGACCTAGAGTCTGTCCTACAGAGTGAAGTAAGTCACAAAGAGAAAAAAAAATACCACATGCTAACACATATATGTGGAATCTAAAAAAAATGGCTCTGATGAACCTAGGGGCAGGACAGGAATAAACACGCAGACGTAGACAATGGACGTGAGCACACGGGGAGGGGGAAGGGTAAGCTAGGACGAAGTGAGAGAGTGGCATGGACATGTATACACTACCAGATGTGAAATAGATAGCTAGTGGGAAGCAGCCGCATAGCACAGGGAGATCAGCTCGGTGCTCTGTGACCACCTAGAGGGGTGGGATAGGGAGGGTGGGAGGGAGACGCAAGAGGGAGGAGATATGGGGATATATGTACACATATGGCTGATTCACTTTGTTGTACAGCAGAAACTAACACAGCATTGTGAAGCAATTATACTCCAGTAAAGATGTATTTTAAATAAATAAATAAAAATAAAAGTTAGCTGAAATATTAAAAAAAATAAAATTATAGTTAAAGACTTCATTCAACACCATATTCTGTGATATAAATAGAATTTCTAGACAGGAAATCAGTGAGGATATAGAAAAACTAAATACATTCAACCAACAGAATCTAACATTTTTAGAACACTGCACCCAATAATAGCAGAACACACAGTTTTTCAAGGACCAAGATAAACAATAACCTTAACCTAAGTCACAAATTTACAAGTATTGAAATCACACAGAGTGTGTTCTCTGACCAAATGGATTCAAACTAGAAATCAATAACAGAAAGACGACAGGAAAATCTCCAACATGTGGAAGTTAAACAACACACTTATACATAATCTTTGGACCAAAAAGGAAGTCTCAAAAGAAATGTTGAAAATATGTAAACTCTAGGGAGATGAACCTACAGCATATCAAAATGTGTGGAATGCAGCGAAAGCAGTGCTGACATCTAAGCGCTTAGGCAGAAAAGAAGAATATATCCAAAGAAAGAAAAATGAAAAATAATGATAAAGGCAGTAATCAATACAATTAAAAACATAAAAACATCAAGAAAGTCGATGAAACACAAAGCCAGTTTTTCCCCCCCAAAATCAACAAAATTGATGAACCTCTAGAAAGTCTGAGAAAGATAAGTAGAATACACAAATCAGCAATATCAGGTATAACACAATAAATATAACTACAGATCCTGGGGTTATTAAAGGATAAAAAGGGAATTCTATGAACAACATACACTCATACATATGACAACTCAGAAGAGACGGACCAATCCCTCGAAAACCACAAACTACCAAAATTCAGCCAAGATGAAATAGATACGTTGAATAGGTATATAACCTTTTATTAAAAATTGAAAAAAAATTAAATTAAAGAAAACAAGAAAAAAGGGCTTCCCTGGTGGCACAGTGGTTGGGAGTCCGCCTGCCGATGCGGGGGGTGCGGGTTCGTGCCCCCGTCCGGGAGGATCCCACGTGCCACGGAGAGGCTGGGCCCGTGAGCCATGGCCGCTGAGCCTGCGCCTCCGGAGCCTGTGCTCCGCAACGGGAGAGGCCACAGCAGTGAGAGGCCCGCGTACCGCAAAAAAAAAAAAACAAGAAAAAATTGACCTTGCACTAAACGTTCTGAAACAGTAATATCCAGATCCAGATGGTTTCACTAGAAAATTTCACCAAACATTAAAAAATGGCTACACAATTGCCTCTAGCAAACGGCAGAGAAGGGCATGTTTTGTGAACCCAGTACAACCAAATGTCATCCAGAATATATAAGGAGCTCCTACAACTCAATAGCAAAAACACACAAAAAATCTGATTTTAACGTGGGCAAGGGACCTGAAGAGATGATTTTCCAAAGGAGACATGCAAATGGCCAACAAATACAAGAAAAGTTGCTCACTAGTCATCAGGGAGATGCAAGTCAAGACCACAATGAGAGACCACCTCATGCCTGTCAGAATGGCCGTCATCAGAAAGACAAGAAATAACAAGTGTTGCCCCGTATGCAGAAAAAAAGGGAACCCTTGTGCACTGTCGGTGGGAATGCAAATTGGTACAGTCACTATGGAAAACAGTATGGAGGTTCCTTAAACAATTAAAAACAGAGCTACCATGTGATCCAGCAATCCCACTTCTGGGTGTATATCCGAAGGATCTAAAGGATATAAATCAGGATCTCAAAGACATATTGCACCCCGTGTTCAATGCAGCCTTATTCACAATAACCAAGACATGGAAACGACTAAGTCTGCATCAGTGAATGAGTGGACAAACGATGCTTTTCAGCCAAGAGAAAGAAGGAAATCCTGCCATCTCCAACAACATAGATGGACCTTGAGGGCATTGTGCTAAGTGAAATAAGTCAGACAGAGAAAGACATATATTGCATAATCTCGCTTATTTGTGGAATCTAAAAAAGTGCAGCTCATGGAAACAGAGAGAAGAATGGTAGTCGCCAGGGACAGGGGGACAGGGGAAGCGGGGTGGGGAGGTGGTGGTGCTCAAAGGATACAAGCTTTCAGTTGTAAGAGGAATAAGTTCTGCGGATCTGATGTACGGCATGGGGACTAAAGTTAACGATACTGTCGGATATTTGGAACTTGCCAACACAGTAGATCTTCACTGTTCTTGCCACACATACACAAAAAAAAGGTAAATGTGTGGCGTGATGGATGTGTTAACTAACCCTGATGTGGTAATCATTTATATATATATGTATGTATCTCATCACGCTGTACACCCTAAACTTACACAGTGTTATTGATCATTATAGCTCAATAAAACTGGAAAAAATGAAGGATACGCAAAATGAGGCAAAAATGTGTCCTTCTGATTTATTTTTATCATTTAGAATCCTGCTGTCTCAACACACAGCTACAAGCTCCTTTCTATATATATTTTAAAAAATGCGACAAGATATTTCAAAGGCAGGAAGAAAGATGTCTTTTATTTTAAGTTAATGAGCATTACCTTGCTCAGGAAGTATCCTTTCTATCCACCTCAAGTTCCTTTTAGCATCTGGTAGAGATGAAGAGAAAATGGCATTCTGATGTTAAATCAATATCAAAGCAGGATGGAAGGGGTGTTTTATATCAGGTTTCCATTCGCCAGCATCGGCTGTGTGATAATGCTCAGAAATGGTGCTGCGGTCCCTGCCAACAACAGACTCAAAAGTGCAATTTTGGCAAAATAAATAAAATGATGGTTAAAAAATGATTTTCTTCTGCAGTGATCTCATAGGTCACACCATTGTAATCAAGGACGCATTTCTTGCAAGTCTTGTAGAATACGTGGGAGACGGTTGAAAAGAAAAGCCGTTGTCATATTTTTAAATGATGTAGAAAGAGGTGAAAGAGACAAGAGGAAACCGGAATTCACCGTGTGCCTACTAAGTGCGGGTGCTTTACGTAGATGTAAATGACCTTCCCAGAAATGCCCGAGAACGCGCTAGCCAACACCGTCTGTGGTTCCCAATCCCAGCTGCGCAATTGCGTGAAGAATCCTCTGAAACTCTGTCAGGATCTCTGGGGCCTGGGCCCAGGATGGGTGTTTTGTGTGCAGCCACGGCCTCCCCGCTGGGACAGCACAGAGACGAGCCCCATCCTCCACCGAGGCCCAGCGCCACCTGCTTTTCCTTCTTCACAGGGCTTTGCTCTTAACTGCCTCCGGGTCTCAATTCTTCTTTTTAATCTCTGACTCCTGTTTCACTAAAGAAGAGCCTGCCTGCTTCTGGTCTGCGTGCACCTGCTGTGCGGTCTCCCTAGATGTCAGCCCTGACCCCGAGTGCTTAGCCCTGACACCGCAGCTATCAGAGGCCCACACCTCCCCAGGATGACTGAAGCCAGCCTCTAATGTCACACCATCTTCACCTCACCCTGCCGTGTCTGGGCAGATGGTTGATATTTAATCGGGAAAACAAATGCCAAATGCAACTGAAATGATAGCAATTTTCTAAAACGCAGCACTCTTTTGCACTGTGGACACTTCTGTGGAGCTGGGGAGAAGAACAGCTGCCTGGTCTACCTCGCGCGGCCGTGAGGAGTAGTCCGTACCATCACCGCAAAACTCTTTCCAGGTGCTAAGACGCTGAATCACTGCGAATCTGCCACCGCTCCCGCGGACAGACCTCAGGGCGGCTTGTCACGGGCGGGTCCGCGTGTGCAATGCCTTCCCAGGGCTCCTCCTGTCCTCTGGCACCCTGGTCCGGGTCCCGCATCACCTCCTAGTCGCCCAGGTCACCAGCCGTGTTCAGTTCTCGCCCAGTGGGACTAGTCTCTTTCCCTGGAGTCAGGACAACTGTCCTCCCACCCCAGTCTGTGGAGCTCACGCCTCCCTGCTCTCGCCTCCTGCGGTGGTTCCTGCCCCGTCAACCACCCTTTAAGGAGTAGATCGCCCAGGTTTTCACCCTCTGTCCTTGTTTAGCTTTTACGACCTATGTATACAGAGTATGTTCATTCTCCCATCCACCAGCTCCAGGGTGGAGTTGTGCTTCTGGGCGTCAGAGGAGCCCTCGGGAAGGGGTCTCCGGTGCCAGGAACGGTCAGCGCAGGGCTGAGGGAGCGGGGGCTGAGCCCGCCCTCTGCACAGCACCCTCACCTCCCAACGTGTGGCTCATCCATCGGACCGGGAGCTCCTGGAGGGCAGAGGCCACGCTTTATTAATACCTGTGTCCCAATACCGATGTATTGCCTTTCAATAAGTATTTGCTATGAATAAATAAATGAACGCTGATTCAATATGATTCAAAAGGCACTTAGGGGAAAGACCGTTCGTGAATCATAAATATTTAGAGGAAGGGCCAAGTAGGAAGCATATGTAAGCACCTCAGGAGCCTGAGAAAAGGCAGCTTTACCCCTCATTTTGTCCTCGTGAGATGACAGAAGTGATGTCTGATATTCATTACTTTGGCAAATAACCAATAACTTGAAAATTGTATTTCTTCAAATCAACAAGCCCTTCAATCTGCCTCAAACGCATGCAGTTTCCTTGGAGAAGGAGGCAGCCTCTCCCCACGAGGTCCCTTAAAAGTCGTCGTCACAGCACCCCAGGGTCCACCCGCCCAGGGCGCTGTGCCCTCACAGTCATGGCACAAGGGCTACGTCGTGGGCCATGCCAGCGTTCTCACAGCTACCAGCAGATGGTGAAAACCCCGCTTTCCTCCGTGGAACTGTGTGTCTCGATCGCCAATTCATCTCTTTAAGCCTTCTAAACCTTCCTAGTGTTAACTATAGGATCGGGAGTTCCATGAATTTACTTATTGTGAAAAATTAATGCCTTCTTTGAAAAGTAGTAAATTTGTCTCTTCCAAGTTAAAGGAAGCTTCCCCCATCCATGTTCTGGGATCTGGGTTTAGCAATCAGTCTTTTCCCTCTGCCTCTGGCCCTCACAGTTTTACAGAATTCAGTCCTGCCCTTGAAGGCTTCCTATTTCTGTCCTTCCAGCTTACTTTTCCCCAAGAGGTGACTACTGATACTGGTCTTCTCTCAGTATTTCTCATGCTTCCTCTGTGCCTCGGGCTGTAGTGTCTGAGCTTTTCCCGGCATTTCTAGAGTGGAGTTAATGCGCTTTGTCCTAGAGGATGCTGGAGTTGTACATCTACCTCCAGTACCTGTGTGGATGACCTAGAGTTTGGCTGTTCTCATAAACCGGTGTCTAGAAGAGACCAGACAGAGCATTTTCCTTCATCTGAATCACCTCCGCACGTGCAAACAGATCACATATGAGCTCTGGCAAAGCCCGCCCAGACTTTTCAGTTTTCCAAATGCATTCGGAGTTGTACCTTCCTTACTTCAAGCGGCGGCGAGACCGCGGAATCACGGAGCTAGGAAGGACCTTGACCATCACTCGGATCCATTTCCTGCCCCTCGGAAGGACCGATTTCACCTGCCCCAGACGGGGGAAACGAATCCTGCCTGTAAAGTGCTTCAGCGAAGGTGACCCCACGTACTCGCCCAGAGATGGGTTCTTGCCGGTACAGCTCCTGCCTCGGACCTGGACTCATCAAGCCCGTCCTGAAGAATCGTTCCTTCCAGGACACCTCCCATCCGCAACCTGAATCCAGGCGCTTATTCCTCTCCTTCTCTGCCAGGTCAAGGCGCCGAGCTGCTGCCTCCTACCCAAGCCCAGCCACTGGGGGCTGCTGGCCACCCGCGTCCCACCCGCCCCGTCTGCCTTTGTTGGAAGTTACCCAGGGCTGAACGACGTCCACCACCCCTCCTTCAGGTGTGAGCTCCTCTCTCAGGCCCCCAGATTTGGGGAGATGCAGAGGGACCTGCACCTCCCTGCGGGGCCATCTGTCTCCTTCTGAAAGCGGAAACAGACTAGAGGAGAAGTCACGAGGAGCAGACCCAGCCCCGCTGGGGGAGAGCCAGACTCTGCTCCTGCAGAGACGCGCCAGAGCCTTGCCTGCTGGGAGCTGGGGCAGATGCCGATAAATACGGGATGAATGGATAAATGCATAAATTCCCTTGACTCAGGAATATAAGTTTCAAGAGTCTTTCAAGAGTCTCATGAAGAATTAAGATCTCTAGTTACTCTGAATGGAGGAAGGGACAGAACCTATTTCTAAAATAAGTTGTACAGATGATATATTTTCAGAACTTTCAACATAATAAGAATGGTAATTTGTTATTTGTTGATTTAAGTGTATCACCTTTTATGGGGCCCAAGGAACTTTTCGACAAATAACTAGAACAGAGCCAAAGGCAGTAAAAAAGAGGAACGACACTGTTATTCGCTCTCTGCCCACGTTTAGTGGACATATGTCTGTTTCCACGCGCACTGCTCAGGAACAGGAACAAGCCCATTTACAGCCACTAAAAGGACCCTGCACGTCGGGCGCTGGCTTCACCCCGCAGTCGTCCTGCCCGGTGCCCAAAGTATTAGGCGTTTGTTCCACTGGTTTCTGATCTAATCCGCTCAGCCAAGTCACTTATAAGATTATGAAAGACCCCTCAGAGAAGACTGAGCCACTGAAACCGAGGAGTCCCCGTAGACCGAGTCCCCTTCCTGAGTTCACGTTGAACCTCTCCATCCGAAGCTTTAGTCCCTTTCCTGTCCCGCCCCTGTTCCCCTCAGGGTTGAGGAGTGTCACAGAAAAGGGGGGATTGGAACCAAGCAGGACCCCTTGGGGCCCTCTCGGGTGCAAAATCCCCTCCGTGTCCCCTGTTACTTGTTTGTAGAAAAAAAGGCTTTAGTCCCCTAGGCCTTCCCCGAGTTCCAAAGAGAGGATTCAGCAGTTAATAGGACAATAAAGTCACAGGCCTCCTGGGTCCTTCTGAAGGGACAGAGATAAGACACTGATGCATATCTCTGAGTTGTGCTCTAGAAACTGAGAGCCCCACCCAGGTGGAGGATGGTAACCACATGCTAACCACATGCTGACCACACGCGCGTGGACCCCGGAGCGGTTGGGACCAGAAGGTTGAGATTCCCGAAACGTTACCTGTTGCCTCACCACCAACCGACCTGAAGAAGGTCCATGAGCTGATCACACACCCTGCGACCCTCTCCCCCTAGACTGTCTTTTAAATCCCTTCCCTGAAAGACTGCAGGGATTCGGGCTTTTTGAACATGAGCTGTCGTTCATCTTTTTTGGCGCCTGACTTTGCCCCAAACTCCTGCTGTCAGAGTTTGGCGTTTTGTGTTGCAGGCATGTGGACCCTTGCTCAGCTACAGCCTCACACATTGGAGGAAAGTATGTCATGTTCCTCATCCATCCATTTAAACGCCGACCTTCTCAAACTAGCTCCGCAAATGAAACAGAATCGTGGAAAACCACGCCTTCGTCCCACAGTAAATGATACGGAAGGAAAAAGTGAGATAGAAAATGCCGTGTGTGTGTGTGTGTGTGTGTGTGTGTGTGTGTGTGTGTGAGAGAGAGATATTAAAGTTCAGTCCAGAGATTCTAAACGACTTTATTTGGGAAACCTGCAAGCTTACAGATTTGAAGAATCAGTGCAAAGAATGTCCATTGTGTCCGCTCTCTCCCTGGCATGTACGATCGCATATAAACACGCGTCCCTTCCCCTGAGCTGTGTGACTGTGGGCTGCGTACGTCGCCGACCCTCTGACTACTTCAGCGCGGGTTTCCTTAGACTAAGGACCTTGTCTAACGTAACCACAGAGCAGCTGCCAAGGTCAGTAAATTCAACATCAACACGATGTTTTTATCTAATCTACTGCCTGTATTCCAGTTGTATCACTGACCACATAACGTCCTTCATCCTATTTTCCCTCCAAGACAGGATCTCTTCCAGGGTCACACGTTGCTTTTGGATTGCTCGTCTCCTGGTCTCCTGTCTCCGGCCTTCCCGTCTTTTAGGGCGCGGAAGCGGAGAGCTTTGGTCACAAGGCCGCAGATGGTTTGGGTGGGTAATGTACACGGCCCGCCCCCCCCCCCCCCCAGCAAGGCAGACCCACGGGCATCAGCAGCCCTCAGCTGGTCTCCCCCAACTTGTCCCTGGATTTCCACACGTTCTTTCCGTTCCCCAGGCTGCTGGGCAATGCCTGCAGGCAGGGGCGGCTCATCCCAGGCCCTGGACAGCCTCCGTGTAGCCTTCCTTTTCTGCCCTGGGAGGACAGGGGTCTGGAGGAAGAGAAAGAGGACTTCAGGGACCCCATAACTCCCACCCCAGGCCCAGGGAGGCAGCACTGACGATGCCATTCCCAGTGGCCAAGGGTCCGGAGAAAGCCGAAGGGCTGCACAGCGGTCCCACGTCACTGCCCTGTGGCCTCTGCGTCCGGGGGTCACTGGCTGAGCGGCGGGAAATGCACACCTTGCTCTGGGCTTGTCTGAGAGGCCAGGTAGAACCGTGGGGCCTCTGATAGATGAAAACCTCCAAAATTTGTTTTTAGGTAACATGTAAGCACCTTCAGGCTATCTGAATGCTGGGCTAAATCCAGACATTTCAGAATTTGGAAATCTTCAAAGGAAAACTGAAAACCCTGGAAGCGTTTTGGATTACGGCAACAGAACATGAGTGCCTTTTTTAAAGTAAAAAGAAATGCTTAAGGATCACGTGTTTGAAAGGAGAATTGATCTAGCTGATACTGGTTATTCGCTCCAGGGGGATTCCAAATACACTCTGTCCTTAAGTTTTTCTGATAGAAAAAAATCAACATCTGTTTCAAAGACCAGATCCTGTTTTCCTTAATTTAGCGTTTAAATTCCCATTCTTTCAAGTGGGTCCCTTTCTGTCTGAGGCGTTTGTTTCTCATCCGTGCACCCCGCTAGCTGTCTCTGTCAAGCCTGTGCTCACAGTTTGTCAACCAGTTATGCAAATTGACTAAGTTGCCAATCCAGAATTAGCAGAACTGGGTTTCCCTTTTTATTTTAAGACTGTGATGGCGCAAAGACACAGCAGCTGTACCGTCAGGATGCTTTCAGCCGCGGTGAAGAGAAAAACCCGCTAAAGTGAGGGCGCTGCATCACGGGCAGGTCCGAGGCCAGCTGGGTGTGTGGCGCCCACTCTTCCCAGCTCTGGGATCCCGGCTCCCCGCAGCGGGGACGGCGGCTGGACCGGTCCACTCCCGGGCTGGGGGCTGCCCGTTCCCTCCCGGAGGGAAGGTGGCGCTTAGCACTTGCAGGAGCCCGTCCAAGGCAGGGTTCTCACGAACTATTACAATTCCCGTGTCACAGGCGAGGAAACCGGGAACGCGGAGACGTCCAGCGACTCAGGGTAGAGCCGGGGTGCGAACCCCCGGCGGCCTGGTTCCCCCACCGCTGACCACGGTCTGCCCCTCCTGAGTCCATGCGTGCACAGGGGTGATGCACTCATGTCATCCCCACGTGGCACAGGCCAGCACACGATGATGTCATGCTGCCCCCACCAGCCTTCTGAACTCCCCGGAGTCTGCCTGTGGCCCCAGCTTGCTCCCAGGGCACCAGGAAGCCGGGGCCAAGTGCTCTGGGGTCTGTCGATGACAACGGCCCAGTGGGACCTCCAGCCTCATGTGGCCACTCCCTCCTTGAGACCCATATCTCAGGGGCCCAGAGCCCTGTGAGTCTTCCAGGGGGAGGCCTGGGAGGCTTCAAGCAGCTTTACAACCAGCCTGAAACCCTTCACCAAACTCAGCCTAAGGCTGCTTCTCTCAATTAGCACGCTCGGTTCCAGTGAGAAGCACCGCCTCTTAAGAAATATGGGAAATATGGGAAAGGCCCCAAAGGAGAAGCCGAAACAATTAAATGCTGCTTCTGCCACCAGCACAGCCAGGCTCTGTCACGTAGCAACAGACGAGGGATGCTGCAGGCCGGCTGCAGAGACCTGGCCTTTCCCCTCCCCGCCCTGGAATCAGAGAAACCCCAGACAGAGGAGCCTCAAGGCCCCAAAGGAGTTGGCTAGATCCCAGTTCCCCTAGCACGGCTCACACTTGACAAGCCGTCAGCCGCCTCTGCTTCAGGAAGCTTCTGCCGCTAATTAACCCCCAAAAATCTTGTGGAGAAACCGGGTGGAGTCCTGTAGGAGGTCTTGAAACACTTCATTCAATTACAAGGATGAGCGGCAAGCCCTCGGCTAAGTCCCTGACCCGGTCAGTTCCTGGAGAAGGAGGCTGGCCGGGCCACTCGCTCCCCCGTGCCCCTGACCTGCGCTGTGTCCGTGTGATGACCCCGAGGCGGACCCTGAGCAGACGGCAAGCACAGGCCGAGTCTTCGTTCCTTCCCCTGAGGCTGTAGCTCTTGCCTGGGGAGCCTTCCAGACAAGCCTCGGCCGGGGCTCCACCACCAGGCTTCTGAGTCCATCCCGGTGACTCCGCTGGGAACACGGGTGAAAAGCCATGCTCTGAATCTTTGTCTTGCAGGTTGGGGTAGGAGCATGTGCTCAGTTCAGTGAAGCACCGATGCAGCGAACCCCTATTTTGTACCCAGGTCTGTGTGAGGTCCGAGCTGCCCCGGGATTCTGCAGCACTTGGTGTAGCCGTAGCCTGGCAGGGGCTTTGTTACCTGTCTCCAGGTAACCCCAGGTGGGGCCGAGCCCAAGAGCCGCTGTGCCCGGCAGGTGAACATTCGGACTCTTCCTATGGGATGTTCCTGGTACGTCCACCTCTTCAGCCGCTCCAGAAACCACTTGTGTTGCTAAGGGGCTGGAGTTTTGGGAGGGACTGGTTCCCGAAAAGGCAGAGTCGCCCTAGCTTGATGTCAGCACATCCATGCACTGTGCTGCGGCCCCAAGCTCACTCTTTCCTAGAACCAGCTTCCCTCTCGTCTGTCCTGACTTTGTTGCTGAATCAGCACAGCATAAAAACGCAATCACATCAATTAATTGCTACTTGATGTTATGGCCATGTAGGCAGGTGGCATCCATCCCATCAGATACGTGGCCATGGTCACCTCGGATAAAATTACCCGAGAGACAAGAATTAGGCGTAGCAGCCCATCCTCCCATTAGCAGCCTCTACTCTCCATCCATCTCCCACAACCTGGGGACCGCAAATGCTCCCCCCTCCCCGTTCTCTACTTTAAAGCTTAGCTCATTTACCTCCGAAAGTGGTAAAAAGCAGATACATTCATTTTCCTTAAGATATAAATGGATGCGTAAGGCTTAGGACGTTTGCTTTCTTAGAGATGTCTCTATTCCACTAGCAACAGGACCTTAAAGTGTGAAAGTTAATTCCCCACCATCTCTCACATTCTGCACATCCTGCAAGCAAGGCAGCAGCTGTCCTTGTCCCCACTAGTTCTCCCAGAACGTCCGTGCGGCTGACAGCCTCGGAGGAGAGCAATGGCCGGGCGCCCTGGAGCGGAGGGCAGGCGTGCTGACTGCCTGCAGGAAAAGGTGCACGTTCCCCGAGCCCAGGGACCCACTGTGTGTGCAGGCCCCCGTGTCCCCCGTGGGGCTTGGACCAGGGGACCACACAGCCACGCCGATGCCCCTGCTGCCTGCAGGGCCAGGCGTCACCCAGTCCTCTGTCCCCGACAGGAGTCTCCTCCTCCTGTCAGACCTGTGGACCTGACGGGCTAACGTGAAAGCTCGCAAGTAGGGTAACACCTGGTCATGTCACGGTTCTGGGCGCTGTATTCCTATGATGGCAAAAGAACTACAGCAAGGCGTGGCGACACAGGGAAACAGCAATTTAATAAGTGAAAAAGTAAGTCCGGAAACACTACGGAAAGGGCAAGACCCTTTTTACAAAGTTAAAAACAATCACACTCACACACATACTTTTTAGAAATACATACGAATGCAAAACCACAGAAAAGTGGAAGAAAGGCAACAACGAACATGAGATTTAGGACGGTGGTTGCCTGGGATGGGAAGCGAAGGGGCTGGCGTGGGGCAGGGTTGAGGTGGAATTACACAGTTCAAGGTAGGTTATGGTACAAGTTCTAGCTTTGTTTGGGGGTGTGGGTTTATAGATGCTTATTACATTATCAAAGATATCTAACGAGTAACTCACCCACCATCCATTGGCCAATGATGAAACGTGCTAATCCGGCTTGTACACCTGAGTCTGGTTAGATAGGGATAGATAATACATTAATTAAATTAATAAATGGATGGGTAGATGGATGGATGGATGGATAATAAATAATGGAATAAAGCCTGAGCCCCCCAAAATCTTCCTCACTGAGGTGGTATCTGGAAGATGAAATGAGAAAATATTATGGGGGACATTGATTGAAAAGAACTGAGAACTGGTGCCACTGCAGAATTTTTTTTACACAAACACCAATGGTATCAACACCTTATACTGTGGAGGCCAAAGACATCCTTCAAGTTCCCACTCTAGGCCTCCCTGAACTTTGCTAGGTGTCCACATCGACCCATCTGCAGCATTAATTGAACTCCTAGAAAAGTATTCCAGGGCTTCCTCGTGGTGCAATGGTTAAGAATCCGCCTGCCAATGCAGGGGACACGGGTTCGAGCCCAGGTCTGGGAAGATCCTACATGCCGCGGAGCAGTTAAGCCCGTGCACTACAACTACTGAGCCTGCGCACTATAGCCAGCGAGCCACAACTACTGAGCCCGTGTGTCACAACTACTGAAGCCCGCACGCCTAGAGGCCATGCTCCGCAACAACAGAAGCCACCGCAATGAGAAGCCCGTGCACCGTAACGAAGAGTAGCCCCTGCTCGCAGCAACTAGAGAAAGCCTGCGCGCAGCAACGAAGACCCAACACAGCCAAAAATAATAAATAAAAATAAAATAAATTAATTTAAAAAAGAAAAGAAAGAAAAGGATTCCATTTGGGGAGTGGCCCCCTAGAACCCCAAAGGTACTGAGGGAGCCCAGAAACAACACAGAACTGTGGTTACTGGTTCCTGTGGAGCATTCACTGGGCCATGGGCGGGATGTAGAGGAGAACCCAGGTGCCCCGCACGGGACACTCAGGCCGAGACATGAAGCATCCTGGCGGCAGCTCTGAGCCCGGCCCAAACCCACTGGCGCCGCCCTGCTGACCTGCCTGGTCCAGGCGGCCCTGAGCGCGCTCTGCATGTCAATGCCTTTCTTAGGACCTGACCCTTCGCCCGGGATCCCCCAGCATGGCTGGTTTCCTCCCCCAGAGTGGCACTGCCTGTGCTAACACACTTGGAAAAAGGATGCAAATTTACAGACTTGTCTAGGTCTCCGGGCTTGAGGGCAACCTTCCAAGGGGATTTTCCTGAAAGATAGAATTGTCCTGGGCTGAGAAAGGCTTGCATTGTCCCCTAGCAAGGAATTATGTGTGTGGCTTAATATTACTTCGTAGGAAATAAAAGAATAACCATCCGAAAGTGGAATTCCGAGACCCAGGCGATCCAGGACCTTGCGAGAGGCTTCGCCATCAAGGAGGTTTGCGTCCTTATACGACCCTCCACTTTTCTAATCTCCCCATCAGTAAAGGGCAGAGGCGGTCCCTCCGTGCACTGAAATGCTGCACGTCTGCGCTCGGACATCACCCCTGCACCAGACAGGCGTCGCTTCCCGGCCCCTGGAAGAGGAAGCCCGCCTGCAGCGGGGACGCCAGCTCCTCTCCTGCTCTTGCACCTGCGAGCTTGGAAGAGTCACTGAAGCTCCAGAGGTCGTTGTTTTCCTCCTGTGGCCTCCGGTCAGCAATACCCGCCCCACCAGTCGGGGAAGGTTCAAGACGTAATGTCTGTGAAGCTCCTGACCTCACCAGAGAAGCGTGCTCTATGAATCCAAGGAATTAAAAATAGAAGTGAAACCAGCAGACGTTTAATCGAGAGGGCAGAATTTCCCGTGCAGCTCAATACGCTGGACACTCACAACTGAAGGTGAAGGGCAGTGCTCTGACGCAGGGCAGTGGATGGGGTGACGGCGAACGAGGCGTCAGGAGCCGGCAGTGCAGCAGGCAGGGCCCGGCTGCCCGTGAGAAGGCCTGTTCTGTGGCCAAACACGCAGCTCCCAGGAAGGGGCATGGCCGCCTGGAAGGGTGGTTGGACTGAGCACCGGGGGGTCGGGGACACGGTCCCAACCCTTCCCCAGACCCCGAGCAAGCCTCCCCCTCCCTGAGCCTCATCCCTTGCGGTAGGGGTGAACAGAAACTTCTCAGCCTCCACCCAGGCCTGTGATGCTTTTGCAGCAAGGATTTGGTCAAATCCCTTAAGCATCTGGGGTCCAAATCCTCCTGCCTGGGAGGCAGTGGCACACGGACGCCAAGAACCTCGACCCTGGAGCACGGCTGCCTTGGCCTGAAATTCAGTTCTGCCACTTTTAAATGTTCTCCCAAAATTTTCTTATGAAACATTTTAAACTCGGCAAATCTGAATGAATCGTCCAGTGAACGGCCCACCGCCTAGACGCTGTGCAGCCACCGTTTGATCCATTTGTCCTTCTCCCCAAGCCTTCTTGCTATTTGTGTATTTCAAGTCAAAGCTCCCTGACGGGACAGCAGCCCCTCATCAGCCCAGCTCTGCTGCACCTTGGCCATGTGATCTCGGGCCAGTCTCAGCTGCTAATACTGTGCTTTGTCAGATTATTTTCATCGTAAATGGTTTCAAATATAGAGGACGTTTGAAAAAAGTAACCCATTGCCCTTAACTATTGTTTTTTTTTTTTCTGATCCATTTCATGCAGACGTGGTGGCCATTCACCCCCAGTCACCTCGCCCTGTGTCTCTCACACAAGCAAAGCCTTCCTGTCATACAGGGAACTCCATCCATCCTGTCCCAGTGCCTCTAATCACAGAACCCGGTCAAGATTCATGCCTTGTGTTTTGTTTCAAATGTCTCTTTTGCCTGTTTCAACCTAGAACGGCCTCCCAAAATGTTCTCCCTCCTTTATTTACATAATATTCTCCCACAAAACATTCATTTCTCTTCCATTAAGAGGCACACAGGGGCTTCCCTGATGGCGCAGCGGTTGAGAGTCCGCCTGCCGATGCAGGGGACACGGGTTCGTGCCCCGGTCCGGGAGGATCCCACATGCCGCGGAGCGGCTGGGTCCATGAGCCACGGCCGCTGGGCCTGTGCGTCCAGAGCCTGTGCTCCGCAACGGGAGAGGCCGTAGCAGTGAGAGGCCCGCGTACCACAAAAAAAAAAAAAAAAAAAAAAAAACAGCACACAGACCCCTCACCCCTTCATACCGTTTAGGAACTCAGAGCCAGTTTTACTTTCACGTGGAGAAGAATGTTCCTCAGATACGTCTACCTTCTCTAAAAGTCACGTGGCTTCCTTCTTTTACTATGAAGATTCTGCTTTCTCGTCATTTTTTAACCTCTTGACCCTCAGAACAATTAGAAAAGGAACAACAACTCGTGTGAACTGAATTCACAGGTTGGGTCTTCTCCACAGGGTCTCCGTTGCTGCTAAAAATAACTGACTCTTGAAATTTGATTGGATTTTATCAAAAGTATCTTAACGCCTCTGTAATGCACCCTGTTTAAGAACCAGATAGGGAAACTCTGGAGTCAGTTGTTTGAATACTACTATGGACTTTATTGAAAGTTGGAATTTGCCTTTCATTACCACATGCAAGTCTTGCACAAAAGCTGAAATATAAACACGTTCTTCACCTGAAGGGGAGGAATCCTGTTTAAAATTGGTACAAAGCGGCCCTATTGAGGCTGTGTCGCCTGGCTCTGGCCCGGCTGCTCCAGAAGAAGGTGCAGACCCGGCCCCCCTGACCCTGGCTGGGGCAGTAACATCCTCAGCCCCCTACCCGGCCCGGTTGGCGTGGGGTGCAGGGCTGGGACACGGTGGGTGCGGGAGGTGGCTACAAAGCATCACCCAAGACAGAAGTGAAGTGGGCGATGCTTCTTCTCTGGGCTCCTGCCTCCCTGTCATCCTCTCCTGAACCCTGGACCCCCGGCCACCCCTCACCCCCACACAGAAGGCCTCGGCCGTCCTGCTCCGCCCTAAGTGGCGTCCAGGCCCTGACCTCACAGCCTGCCTCAGGAATCCCATCATGGTCCTTGGCGGTCAGACCGGAGGACAGTGGCAGGTGCTCAGGGACGGACAGTGTGCCCCCAAAGTCACGCCCAACAGGAGCTTGTGAATGCGGCCTCACTGGAAATAGGGTCTTTGCAGACGTCATCGAGTTAGCTGAGGTTACCCCGGGGTAAGGCCTGTCCTATAGTCCAACAGGACTGGAGTCCTTATAGGAAGAGGGAAACTTGGACACAGACACACAGAAGCCACGTGAAGACGGAGGCCGAGACTGGAGAGATGCACCCGCAAGCCAAGCACTGCCGGCCAGCCGCCGTCACCGGGAGCTGGGCGAGCCCGGCCCCCAACACCTGGCTTCCCGACTCCGGCCTCCAGACTTTCTGTTGTGCTAGCTGCCCGGCCGTGGTGCTTTGTTGGCCCTGGCAGCCACCACGGGAGGTGTTCACGGCCGGTAAAAGCCACCCTTTCTGACGGCGGGATCATGGCTCAGCCCCGAAGGGGACATCCCAAATGGTGACAGCGTAGAATCAGCCACACGCCAGGGAGGGGAGGATGGGGTAGGAGGGCCTCCGGGGGCCCCGGCCTCACCTGGGCTTCAACAGGAGTCGGAGGAAGCTTCCTTACGTCATTCTTCTAAGCAACTGTGTCAGGACAGCCAGGTCAACCCGAGGAATCACACATCTTTCTTTCCAAGTGAAGTTTAGGCAGACGTGCCTGACGTGCCCCACCTCCCCGCTGAGGAGACGCTCGGCCTGGGAGGGGGCAGCTCACCCCATCATCCAGTGGAACAATTCAGTCACTTTTCAAAGGATGAAAGGTACTGCGTGGGGTTTCTGGCTGGTTGTTTTTCTAGGTCAAATAGAAAATGTAGCCAAGCCCGGTCACACGCCCTGGGCAGGATTCTTCACATCCTCAATAACACCAAAAACACGAAAGTTTCCCCCCACTCTGATCTCATTGTTTACACACTAATAAGGAGAAACACAGGACACGGCACTTCGGTATAATCACACCGTTTCTTCCTCTTTTCAACAAAGACCCCACCGATGCCAAACTCTTTGGCAA
This sequence comes from Delphinapterus leucas, assembly GCF_059928025.1. Classification (NCBI taxonomy): domain Eukaryota; kingdom Metazoa; phylum Chordata; class Mammalia; order Artiodactyla; family Monodontidae; genus Delphinapterus; species Delphinapterus leucas. The sequence goes on along the minus strand of NC_143146.1, from coordinate 1,548,226 downwards.
CTCGTTGATTCAAGAATTGGCAAATGAAGTAACCCCACCCATGTTTTTAAATATGCGGACAAGAGACAGAGAAAGACCACTTATATGTGGAATCTAAAACAAGTGATACCAATGAACTTACATCCCAAACACAAATAGACCCACAGACATAGAAAACCAACTTATGGTTACCAAAGGGGATAGAGAGGAGATAAATGGGGAGTTTGGGATTAACAGATACACACTACTACGTATAACATAGATAAACAACAAGGACCTGCCGTACAGCACAGGGAACTCTGCTCAATGCTCTGTTATAACCTATAAGGGGAAAGAATCTGAAAAGGAATAGATACACGTATATGTATAACTGAATCACTTTGCTGTACACCTGAATCTAACACAACATTGTAAATCAAGTATATTTCAATTTTTAAAAATTATTTTTTAAAAAAGGCAGAGAAGAAAAGAGCCTGGAGAAGTGTCTCCTGACTTTTCCTTTAAGGGGGAGGGGGTCTTGAAAACCAGACCCAAGATCTGCATCCAAGATTCCAGGCCTTCTGTGGGGTGACCACATAACACAAGCTGTACCCTGTGGAAGCCTGGAGTATACTTTTTCTAACGACCTACAGTTTGGGGTTGAATTAAATATTGAAGCAAACTCCAGAAATATCGACAAGGAAACACAGCAGCAATATTGTATCGATCGTGCTAGATTGCTTAATAATTAATTCACTCACCTCGGGGTTTGAATGTCTTTCTGTTTGTGCCTCAGCATCACAGACAAAATACCGGGTGAGGGGCTGCAGCTCAGGGCCTCACCTGGTGTCTCAAGTTCTGAGCAGAGTGTGGGAAGGAGAGGGCTGACCTCATGTCCCTACATCCTGCTGACCCAGGCAAGGGCTCTTCAGCTCGGCCCTTCTAAGTTCAAGCCTCGTAGGAACCTGGTAGGAGCGTTGGATGAACCCCTGAAGGGACCCTAGTGGATTTTTGGTGATGCTGCTTCTGTGCCCTTGCAACAACCTGATCAGTGTTTTGAACACAGTTAGAAGTAAGTGAGCTCAGCTCTGAGGCCGTTTCTGTTGTAAAGCTGGGCCCCCACGGCTTGTTTACATGGCCCCATGGGAGATAAGAACCAGAAATACCGGTCTCGCGTCTGTGTCTCTGCCTCTTCTAAGGAGAGACCTGTGTTTGGCAGCATCACACCGGGCGCTCTGAATTCGGGATCAAACCCAGCACATGTGCGTATCCCTGCTGGTCCTCAGCGCTGAGGTTCCGAACGGGGTTCTGGGAAGATCCGGTTCTGGGAGTCTCACCTAATTCTTAAAAATCCTGATCAAGTTATGAATTTAACAGCTGAATAGGTGAAAATAATCTTGCTCCAAGGATTTGCCAACAGGAAGTTCCCTAGATTATCAGTCAGTGTTTTTGTGTTTCTTTCCTCAACAAGTACAATGAGATGGTGGACTTCTTCATTCCAGGAGAGCGATGGGTGTCAGGTCTCAGTGCGGACACAGAACCCCCCACCCCCCTGCCAGGGCCAACTCGCCTGGAGGGGAGAGGGGCCGGCACCCAGCTCAGATCCCACGGGGATTCAGAGCTTCCAACAAAGGTTCTGGGGCCTGGGTGGAGCTGAGGGTGCTGGCCTCCAAGCTTATGTCAGATGATTTAGACAATCCAGTGGTGTGGGAAAGGGTGATGGATCCGGGCCCACGAGGTGAGGGGTGACGGTGGGTGCACGTGACCATCAGGGCCTGAAAGGAGCATAGGCAAGGCATGCGGGCGCTGACAGGGGCCCAGACAGGCGAGGAGAAGGACCACAGACCCTCTGCCCTTGGGCCTTGATCTGATTCTCTTAATGTGTGAGTTTCAGGGCTTAAGAAGCATAGATATTCAATTGTGTCTTCACTGCATCGCCTGGGACTTTGGAGTTTAAGCAAGTGGAACACAGAATGTGGTAAACGTCGGGCCAGCAGGCCCGGGAAAGCACACTTCACACCTTCACACCTTCATTCATTCATCCATTCACACCTTCATTCTTTCATTCATTCCTCTGCTCCACAAATATTTCTCAAGCATCGACCAAAGCAAGAGCTGCCTCCTACTCTGAGCCAGGCCAGTCGGTGCTCCTTCTAGACGCGCTGGACCCTCAGTTTTGTGGTGGGAGGGGACGAGTGGGGGCGGTCCCACCGTTTGCCGGTGAAGGATAACACGGCGCTCACTGTCAGCACTGTGTGGTCTAAAATTAGGGAAACATCACGAAGCCTCAGGGTTTCTACATCTGTTGCAAATGTGAGGGGTCCACATGGACGAGGGTGTAGGGGGCTCTCTGAGTAGGCAGCCTCCTCTCCATCCATCAGGGTCTGGAAACACGCACTTCCCTCGGGATGGGACGTCGTGGCCACGGTGGTCCCACCCCCACTGCCGCTTCTTGGGCACCTCCTGAGCCTCCCGAGCGAGAGCCAGCGGCAGGGCTGCATGCCCCTCCCCCGCGGCTGAACAGAGCCCCCAGCTCTCATCCTGCCGCCACCCTGAGGCCACTCCCAGCCCCCTCCACACCCCTCCCCCACGGACAGACCCAATATCCGGCTCATTAACGAGAAACCTTTTTACGGAAAATTCGACAGGTGAGAATTCACACTTCTCGCCATGAAGCAGACACTTCACACAACTTCTCTTGGCCAGCCATCTTCTTTCCTAAGCTCCCCTCTCCCTTTGCTCATCCCAGGCAAAGTCTCACCTGAAGTCCCCACCTCTCTGTTCATCCTGTGAATCATCTACCTCGGACCTTCTCCGGGCCAAGCAGAGCCTTATAAATCAGAGGGTGGGGCAAATAAATCAGAGGGTGTTTCTTCAAAAGCTTTGAAATTCAAAGAACAGTTCCAGGTAGAACTCCAAGATAATAACAATAACACCCAAAGGCGCCCTTGCTAAGCATGTAAAGCAGCTCAGAGTGACCACACGGACCCAGTAAGCACGAGGAAGGAACAAGTTTCCCTTAAAGGAGAGGTGGTGCAAAATTTCCCATTTCATAGCAAGAAAAGTGGGAACCCAGTAAGATGGAGTGATGTGCACAGGCCCACCCTGTGACCGAGATCTGGGAGATGGCGGGTTGGACCACCACCCAGCTGTGTTTGAAACCCTGTGGGACTTCCCTGGTGGCGCAGTGGATAAGAATCTGCCTGCCATGCAGGGGACACGGGTTCGAGCCCTGATCTGGGAAGATCCCACATGCCGCGGGGCAACTAAGCCCGAGAGCCACAACTACTGAGCCTGCATGCCACAACTACTGAAGCGCACATGCCTTGAGTCCGTGCTCCACAACAAGAGATGCCACCACAATGAGAAGCCCGTGCACCGCAACGAAGAGTAGCCCCTGCTCGCTGCAACTAGAGAAAGTCCGCATGCAGCAACGAAGACCCAATGCAGCCAAAAATAAAAATTAATAAATAAATAAAAAAACAAACAAAGAAAAAAGAAACCCTGTGCTCCATCCACTGTGAGGCCCTGGGTCCTGAAATGTTCCTGAACTTTCCAGGGTCCCACGTCACCTGCCACACAGCACTCTGGCCAATCTTGATTTTAACGCTTGTCACGCAGATAAGGCCTGGAGAGCATTTAGAACAATGATTGGCATTTTGCCATTCAAAACCTCACATGACCTCCAATTTTAAGACACCAGCCTTTGAAGTTTATTATCATGCAGCCTCCTTGATTGTAAAGCTTCCCCGTCCTACTGAAATCTTGGGCTGTACCTGGTGCACAGGAAAAGCACAGCTATTGTAAAAGGAAAGTCAGAAAAGCAAGAAGGAATATAAAACGGTTGCAAAATGCCCTCCTCGATATTCATGTTTTATTCATGAATGGACTTCATCAACACTTAGACCACACACTTTGTGCTATAAGTAGAATTTCTCAGGAAAGTGGCTAACTTAAATTTCCTCGCTTCAAGCAGCTCTTCATGAATAATGTATCATGTATAATCCAAGATGCTTGTCAAGTTTGACTTAGAAAATGGGAAAGTAAATTTAGTGAAGTAAAAAGGAAAGGAAAAACTCCAAATCATTCAAGTAACAACAAAATATGACACTTAAAAAAAAAAAAAACAACCAAGTGAAATTCCTCTCCTTAGTCACCAGGTAGACACAGAAAAACAGATCATCACTTATGTAGAACTTCATTTAATGGCGTTGGTTTGCTGCATACAGAATGTCCTCTGTCCTTGGCCCCTGCCTAGTACCAGCTGTCTGTAAGTTCCCTGTAAGAAACAGTCAGGGGACTTAAGTCTGAGGCTCAAGAAGTCCTGCCTCAGACACCACCATGTCATGTGCGGGGTAGCGCCCACCTCGCGCCATCGGGGGAGAGGGCGGACCTGTCCCAGCATCCTTCCGGTGGAATGGGAGCTGGGCCTGGACGTGCTCCCTGCATGGAGGGAGAGAGAGAAAGAGAAAACCCCCGGGTGAGAGAGGGAGTTTTGTAGGTTTCAAACAAAGATTTTTAATTAAATTCATTTTCATTTTCTTTGGTGGAAACTAATTCAAATTTTTTATGTTGAACCAAATGCAGCTGCAATTTTTCTAGGTGAAGTGGGTCACATAGGGGTAAGATCACATGGTTCAACCTCATATGTCGTTCGTGGCGGTCATTCTGGCTCAGGCCCACACATGCTACACCTTCCCGGTCAGGGGCTGGGAGTCTAATGTCCTAGCTCACTGCTTACCTCTTGGCAGGATGGGGTTTGCTCCCCAATGTCATTTTTGCCAGAAGCTCGATGGCGTAAAGAGGGGGAGGCGCCCAGGAGCGAAGTCTCTCCAGCCTGACGCAGAGCAGTGAGTGAAGGGTTGTCAGGGTGAGCGTCCACTTCCAGAGACCACCCGGCACATGCACTCTGCTGTAGTGTATTCATTCGACAAGTATTGTTTGGGGACCTACTGTGTGCACTGCGAAGTTTGGGGCTAGTGAACAAGATAGACATCATCCCTGCCCTCTGACCTTTCGTGACCTAAAATGTAAAATGAGGCCACGGTTTCTCAGATATGACACCAAAAGCGAACCCGTGAAAAATAAACTGCACTTCATCGGAATTTCAAACTTTGTATTGAAAATACCGTTAAGAAAGCAGAAAGCCCCTAGAGTGGGAGTATTTTCAAATCATGTATCTGATGAGAAAATTGCATCTGGAATATATAAAGAGGCCTCATAATTCAACAATAAAAACACAATCCCTATCTTAAAAGGAAATGGACTTGCACAGACATTTCTCCCAAGGAGACATACAAGGATCCCATAAGCACATGCAAAGATGCTCAACATCTTTAGTCATTGGGAAATGCAAATCCAAACCACAATGAGAAACCACTTCATACCCACCAGGATGGCGATAATAAAAAGACACATAATGACAAACGCTAGGAGGGACGTAGGGACACGAGCCCCATACATTACTGGCTGGATGTGACATGGTGCAGCCTCTTTGGAAAACAGTCTGGCGGTTCCTCAGAAGTTTACACACAGAGTTGCAGTGTGACCCAGCAATTCCACTCACAGGTATAGGCCCCAGAGCAATGGAAGCATATGTCCACACAAAGACTTGTATATTAATGTTTGTAAAAGCATCATTCACAAGAGCCAACAAGTGGAAAGAACCCAAATCTCCATCCACTGACCAATGGACAAATAAAATGTGGTGTATCCAGACCATGGAACATCATGCAGCCATCAGAAGGAAGGAAGCAGTGACACATACCACACCGTGGATGAATTGTGAAAACACATGAAAGAGCCGGTCACAAAAGACCACGTATTGCATGATCCCATTGATATGAAATGTCCAGAATTGGCAAATCCCAGAGACAGAAAGTAGATGAGTGGCTGCCTAGGTCTGGCGGAGGTGGGGGGAGAGTGAGGGCTAATGGGGAGGAATTTTCACTGGGGGTGATGGAAAGTTCTAAACTTCGTGGTGACAGTTGCACAGCTCTGTGAATATATTAAAACCATGGCATTGTACACGTTAAAGGAGTGAATCTTGTGGTATGTGAATAATATCTCAATAAAAATGTTTTCTATAAAGATACACAATACGAAAGTTTATATTTGGGGAAAGAAAAAAGTACCCATCATTTCATCAAGTAAAGCAGAGAAAATAAAGTTCAACTGGATCATCTCACGGGTAGTTTCTGTTAAATCACTAGGAAGGTGATCCTGAGCCACTTATCAGAACTGTGCCTGGCTTATAAATGTTGAGAAACGCGGTATAGACAGGCCTCCTGATTATACTCAGCCTATAAGATAAGGAACATACCACTTAGAAGGGAGGCTATACGTGTGTTAAAGTGTTTTATGGTTTTACAGGACCATTTGGCTGAATTAAGAAGTCCTCCTGGGCTTCCCTGGTGGCGCAGTGGTTGAGAGTCCGCCTGCCTATGCAGGGGACATGGGTTCGTGCCCCGGTCGGGGAAGATCCCACATGCCGAGGAGCGGCTGAGCCCGTGAGCCACGGCTGCTGAGCCTGCGCGTCCGGAGCCTGTGCTCTGCAACGGGAGAGGCCACAACAGTGAGAGGCCCGTGTACCACAAAAAAAAAAAAAAAAAAAAAAGAAGTCCTCGTTGGTAAGCAGTGCTGGGAAAACTGGACCGCTACATGTAGAAGAATGAAATTAGAACACTCCCTAACACTATACACAAAAATAAACTCAAAATGGATTAGAGCCCTAAATGTAAGACCAGACACTATAAAACTCTTAGAGGAAAACATAGGAAGAACACTCTCTGACATAAATCACAGCAAGATCTTTTTTGACCCACCTCCTAGAGTAATGGAAATAAAAACAAAAATAAACAAATGGGACCTAATGAAACTTAAAAGCTTTTGCAAAGCAAAGGAAACTACAAACAAGATGAAAAGACAGCCCTCAGAATGGGAGAAAATATTTGCAAACGAATCAACAGACAAAGGATTAATCTCCAAAATATAGAAACAGCTCATGCAGCTCAATATTAAAAAAACAAACAACTCAATCCAAAAATGGGCAGAAGACCTAAACAGACATTTCTCCAAAGAAGACATACAGATGGCCAAGAGGCACATGAAAGGCTGCTCAACATCACTAATCATTAGAGAAATGCAAATCAAAACTACAATGAGGTATCACCTCACACCAGTTAGAATGGGCATCATCAGAAAATCTACAAACAACAAATGCTGGAGAGGGTGTGGAGGAAAGCGAACCCTCCTGCACTGCTGGTGGGAATGTGAATCGATACAGTCACTATGGAGAACAGTATGGAGGTTCCTTAAAAAACTAAAAAGAGAACTACCATATGACCCAGCAATCCCATTACTGGGCATATACCCAGAGAAAATGATAATTCAAAAAGACGCATGCACCCCAATGTTCACTGCAGCATTATTTACAATAGCCAGGTCATGAAAGCAACCTAAATGCCCATCAACAGACAAATGGATAAAGAAGATGTGGTACATATATACAATGGAATATTACTCAGCCATAAGAAGGAATGAAATTGGGTCACCTGTAGAGACATGGATGATCTAGAGACTGTCATACACAGTGAAGTAAGTCAGAAAGAGAAAACAAATATCGTGTATTAACGCATGTATGTGGAACCTAGAAAAATGGTACAGATGAACCGGTTTGCAGGACAGAAATAGAGACAAAGATGTAGAGAACAAACGTATGGACACCAAGGGGGGGAAAGTGGTAGGGGGGGATGGTGGTGGATGAATTGGGAGATTGGGGTTAACAGTATACACTAACATGTATGAAATAGATAACTAATAAGAACCTGCTGTATAAAAAATAAATAAAATTAAAATTTTTTTAAAAAGTGGAAAACAAAGAAGTCCCCCTTGGGCTCTGCTTTGAGGTGCAGAGCAGGAATAACTTAGTTTGAGGGAAATATTATATGCTTCCATCTCAGCCCCAGAATTCTTTTGTCCAACAGATTTGGGTCATAAAAAAGGCAATTGCTTTGCTTTTATACCAGCTATTTACAAGATGTATTAAGCAAGTACTTGGGCACAATTCACCTGGGAAGGAGGGAGGCGGAGGCTTCACACACACAACCAGTCATCAGAGTTCTGGTGACAACCCCACATCCAGAGCAGCCCGGCTGCCGGCGAGGCCTGGGGCGACTGTGACATTCCTCACAGTCCCGGGGAAGGGCAGCGGCTCCAGCTCCCTGGGCTGTCGTCCCACTGGACCCCTCTGGCCATGGACCCCTGGGCAGTCGTCCTCCAGGGACATTATCACTAGGCGGTTGGAGAAATAAATACGATAGAGCCACGGAAAAACATTCAATTCAGCGATTTAGGCCAGAATGAGGGAGAGCTACACATGCTGGCAGAAAATTGTCCGGTTCCTTAAGTGAGAAAAACATTGCAGAGTCTTATGGAGACAACAGGACACACACGCATGCACGTACACACACGTGTGTGTATATACACACACCCGGGGGGAAAGATCCGGGGTTTGGAAGCAAGCTTTCGATTTTTACCTTATACCTTCCTGTATTATTTTCATTAAAAACCAACCAACCAACAAACAAACATGAACGTGTCTTATAATGAAAAGCAGTTAATAAATATTTTTCAGTCTCTTTCCCATGACAACAAGCGCGCCCGCACATCCTGCTTCCGGGCCCCGTTTGCCACAATGAGGACGTTGAGGGAGTGACTCCGGGGAGGACGGAGCTGGTGGCGGGGCTGAGTCTGAGGCTGCCGCATCCCCGCAGAGGCGTGGCGGGTCCCTGCCCATCCCGGCTGGCACGCCCGGGGGAGGGGGCACTGGGCCGGCTGTCCTGGGGGCCTGAGCCACCTGCTTCAGCAGGTGCCTGAAGCGGAGGGACCCGGGCTGCCTGGAGGCGCAGAATCGACTCCCTTCTCGACCTTTAATCACCTCAGTCTCGGTTTCAGTGCATTCAGCCCCACGAACACTGTTCTCTGGGCCCCTTGAAAGACATGCGGCACGGCCCTCCCCCGGGCTCTCGGGGACGCAGAGCATCACTGCTCCGTGGGAAGGGCATCCAGCCTGCTGGTCTCCACCACCAGCTGCTCCGAGGCAGGTCCCCGCACCTCTGTAAAATGAGGGGAGGGAAGACCATCTCGTTACGGCTCTGCAGCCTCAGGCAGGAGAGCACAGGGCAGACAGGAGCCTGACTGCCAAATTCAGTGTTGGGTAGGCTTTCTGGAAGGGGTTCCCATTTGTTTTATTCATTTCCAAGGCCTCCGTCTTGGTTGCTGTCCAAACCGAGGGATGCCAGGTGTGAGTCCACGGGGGCAGAGTCCGCCTCACGAGGACCCGAGATCGGTACTTGGCACTCGGCGGATGCACAGAAAATGCACGTAGAGTGACGGGGGGCGGGGGCCGTCCTGCTATTTCCCGGGGCAGATCTTGAAGCCGGTGTGGCCTCGGGGCCCCAGGGGAGAACTGGAAGATCACTCTGCAGTGAGTCTCTCTGAGGACCCAGGACCTCTTGGGAACTGGCCCGGCCCTCGTGCACCTTGGTGGCGTCTTCCCTTTTACCTGACGGGATAAATTGTTTTATTGTTTCCTATCTTCCTGCTCTTTAATGATTGTAGTCTCAGGGAAATGTACACTATTTCTATAAGAGGAAGGGGAAAAAATAAGAGCCCTAAAGGCCTAAAAATAAACTGCCTCTGCTAAGGCACGGACCTGAGGCCCCTCCAGGGGTGTCGCCAGTTTGGTCTGTCTGCCACGTCGAGTGTCCAGGGTTGGTTGTGCTCTGAACAAGTCGGCTCAGGACTTCACGCTATATGTTTTACTTCCGAGCTTCCCGAGATGAAAAGGATCTTTTCATTAATATCAAGAAGAATACAGCCAAACTGAATCAGGTGTTTTATAAGTGGTGACCAAATGCAACTGAATAGTTTCCCATCTTGAATTTCTGTGAGAAAATATTTTAAACTTGGATAGCCAATTAGTGAAAATAGGAGACTCTGAGAGCAGAATGGGAATGTGTGATTCCTATTTCTCTCCTTTTCATTTTCGAAGCATTATTTGTGGATTGCTAGCCACTTAGACTTGAACTGATCCCAGTGTGCTATTGACTAGAATGGCTTACAGAGATTTATTACCTTTCTCTGTGCCCAGAACAAAATTCTATTCTCAGATACCATGCTTAAGCCCTTCATGTGTGTCAGGTAAATATTTTCTAATCTATCTCCTTAGACATTCCTCACAGTAATCAATATCCTTATATTGATGTGGAAAAACTCAAGATTGTAAGTAGTTTTGCCAAAATCAGTTCAGCAGTCTAGGAGAAGATGTGAAGCTTTCAGACCCGTCCTTCAGCGGCTGCTGTCTGCCTGGCCTCGCACGGTAGAGAAGATTCCTCCAGATCCTTCTCGGGCGACCATCGGAAGCTGCGCGCCATCCCACGTTGGGGGGAGGGGGAGACGGAGGGGACACAGCCAGACTCAGCCAGGCTCCGCCCCGACTGGGTGGGCCCTGGCCTGTCCCGTGACCTCTCTGAGGCTCGTTTCTCCCAGGGCGGAATGGAGAGCCCCGCAGGGTGTTTGAGATCATTCACACGAAAGAACTTAGCAATAATCAACTTAGCATGAAAGAACTTAAGCATCTTGTAGGCACATTTTATTGCTCTCGAGGTTTGACCTTGAAAATGCAGGGTAATATCCCTGTGCTGTTTCAACTCCTGGAAAAAGAAAGAGTCATAGATTTATTTAATCACTCTCCTGAAATCAGAGGTTTTCTACAGTAGTAATAGTGAATTATCCTCAGAAAGACCCAAGAATTAATGTCTGGGCTGAGCGTTAGGGTGGGAAGCAGATAGCATCTTCGCTGTCCCACAAAGCCCTGTATTCGGGACAACGCTGTATTTGTGAACCCTTCTATTTGTTCATTCATTAGAGAACAGTGGTCGGCTTTGATTTACTGGAGCTGAAGTGATGCAGAGACTTAGGCTCTCCGCTTCTATCAGCTCAGCCCCGAGGAGAGACGACAGCTGGGGGGCGGTCTGCTGTTCATTCGTGATCGGTGGGGAGCACAGCGAGAAGGGACCCTCTCCAGGCCCTGGACCGGGGCATGGGGCCCCTCCCTGAAGCTCTGGGTTCCCCCAGGGGAAGACGCTCTCTTCCCTCTGATGGTTTACATCAAGGTCGGGACAGCACATGTGTTTCCACTGACCGAGGGGCATGAGGCCCCTCCTGGGCTCAGCTGTGAGGTTTGGGGGCAGCGTTTGTTGACTAATTTTTTTTTATTGTCTATTTATTTTTGGCTGCATTATATGTTTTGGGTCTTTGTGGATGCACGCGGGCTTTTCTCTAGTTGCGGCGAGTGGGAGCTACTCCTCCTTGCAGTACTCGGGCTTCTCATTGTGGTGGCTTCTCTTGTTGCGGAGCATGGGCTCTAGGCGCGCGGGCTCAGTAGTGGTGGCTCGTTGGCTCTGTAGTGGTGGCTCACGAGCTCTAGAGCTCAGGCTCAGTAGTTGTGGCGCACAGGCTTAGTTGCTCCACGGCATGTGGGATCCTCCCGGACCAGGGCTCGAACCGTGTCCCCTGCGTTGGCAGGCAGATTCTTAACCACCGCGCCACCAGGGAAGTCCCCTCACATTATATATTATGTGTATATACCTATATATTTCCCTAGCACATAACAGAAATATGGAGATATTGGGACCCCACGTGGGACTAGATTCACTAGTTTGAGATAATATATTTTATACTTGGAAATAAGAGAGAACATGATATTGTATTTACCTGATATTTTGTCTAAAAGTGACCACACACATGTGACAGGGATAGAAGGAAAAACTGGAGAGATGTGCTGTAATCTGCCTCTCCACTTTTACCCCTGCCCCCTCCCTCTCCTGGACCTCCTGCCCCATCCTGGTCACCCAGGGAGGCTGCAGCCCCCAGAGCAAACAGAAGGGGCAGAGCCTGGACCAGCAGACTTCAGTCCTTCAGACCAACACCTTCACCAGCCTGAGACGAAGTTAATTCACGCGTGGTGTGAACACCCTCAAACACTTTAGAAAAATCTCCGTAGCGCCCAAATTCCTACTCAGAGAAATATAAAGGAGAAACCAAGTGTAATTTATGATAAAATAATGCATATCTAAGAATGTAAGTTCTCAGGTAGGATCACAGGGCAAAACAGAAAGTACTCAGATAACGTAATCAGAGGCTCACTCACTTTAATGTATCAATCTTTTGTTTTTCTTTTCTTTCTTTTTTCTTTTGCCCAGGGCACGCAGCTTGTGGGGTCTTAGTTCCCCAACAAGGGATTAAACCCAGGCCCTTGTCAGTGAAAGCACGGAGCCCTAACCACTGGACCACAAGGGAATTCCCTAATGTATCAGTCTTGATGCTTTAAAAGTATGTTAAGAAGTGATACTGTTCAAAAAGTAGAGAACATGGCAAAACAGTGGTACAGGTGAACATGAGAATTTAAACTGTAAGTATACAATCTGCATGTTAAAACCACACACAAGTTCTTTAGGTTCCTATGTAACATGAGTGTCCAGGATGACTTTAAGGATGCCTCAAGGACCACTTCAGTCATGGTGACGACCAAGAGTGCCCCACAGAGTCCCAGAACACACCTGGGAGGCACCACCGCTTCTGTGGGATGGAAACAGTCAGATGAACTAATATTAACCATCTTGCAAAAAAAAAAATTAAACCCTGTTGGTTTTCTTAAAATTGGTTCCACATAATTCTAGACTTAAACATGGAAACACCCCAAGTGATAAGGGTCCCCAGTGTCCATAAACCTGGGGGGTGTCACATCTGCCACCTTGACCTTTGATGCTGCTATTTGACCTTGAAAACGGGCTACCAGAGAGGAAAGCTCTTTAGGATGCTGAGTCGATTCTTGCCCAGGAGGTCAGTGTGAGACAGGGATTCTCAGCCTCAACGCTGTCACTTCAGACCGAATAAGGTTTGGTTGTGAGGGCTGCTTGGTGCCTTGCGGGGTGCTAAGCAGCATCCCAGCCTCCACCCACTGGGGGCCAGTAGCGAGGTCACGAGGCTCAAAACTGTCTGCAGGTCTTGTCAAATGTCCCCGGGCGATGGAGTCTGTCTGCAGGCTGAGGAGAGCTGGTGGGAGCCGCGTAACATCCTCCTTTGGTCTCTGTTTAGTGCAGTTAGTGATTTTGTTTTTAAAAAAAGAGAGTATATAACACAGAAGCTTAACTCGCCCACTTAGAGCAGGGTCAGATATTATTATATCAAGACCATGAATGGATGGAGCTAGAGTCTGTCATGCAGAGTGAAGTAAGTCAGAAAGAGAAAGACAAATACCGTATGCTAACACATATATATGGAATCTAAAAAAAAAAAAAAAAGGATATGAAGAACCTAGGGGCAGGACAGGAATAAACACGCAGACGTAGACAATGGACGTGAGCACACGGGGAGGGGGAAGGGTAAGCTGGGACGAAGTGAGAGAGTGGCATGGACATGTATACACTACCAAACGTAAAATAGATGGCTAGTGGGAAGCAGCCGCATAGCACAGGGAGATCAGCTCTGTGCTTTGTGACCACCTAGAGGGGTGGGATAGGGAGGGTGGGAGGGAGATGCAAGAGGGAGGGGATATGGGGACATGTGTATATGTATAACTGATTCACTTTGTTATACAGCAGCAACTAACACACCATTGTAAAGCAATTATACTCCAGTAAAGATGTTTAAAAACAAAACAAAACATGAAAAACTCACACTTCCCTGTTCTGTGTTTTCAGCTATCAGTTTTGGCTTCAGGTTTGTTATCTGTGGTCCCAGTAACAATCACTGCTTTCGACTGTCTCCACAGGAAGGCCCCGCTTCTTTGCTCCTGCCCCCTTATTTCTAAAAGGTCTTCTTCACATGGGAGTCCAAGACCCAGGAGCCCTGGTTCCCACCCTAGTCCCTGCACAGTGGAGGAGGGTCGGGGCAGGTGTGTGCGAGCCCGTGCATGGGTGTGGGTGGGGTGCAGCTACCGCAGATCCACAATCTGGCTTCCGTTTGGGGTTTGCCTCCTGCCTGTCCCTCCTACTTGCTCATACCACCCTCCACCGGGAAGCAGCCATGCTGTGTGTGGGTCAGGGGAAGGCCCTGATGGCCCCAAGCTCATTGGGATCCTTCCACCCACCATGGACACCTACTAGCCAGGGGTCTGCACTTAACCCAGGCCTAAGCCAATCATCTGATGGCATTCCACCATCCTAGTAACTGATTGGCCAGGAATGCGCAGAGGATGTGGCCGGTCCAATCAGGGTGGAGACTCTCTTTCCCCTTGGATGGGAATGAAGAAACACACAGGCCCTGGAGTTCCCACAGCCTTTTCACTGTGACCTTCCTGTGATACTGTCAACATACTCAGTCGTCGTTGGATGTGTAAGGTAGGTTATTTCTGAAGATGACTGTTCATAGGTTCTCTCATCCTTTATGTAAAAGGCTCTGCCCCTCCCCCTTGAATCCAGGATGGTCTTGGGCTTACTTTCCCCAATAGAATGAGAGGAAGGTGATGATCCGGAACTTCCAAGCTCAGACCTTCAGGGGCCGGGCACTGTCCACTTTGACCCTCTTGGGATCCAGCTGCGTGTAAAGAAGCTCAGGCTGACCACCAAGCACGGACACAGAGGCCACCTGCTCCCAGCTCTCCATTGACCCAGCCGAGACACTAGACATGTGACTAAAGCCATCAGAAACCCCCAGGGCCCAGCTAAGCCCCCAAAAGAATGCAGATGCATGAACAATCCCAGCCAAGACTAGGTGGAACAGAGGAAACTTCCCCCAAAACACTGTCCTGTGAAATAATAGCTCACTGGTGTTTAAGCTCCCAAGTTTGTGTGGTCTGTTACACAGAAATAAATAACCCACTCACAGCGTGAGTTGGACTTAATGTTACTTTAATAGACACCTAACTGGTTTGGTTCCATAGGTTTATTTTTTTATTATTATTATTTTTATACAGCAGGTTCTTATTAGTTATCTATTTGATACATATTAGTGTATATATATATCAATCCCATGTTTCCACAGGTTTAGAATTAGGATGCTGTGAGCCGCTAGCAACAGAAAATCCAACTCAATAAGGATATTTATTATCTCTCAAAACATGAAATCCAAGTTAGGGTAGTGGCCCAGTGGTGTCACCAAGGACCCATGCTCTTCCCATCTCTCCACGCTGCCATCCCCACTGTGACGCTGTTCCTGTCACATCACGGACGCAAGAAGGCTGCGAAACGCCAGACATCCCATCCAGACACACAACATCCGGCAGGAAACGAGGAGCATGTCCTCTTTATGTGCTTTTTACGAGTGAGGAGACCTTTCCCAACAGCAGTATTCACTGGTTTAAAACTTGTTTCAAAACCAGTCACAAGAAGAGGCATGGAGTTACCGAGATTAGCTTACATGGACCAGTTTACCCCTAGCCACGCAGAGGGTGGCCACCTGCACCAAGGTGGGCTTCTGCCAGCAAGGACGGAGGGCATGGCTGTGGCCACCACAGTGTTTACTACAAGATGAAATTAGCATTGACCACTGAACAAAACAGGCGTCCCTGAAAGGCACACAGCCTTTATCCTGTGGCCTTGTGTGGCCTCTGCCTGTGTCCTTCCACCCGCCCCCTGCAAATGTCACCATTCGCAAGGTGCTAGGCCGGTCAATATCTGTCTCAAGCAGCCAGGGTCCCGGCAGAAAGCAGAAGGCGTTCCTGGGAGGAGATGTGGAAGACCGCATGGCGACAGGACCACCTGCTGCAGTGTGAACGTGGCTCCACGACCCACCAGAGGTGCTGCTCCCTAGGGCCCAGCTGACCCCGCTGCCTGGCTGTAGGAAGCATGGGGTGACAACTGTCACCCACTCATTCGGCGCCTGACACGAATTGATCCAACAGAAAAGAAAGCTGGGCAAGCACTGTGGTCACCGAAGGACACAGACACTGCCAGGCCAGGGTGCAGACGAGGGAAGAAAGGCCCCAGCCTCTCTGCTTGGTCTCAGCTAGCAACTGGCGCCCCGTTGGTGAAGATTCACTGATGCTGGCCATAGGCCTCCTGGATGCCACGCGGGAGAGAGTAGATTTGGTTGGAAAGTGGAGAATCGATGAGTTAGGTGACCAAAAATGAGCATTTTACTGAAGAAAAGCAGTTCAGAATCCAGATAGTTTAGCCATGACCGCCATTCACCCCCACTCAATCCCAGGCTTCTGTATCTAATCCCCAAAGGGTCCAGCAGCTTCCCTTCCACGACCAGCCAGGGGGACACTCAGTGGCGTTCCTCCAGGGGCGCTGTCAGGCCCCTCTGGTTTCACAAGCGGTGGCCCGTGGCAGAGAACAGATGCTGGAAACAAAGTGCACCCATTAATTCAAGGCTGACTGTGATTGAGGAGAGATAGTTCGTTTCACGTTGGGGAAACAGAAGCATCCCCTGGGATTGAAATCGAGGTGTCTGAGAAACGCAAGGATTCTCCGTCTAGTGACCAGATAACGCACGAGTGCGCGCCCCCCGGGGCCTGGAGGCCCGGAGCCCAGAGCTCCTTCCCGCGGGCCCAGCTCAGCCTCCGGGTGACCGCCTGGCGCAGCCAGGGACGGAGGCAGGAGCTGGACCGGCAGGACCGAAGGGGGCGGCCAGTCGGGCCGGGCGGGCCGAACAGGTTCAAGGCTGATTCCAACCCCTCAGCCCCGCCGGATTAAAAGTGCCTGTGACTGTCGCAGCTCTGGAGTCCTTGGGCCAGGGGCCCCGGGCGAGGGAGCCGGCGGGGTTTCAGAAAGAAGCGGGGATCCTAGGTGGGAGACGCTGAGCTCACCTTCGCCCCAGCGCAGAGGAGCTGCCCGACCCTGGGCAGCCCCGCGGGGCCCGCCTCGGCGCCCCCTCACCTGCCAAGCAGGCGGGCCGCGCGTGGGGCCAGCGAGCACGAGGGAGACACACGCCGGTTTTAGCTGGCCTCCGGCCCAACCTGATCCCGCCCCCTCCCCGACTCCCCGCGATCTCGCGCCTGCCCTCGGGTCTTCGCGGGGAGATACACGTTTCGGGCCGGACCCAGGGCTGGGCGCACAGGGCCCGCCGTCCAGGCCCCGGCTGCGCGGCCCGCACCCCCGCCCGGGAAGCGGAAGCAACAGGGAGCCGCGCCCCGCCCTCCGCCCCCGGGTCCCCTCGGCGGTCCTGCGCCAGGGGGCAGGCCGGGAGGGGGCAGGGCCGGGGCGGGCGGGCACCAGAGCGCCAGGGCGCGGGAGCGGGGCGGGGGCGCGGGCCGCGGGCGCATGCTCACACGCGCTCGTGACGTGCGCGCGGGGACCGGCCTGCCGGAGGCCGGGCTGAGACGGCGGCGGGCGGAGACCGGGAGCAGAGCAGAGCAGAGCAGAGCAGGGCAGAGCCGCGGAGCGGAGAGGAGGAGCCGAGCAGCAGAGCAGCGGCGGGAGCGCCGGCCGCCGCCCCCCCGAGCCCGCAGCCCCACCGCCTGGGCCTCGGCACGCGGGCTCCGGTCGCCGAGCGGCCACCCCCGAGCCGGCCGCCGCGGGCCGGGCCGGGCATGAGCGCGGAGGGGCCGCGGCCGCCCCCCGCACCGCCCGGCGCGCCCAGGCCGTGACCGGGGCGGGGCGCGCGGCCGCACTCGGGCCCGGGCCCATGGGCGCGCCGAGCCGGGCTCGGGGGCGCTGAGCGGGCGGGCGCGGCCGGAGGAGCCATGGACTGCACCCTCGTGCGGACGCTCCTGCACAGATACGTGAGTGCGGCCGGCGCGGGACCGGGGCCGGGGCCGGGGCCGGGACCGGGCGGGACGGGCCCTCCGCCCCCGATCCTGCCGCGGCCGCCGGCCCGGGGGCGCTGGGGGCTTGGGCGGCCTCGTGCGGCCGACCGCGCCCCGGGGGACGGCAGGACGCGGGGTACCTGCGGAGCTGGCACCGGGGCCCCGACGGCGCGGGCGCCCACCCGCCGCGCGCCTTCCCGGAGCCGGGCGGAGCTGCCGGGGCAGAGACTGCTTAGATCGGCGCGGGCCGGGCTGGGGAGGGATGCTCGGGCTTAGCCTCGCCTGCTGGCGCTACCCCAGGGTTAAGGGACAGGGAGAGGGGCACCCGCAGGGAAAAAGGCGGTGGCTTTGCTCGTTAGTTTGGTAACAGCACCGGGGGTTTCGGAAGTGAAGTTTGGGACCTTTGTCCCGAAAGTAACCAGTCAGACCCGAGGCCGGCGGTTCGGGGTTCCCCCGGAGTCTTCGCTCCGGGAGGGGCGTGGCGACGCCGGGCTTGGGCAGGGGGACACGGAGGGGCAAGTTGGGTTTGTTTCCCATCCGCCCGAGGGGAGCCGCGTGCGGCGCTGACGCCGGCCCCGGGGGTAGAGGGGGTGCGCGCAGGAGAAGGAAACTGGTCGCGTCTCTGACAAAGGCCCCCCTGTCCCCCGCGCGCACCGCCGCCAGTCCCAGGTTGGAAAAGTCGCGCGCACTGAGGTTTCCGCTAGGAGAGGGAACGGTGGTGGGAACTTGTTTTCTTCTGGCTGAGGAATTCCCTTCGTCAGTCATTCATATTTACGTGTTTTCTTCGAGGAGACCTCGGCCGCATACGAGAGTGTTTCTGTTCATCCAAGGGGAACGTTGAATCAGTGCCTTCCCCCGAATCCACTCACTCACCAGAGGACTCAAGGGTCAGGGGAGCTCGTGGCACCTTCCAGTAGCTCCCCTGGGGAGGACGGTCTGCCTTGCAGTTAGTGGGGCGAACCCCTCTGGGATTCTGGTTAGGGCCGGGAGGGCTTCCCGTGGGAAGGGCCCTGTCCCCTCAGGGATTCGTGAGTCCGTCTTATAACGTGAGTGTAAATATCAGGGTCGCCTTGGTGTCTCTACAGTAGTAAGTTCTGGAAAATCAGGTAACAGTGGCAGTAGGTAAGCAGATGTCTTAGAGAAACGCTTGACGGGTCCCAGACATTCTGTTCTCAGGCTTATGGCCCACAAGCTCGGAGCCAGCGTTTGCCTGGATGTGCTCACTAGTTTTCCAGTTAATTTCTGTTCTCTTCCAACTCTGAGACTCTGTGATAGGAAGGAGAGTTGAATTGTGAGCGGTAATGCGCAGTCTCTATCCACGAGTCTCCTGCTCCGAGGGCCACCGCCTGGTGGGTCTTCCCCTCCCTCCTGCTCCTGTGACCCCTTCGTCGTCGGAGTCCGGCAGACAGGTGTCGGAGTTTTGTGCTTTTACCCCCTTACGTCCTCCAGGCCTTCAGCTGTTTCATGGCATATCAATCTATATAAATGTTGGTGTACCTTATATATTTTAATTCCCCTTGGCTGTGTTATTAGACTTACTTTTCTCAGACCTAACTGGGAAATATTCTTCAGTGAACTTTCCCAGCATATATGTTTGGTAATGTCCCTGGAACCCAGTTACAGGGTGCTATTATTATTTGTTTCTCATTCCACATCTTTTTTTTTTTTTTTAACAGTCTGATCATTTGGCTACTTCACCATATTCACATACAAAACCATTCATTTCTATGATATGAAACTCATGTCTACGTTATTAAACTAATTTGACTTTTTCCAGAAACAGTCAATTTGTTTGCTTATAATTGGATTATGTTTCAATATTTAGGAATTAATTATACTTCCTTTTGCTAGAGGGCGAAGAAAGACTCTGGGATTAAATATTCATATTTCCTTGTGGTTTCCATATATGACGTACTTCATAAGCATGAATAAAGTCATACCCTGTTCCCATCTGGTGTTCACATAGTCAGAATTTCCAGGACAAAGAAACCTTTTCATGATGACGCCTGAGGGCTGCCAAAGATAAAGGAGTCCTTGGAAACCATTGCTGTGGGTATTCTATTCTGGGTTAATTCCAGAGAGGTAGAATAGGCAAATGAATGAGAGGATGCCCTTCCGGGTTAGGGCAGGTATATGCCAAAGCTGGCATTACTGGTCGTTTGTGAGCCTGGATGCATATAAGCCACGTAGAGATGCGCTGTACTTGTAAATGGCAAAGCGCTTCTGTACCTTGAGCTTTTAAAAGAAATGTTTAACGAAGTGGGTGGAGAACTAGTGTTATCCTCCTAGAAGAGATGTGAGGTGGGAAGCCCAGAGTCAGGTAGTTTAAGTTCTGAGAGGAACCTGCAGGGTCTCCGGGAGCCCACCTGGATGTGGACCTGGCCTGCCCACTTTGAGGCCTTGTCACCCTGGGCAGGTGGCTTCGCTTTTTCTCTGCCTCTGTTCTCTCATCTGAGGATGAATAGCGGTACCCGTTGCAGAGGGTTATCGTGAGAATTAAGTGAGTTAGTACAGGCCAGGAGCTAAGAGTGGTGCCCGGCTCTGCGGAAGTGCTCAGCACACGTGTCACGACTAGCCGTTAGCATAACTTTGCCCCCGGTCACCGGCCGGGGGAGGGCAGGCACCTCTGTCGGTTGCCGGCCAGGCCAGTCAGTACGGCCACCAGGGGCCCTGGGTGCCCTGCTCTGGAGCAGCTTCGGGAAATTTTAAAACGAGGGGTGCCAAAATGCTGCAGGCCCAACGGAAAGCCTGCAGGCCACCTGTGAGCACAACAGTTATTTCCAGGCCAGGAGGCTCACCTTGTCGGGACACTTCTCTCCTTCTTTCCATCCACGCCTCACATTCAGGAGATGTGACTGTAAAGCTTAAGTTTGTTATGTTTCTGGCGTTTGTGTTTAGTAAACATCATTGATCCCTGGAGAACCTCAAGCGTGGCTGTGTTAGAATGCTTTACACCTGAAAAATTCACCATTTGAATGCATGCACATGGGTCTGCTTTGGTTTGTTTTTTGATCACCAAATGGTGTGTGCCGTGGACGTCAGTGCCCACTGATGCTGCCCTACAGGCGGACCCATCCATCTGACGCAGATTTAGTTTTAACAACTTTCAGTGCCGCCTGACTCGGGGTTGCCTCTTAATGGCGCTTCCGACGTGGGGCCTCCGGATCTGCTCCTGGAGTCTACACCCCAGGCTAAGTTAAGCCACTGGAACCACCAAGGCCTTCAGGTATTTGAAGTAGGTGACCCCTTAGGATGGCCCGAGGGCTGTGCTACAGTGTTTGCACAGGCCTTTCAAAGCAGTCTGCCAGGTGTATAATTTAACCTTTGTGTCCTGGCTGTTAAGTTCAGTTCCTTCCATTGTCCTTTCAAACCCTGTTTAATGTCTGTTGCCACAAGGGAGCTTGACATGCTTTTCTTTCACGCCTGAGGGTAGGTTTAATAACCCGAGGGGAAAAGGGAGTTTAGGTGTTTGGGTTTTGCTGCAGTCAGTTGCATTTCTAGGGATGAGCACACTGTCCTCAGTTTACAGTTAGCTAAAACCACCTGGAATCCACTGAGCTGCCGCTCAGTACGCAGGAAGGCCTCTGTTCACAGCTGTGCTGGGCCTTGAAGCCTAGAGACGCACTGTTCCTCGGTGCTGGGACCACATGTTCCACTGGCAACAGGGTAATCAGAGATGCTTAGATCCCCAAGTCCCAGACTTACAGATGCTTTTTTAACCAAGTTAAATGCCGGCAGAAATGCTATTTATTTGCAAGGAAAGTCAATAAAAAGCCATTTTTACAGCAATATAAACTCAACAAGACGGAACAAGGGATCGTTTCTGCTTTTACTTGACTCCTGGTATCTGAGAACAAGACAGTTGTTTGTGGAGGTCAAAAGTTCAGCGTCAGAGCCTAACAGGCAGCTTAGACCTGGCCCGGCCTCTGACTGCGAGGCCTTGGGCATCTTCCTGCTTGAAACGAGGCACCGACTGCGGCTCCCTGGGGGCGCTGCCAGGATGGGGCGCTGTGGCATGGGGAGATGCTCTGTCAAGGGGCCTCTTATCTGAAAGGTGAGCCTGGTGCTGCTGGCAGCCCAGCTCCTCAGAGGGACGGCGTCTGCTGCTTCCTGGAGAGCCTCTGGCCCCCCTCCCCCTGCGGAAGGCGTGGAGGGCCGTGCTTGCCCTGCACTTGGTGGAGAGCACAGCGGTCCTCAGACGGGACGCCCCTCTGCCGCCGGCCCACGCCTGTCGGTGCTCTTGCCGCCCGTCTGGTTCGGGGCAGGTGAGCCCGCTCTGTAAAGGTCTGTCCTGCAGCTTGGGGTCCCCCGCCCCTCACCCCTCCTTATCCTCAATCAGCAGCGTCTCCCTTTTAGGGTGACGTCACCCAGTCCCTGTGGCACTCAGCCATGCCTTGAAATCGCCTTTTTTTTTTTTTGAAAAGCAAACTTTTGTTTGTTTGTTTGTTTGTTTGCGGTACGCGGGCCTCTCACTGCTGTGGCCTCTCCCGTTGCGGAGCACAGGCTCCAGACGCGCAGGCTCAGCGGCCATGGCTCACGGGCCCAGACGCTCTGCGGCACATGGGATCTTCCCTGACCGGGGCACGAACCTGTGTCCCCTGCATCGGCAGGCGGACTCTCAATCACTGCGCCACCAGGGAAGCCCTATTTCCCCCATTTTTAAGTGGAGCGGGAGGAAAGTCATTTCCCCCGAGTCCTCCTTTCCCCACGCTCTCAGCGAGGAGTTTGTTGGTAACATATTTACACACATTTGCAGGTGTCCTTCCCATCTATGTTTCCGTCACTCCTGACTTGAGGGGTTAGTCATCCTCTGAGGAGAAAAGTCACTCGGATGGATTTCCAAATTCCTGGTCCAGAAATGTTTAACCACCTCTCACCCTCCTGGTTTATGTGGGCAAAATGTTTCCCATTTTTCTGGGGTTTTGATTTTGTCTTTGGTGGGTTTCGGTATCAGAGCATCTCTTGGGAGTGGTGTAGGCAGTAGAAGAAGTCAGTTTTCCTGGGAGGCAGCAGCGTGCCCCGCGTCACCCGGCATCAAAATCTGACCCCGCTCGACACGGACTCGAGCCCACGTTCGTTGGCTGCCCCTGGCAGGGTTGGTGGCCCTTGAGAAATTTGCCCCGTCCATTGTGTGTGATTTGCGGATAAAACATTTTCACAAAGGTGGGCTGCCGGTGGCAAAAAGGCTTTTAACTTCCACTCACTTTGTTTCTGCTGTGCTCACACCAGTGCCTGTTTCACGGGTTCCATGATGGGTAGAGGCCAGAGTTACCGTCTTCTGCACCGTTTCCTCCACATGTTACCTGCTGGGGGACCTGTGTCCGTTCCAGGAGCCCCTCCCGCCGCCGGGCACGCGGGTGGATGGGATGCTGCCCATGTGGGCCTGGTGTCCCGCTGGAGCCCGTGAGTACATATGCGCCTGAGAAGATGCGAACGCTCTTTGCGAGTTTCCTTGGGGCTCATGAATCTTTCTGTGAACACAGTGGACGGGGGCCTGGCTCGTCCAGTCTGCTCTTCCCGGCTGTGTTCCCTGGGGGCAGCTCACCACCCCTCCGTCCCCTCGTCTGCGTTGGGCGAGGGACTTCCCAGCGAGTGTGGACGTTGTGCCCTTTGCCATGACCTTTCAGCGCCCTTCTTCATGCCTCTTTCCTGGGTCTTAGGTCAGAGACCAGCCAGCACGACTCTGAGATGCCGATCATGTCAACACACACGTTTGATTATTGAGGACATTGATGCTAAGAATGTGGCTGAGGAAGGAGTGGTCTTGATGGCGAAAAGCTGACATTGTTTCTGGGGTTGTTCTCTGAGATGCTCATGGCGGGTCTGTGAACTTTAATGTTGTGTTTAAGCGCCAGCATCTAAAATACGAAGCTGTGACAGGCCTGGGCGTGTCCTGGTCTGCTCACCGCAGGCAGGGCTGGTGCCCACTGCAGAGCTCAGATTCTCAGCCTCGGGGCTACAAGTGCAAGACCTGGGGCCTGCAGGTGGGTTCCTGTGAGGGGCCTCCTCCTGGCTTGCAAATGGCAGCCTTCCCTCCCCTCAGCTGCCTCCTCTGGTGCCCAGAGAGGGAGGGAAGGAGGGAGGGGAGCAGAGCAAGTGATCTCTTCTCCCTCCTCTTGTAAGGACACCAATCCTATCAGATTACGAGTCTACCTTTATGACCTCATTTCATCTTAATTACCTCCCCAAATCCCTATCTCCAACTCTAATCACATTGGGGGTTAGGGGTTCAACATGTGAATTCAGGGGGACACAGTTCAGTTCAAGGCTGTGTACTATTAAAGGAGGCACTGTTTGGGTTGTAAACATTCACACAGGTAAAGAACCTCAAAGGGGGCGGTTTGAAACAGTGCATCGTTTGCTGACTGTTTTATCAAACAAATACAAAAAAAAAATGTTCTGCAGAATCTGGGAAGACTGAAATAAAATAAACGTGTAGTGGGAATGGGTTACTTTTTAAACTGTGGGGCAGATTTAGGCCGGTGTTACCTCTGACAGACCACAGTTTGCATTATTTGATCAGATCTAAGGTTGTGTGTATTTATATCTTTTTCTTCTCTTTCTGTTGCTTCATTCTTCCCCCCGTAGGAGGATTGGTAGGAGAATGGCGGTTGGTGTTAAGACAAGACTATAAAGTGTTGTTTTGTGTTTTGTGTTATAACCAGCGTCTGGCTTGGTGACAGGACAGATGTCACGGTATCTGCCACGTAACTGGATTGGGTGCACATGTCTGCTTCGGAAGCTGGGAGGCCGCTGCGTAACGAGCCGATTCTCCTAGTCAGTGGGATTGGGTTTTAGGGACTCCACGCTGTCGATCTGCTCTGTACAGGGTGACCTCTTACCTTTGGCAAAATCGGAAAGCGATGGTTGGAAGGTGACCCCGAGCTGTCATTAGGGTGACAAGGACGTGACTTCTCTGCACATCCAGAGCATGGTGTCACCCTGTTGCCCACACATCGTGGGCTTTCGCGGTAGTGCGTATATGTTCCCAAGCCAGCTGCTGTGGACCTTTTCCTGTTAGGTTTCTCTGTGATCACAGCCTCGTTGTCTTTTATTAAAAATCTGCTTACGCTGTTGTCAGCCCGCGTCGGAAGTGATCCTAAAGCATTGTTCATCGTGTGATTAGGACCTTGCATGGCCTCTGCTGTTGCTGTGAGGCTGGTCGCTCGCCCCGTCTGATGCTGTGACACTAGTTAAAGCCACAGGACCCTGAGGGGCTCTCCCACCTCCCTGTACTGTCCCGTCTGAACTGTCTGTGCAGAATGACGGGCTCTGCTTCCTGAAGGTCAAGTTCGTACCTGGGCCGTGTGTGTCTGACTCTGGCCTGGCATGTTGGCCTCCCTCCCTTGAACCTGCTCCCGGACAGGGGGCCGACTGCCCCTCCCTCCTCTCCGGACAGACCCCCCGCTGCCGGGAAGGAGTCAGCCATCCTAGCCGTTACCTAATCTCCCTCCTTCAGAGAAAAGAGGATCTCCTCCACCCTTAGGGACAGTGAAGGGCGGCCATTGGAACGTCATCCGGATTTCTTTGTGATTTTTCAGGACGGCCTCGGGGACTGCCCACAAAACATGAGATTTTAAATCATGGAATTAATTTAAAGTCATTCCATGGAACAAAATCATGGGGTGATCATTGGTGTGGAAGAGATGTGGTATGAAGGTAAAGCAGACCTAGATTTATCTGTCACTTTCAGGTGAAATATCTGATAAAAGTGACGGATATATGCATGTGGAATAATTTACGTTACCTTTTCTGTTTAGAAAGCGTACGGAAACAGTTGTTTTGACTCGGATCAATTTAGGCAGAGCATTAAAATAGTAGATATAACCATGAGGCGTGTGCGTGCATTTTTTCAGTTGGATATAAACCTGAAAGCCACGTGTGTTAGAAAGTTGGGGTGACCATCTTGTGGTTAGGGTCTGAGTCCTCGCTTCCGATCTTCAACTCACTTCACCATTTTTCTGTGGTAAAATGGGAATAAGCTATGGAAACTCTTGACACTGAAGAACACGTGTGGGGTAAACCTAGTAAGATTCCAGCAGAGGAAGGCGTGCGTTGCGCTCGGTACACACTAGGTGCTCGGCATCGGCTGTTCACCACATGTTTATTGACACTTGCTGAAGGGATTCCGCGGCAGGGCAGGATACACAGACACCCCGGGCGCCCCTGGAGACTGCATTTGGGTGGTATAGGACAAAATAAATAAGCACACAGTAGGCTAGGTGTCTGGAAGGGCCACGGACAGACGTGAGCCGAGGAGGGGTCAGGGGGCGGGGGGTGTGACAGGAGCCAGGTCTGGGAGGGGGAGACAGGATGGTTCTGGGCAGGATGGAGGCCAGAGGCCAGCCCAGGGCGGCAGGCCCGAGGGCGGTGGCGGGGGTGGGGGGGATGTGACAGGGATGATATGTCACCAACGTTTTTTTTGTTTGTTTGTTTTTTGCGGTACGCGGGCCTCTCACTGCTGTGGCCTCTCCCGTTGCGGAGCACAGGCTCCGGATGCGCAGGCTCAGCAGCCATGGCTCACGGGCCCAGCCGCTCCGCGGCATGTGGGATCCTCCTGGATCGGGGCACGAACCTGTGTCCCCTGCATCGGCAGGCGGACTCTCAACCACTGCGCCACCAGGGAAGCCCATCACCAACGTTTCAATAGGAGCACGTGGCCGCCCCGCAAATTTCATTGCTTAAAATATGGAATGTGTTATATATGTTGCCTTTGATAAAGGTTTCAGTTTGTTTTAAAGTTATATGGACCTACTGTAGAGCACAAGGAACTCTACTCAATATTCTGTCATTACCTATATGGGAAAAGAGTCTAAAAAGAGAGCGGATATATGTATCTGTATAACTGATTCACTGTGCTGTACTTCTGAAACTAACACGACATTGTAAATCAACTATATAATAAAACTTTAAAAAATTATATGGCCAAATGAGAAAAATGTTACATAATAGCTAAATTAAGATGGTTTAACATTATAAAGATGCATTGACTTATTGAGTGAATATACGGTAGGTTGGTTTATGGGCAGTTCTTTTGTTATTGTGGTAGAATATCCCTAAAATTTACCATTTTGACCATTTTGAAGTAAGTGTATAGTTCAGTGGCTTTAAGTACATTCACATCACCTCCATCCATTTCTAGAACTATTTATCTTCCCAAACAGAAACTGATTTAAGAGCAATTTTAAGTAGTTTATTCCACATTTGATATTGTATATCTTGCTTTTTTGGGAACATGTTTTTTTTAAATCAATGATAAGGACCTTATCAGGGTCATGGGAAGACTTATTTAAACCTAAGTGCTGATTAAATTTTAATGGAAAATGTACCTTTGGCAGGAGGGTTTTTTTTCTTTTAAATAATTGGCAATGGTAAGTTTTATTAAAATTTAAATACTTGAATGTGCGGATTCATTTGGGCTTTATGTTTTGCTTAGTGTGTGCTTGTCGAGAGCGGCCAGAGTGGTGATTATCGCTCCAGAGAAGAAAATCTGATATTTGTCTTAGAACAAGTAATTCTGTAATGAAACAGAATATCATAAAAGTTATGTCTAGGGCTTCCCTGGTGGTGCAGTGGTTGAGGGTCCGCCTGACGATGCAGGGGGCGCGGGTTCATGCCCCGGTCTGGGAGGATCCCACATGCCGCAGAGCGGCTGGGCCCGTGAGCCATGGCCGCTGAGCCTGCACGTCCGGAGCCTGTGCTCCGCAACGGGAGAGGCCACAACAGTGAGAGGCCCGCGTACCGCCAAAAAAAAAAAAAAAAAAAAAGTTATGTCTAGTTGGCAATACTTTCAAATAATATAGTTCATAATGGTGTTTGTTTAACGATATGGTAAAGCCACGTGGCTTTCTCCTAAGTGCGTTAATAAGGAATAGCAATTAAAGCATTTTATGTGAAATTTTCCTCCAGAAACTGCATTCTGCTGATTCACTGGTTCAGATCAGTTTTCTGTTTTGAGTTAATCTATAACATGTGTTCTTTTCCTGTGTTATTTCTCCTCCAAAGGGGATATGAGATTTTTCTGTTCTTAAATTGAAATAATCCCTTGATTTCATAAATTGCCCTGTCGCTTTTTAGAGAACAGCCTGGTTTCAAAAGCAATAAGTCCCATTCTTATTAAGTACTTAATTTATTAACGAGAAACTTAGTTGAAAAGTTGAATAATTATATCTTGTAAAACGCTGCAGCTGTAACAGGGAGTTGGCGAGATGCCCAGCTTGGCAGGTGATCTTTGGAGCTGACGGAAAAGTAAAAATTAAAGGGCGCTGATGGCACCTCCTTAGCCCCCTCACAATTTAAGTTTCTTGAAAGGTGGGTTGATGCTGGTTTCTATCAATCCATTACCCTTGCAGATTCAGAAAGGTTTTAGGTCTGAGGGAGGACGTCTCATCCACACGGAGGCCTCTGCCCCTCACTGGAATGAGGACTTGTCACTGTGGTCGCCGTGCCCGGGGCTGATTTTTTTCCCTTTTTTGTCCCAACCTTGGCAGACAGTTCACCCACCTTCGGTCATTTTCTCAGTGAATGACTGACTTCCTGCCTGTGCTCTGAACTCACCGAGGGTGGGATTTGTGTCCCGATTGAGGATCATGTGTATCCGATTCTCCTCGATTTTATTATTTTAATGGCCCCGTCGAGGAAGAGAGCGACTTGGTTCAGGTCTTGACCCGAAGGCTGTGGGCCGGGCCCAAAGAGCAGACCCTAAGGGGGATTCAGGGAGCCGGTGTGTATCAGGGATCCTGCGTGGCAGGCCGCCCACCCGGCGCCCCACGTGGGCCCACGAGCTGCCCGCTCCCGCCCCGGGCTCGCTGGCCCTGCTGGGGATGGGGCCGAGGGGGGACCTGGGCAGTGGGAGCCTGGACTCGGGCCTGCCGCTTGCTCGGACTGACCAGCGTTAGGTCTGTAGCCGGCGACAGTGTCACGAAGATTTTCCAGGCTTTCTCTTCGCAGACGGGCAGGCCTGCGACCTGAAGTCCCATTGCCGGCCTTGTGGGCCCTTCTGGAAAGGCGCCCCCTCAGTGGGTTTTGGATTGTGTCTTAAAGGCCAGGACAAGGCCTCCAGCGTGTAAAATCCACACGTGGCTCTGCAGCCGAGGATGCCGTCCACACGCGGCCCGTGCCCTGTGGAGTCCGTGTCCCCGCTGGTGAGTGTGGTTCACTCACGCGCGCGTTTGCTTCTCTGCTTTGGTCCTGACGGCTTGACGACCACCCGCTGACGTAGCGCGGCCCCCGTGGCTCTCCAGCGGGTGGAGTAGCAGGGGGAGGTGGGCACAGCGCCCCCAGAGGACAGCCCGTTGTGACGGGCGGGGCGGGTGGACACAGCTCCACAGCAGGGGGCCTGACCCTGCGTCTGGGGTGGGGTGTTGGCCTCCCTGGGCCTGTGGGCGGTTCTGACACCTGGGCCCTACGGTCGGTGTTCTCGCTGCGGGTAGGGGGACCAGATGTTCAGTATTTAACGAAAGGGGTGGTAGAGGGAGGTCGTTCAGAGGCGGCCAGCAGGGCCGCGGGGAGACGGATAGTAATAAAGCTCGACTGTCAAACCAGGAGAGGCCCGGGCGGAGTCCGCTCTTTCCTGCTGTCACCGCTGACCCCCGAGGGGCTCGGGCGCCCTGGCCCCCGTTCCCGCGGACCCGGGCAGTGGTTAGAGATTAGCGACGGCGAGTGGCAGAGCTCAGAGGCACTGATTGTGGGGCTCAGGGGGACGCGAGGGGCACAGGGTGGGCGCCGACCGCTGCTGCCCCTCACGAGGGCGCGGAGGCACCTTGCTGTTGAAAACAAATTGCTGAGGTCAGAGGTCGCTGAGGCCAATGAAGGCAGGGTGGGGGGTCCATCCGGGGACTGGCCCCGTGCGCCCCTTCTGCCCGAGTGCGTGATGGGTAGCCCAGAGTGGCCGTGCTGTTGACTCGGTGCCCAGCGCGGGACTGATGCTCGGCCACCGTCCATTCCCTCCGGGGTCCCAGCCAGGAGGCGGCGGTGGGGAGGCAGGTTTACAGCCGGCCCGGGACTGACATTCCTCCTAACGCAGAGCCAGCTTCTTTTCCAGTCCTGTTGTAATTTAGCATTTAGGGCTCACTATAAAGTTTTGTGGTTTTAAAAATTGACTTGAAGTAGTCAAGGGGAGAATTGTCCGAAGTTACTTGTTTGTTCAAACTAGAAACTCAGAGGGAAGGAGCGGAGCTAACTTAGGTCAGATCTCAGCTCTGCTTGCTGGGACACCGGGGAGGAAAGAAGGGCCACCGGACTTGCTGACACGTGACTGTCCCCGGGTCCCGGGTGTGTTTCCATCTTGGGGCAGCTTTTCAGAATTCCAGGCTTGATTTTACTAGAGAGTGGTTTTCCGGGGGCTGGGAGGCTGCTCCAATGTGTGAGGTCGGGTTGAACTTTCACGCTGATGGGGACAGACAGAAAGGAGGCTGCGTGGTCCCCACCGTCTTTCTGAATGCGCCCCGGGAGCCTCGGCGCGGACTCGGTTCTGGAGTGCGAGGATGAAGAGAGGGCAGGGGAGAAGCCTTACTTACCATCCCGAGTCTGAGGTTCCTCACCCCAGCCCGGCCAGCTGTAGGGGACACAGTGCTAGACGGAGCTTTGTGATAAGAGCTGCCACGTGCCTCTTCTCCGTGTTTGCTTCCAAATGCCTAGCGCTACATATGCCTCAAACATACTGCAGTCGGTTTCTGCTTCCCAGTAGCTCCCAGGAGTAAGCAACACAGTGTCCCTGCAGGTAGAGAGCAGCCTGATTAAGTCCCCCCACCCTGCCCCCAGACACGGATGAAATGCTCTGTTCATGGTTCGGTTTACCTGGGGATCAGGGCATGAGGGCTGGTTTCCTGCAGCCCTCCTGTGTAGGTGGTGTCATTTGGGCCCCCAACTTACAGACAGCGAGGGGAGGCCGCCAGCCCAGGTCACACAGGGGCTGGGGGCAGAGGCTGGCCTGTCTCCAGGGCGGGTCCTTCGGTAGGCAGCCCGCTGGGTCCCACAGCTTGACTGCTAAGAGTGGCTGGGGAGAGCTCCACACCCTTGGGCGGGCCCGGCCCGGGGCAGAGGACCTTTCTTATGGTTGCAAGTGCTGCTACTGATTAGCTGGTGGTCACAGCCCCCAACTCCTTTCCTGTGGAGCCCCCTCCATGGACCAGCCTGGCGCCCCCGTGAGGCTAAGACCTCCAACGTGCCGCTCTACGGCTGCAGCGAAATCAGCCAGACAGCGCCCGCCCCTGCCCGCTCTCAGATCCACTGGACAGAACCATGAAGAGGCGAATATTCCGGAGCCATGTCCCGGGACCCAGTGCCGAACACACGCCCGGGCGGGGCCGTGCATTTAGTGTCGGGACGCTGTCAAAGGTGGGTGGTTTTCTGGCAGCCGCCCTGGAGCTCAGGGCCCGATAGACCTACAGTTGGTGTTTGTTAGGATCTTCGAGCGAGACACGTTTGGTTATCGCGAGTAGAGGCGTGAACGTTGAAAACAAGTTCCGTTGGATTTCCGTGGACGTGGACTAGTTGTAAATTCGTCCGCACGGTATTACCTAACGGAGTTCACAAAGCTCTGTGGATCTTTCTGAAATTATTTTTTATGAATTTCATGATCCTCGTGGATGTAAGAATTCATATTATTGAACATGTTGGAACAGAAAGGAGTCGTGTCCTGTGTAAATGGCAGTATTGAAATTGTATTACCTGTCCTCGTGCCTACCTTTTAGAAGATCTCGTGGGCTTTTAATTCTTGTTTAAGCTGTGGCTTCTAAGGCCGCAGTTGTTCCAAGCAGGATGGAAATTTTATTCCCATTTTGTTTGTGGGCCATTTAATTAAATGGCCATTCGGGCCATTTAATCTTTTGCTGGTAGCTAACTGTCGATAAGGATGAATTGAAACCAGGTATCAGTTTGGGTGTACCTGATTGAGGACAAGCAAGCCATACTCAGGCAGGTGGCGTAGGACAGAGGGGGGGCAGATGAGCCCTGTGGCTTAATTACCTCTTGTCCCACCGGCCCCAGGCTTCTCCGCCCTCCTGTTCCCTCTCCCTCACCTGCCTTTCTTCCTCCGTGACAAGCCCGGATCCCCTCACCTTACCCTCCGTCATCCCCCATCCTTAGGGAGCATCTTCTGAGTTCGACTGGAAACGTTCCCCTCTCAACCAGAGGAAACGCTGTGGTTTTCCTGCCCTTCGGAGGATCCCCACCCCAGCTCTAAGCCACCACGGGGCGGGGCGACAGGAAGGAAGGAGCAGAGCTGGGGGCCGCCCTGGCTGCTCATCCGGGCCGCTCCGTGTTCCGGCCCCACACCCGGGGCTTACTGTGTGTGTTCCTGGGCCATGACAGGTGCTCTGTGTGGGGAAGCCTTGACAGAGACACGTGAAGGTGAAACACCCCTGACCACAGGACGGCTGCAAACACCCAAGGCTGTTCGTCCTGTAGTTTCCAAAGGATTCATGAGATACTTATGCAGCACTTTTTTTATTGTAGTAATTTACCACTGTAACCATTTCATGATATAAAATCAGAGGCACCAAGTACATTCACACGCTTGTGAATGATCCCACCGTCCATCCCTGGACTCTTCGTCTGAGGTGGAAACTCTGTCCCCATTTAACGCTAGCTGCCCCTCCCCCCCACCCTGGTGATCACAGTTGTGCTTTCTGTCTCCGTGACTTTGACCTGTCGAGACGAGTCCCTCCTCTAAGTGGAGTCACACAGAATTCCCCTCAGCAGAGTGTCCGGAGGGCTCATCCACGTTGTACGTGTGTAGAAATCCCCCTCCTTTTTCAAGGTGAATTGTTGCATGTATATCACTCATTTTGTTTATCCATCATTGTTGGTAGACACACGGGTTGCTTCCTGCAGCATTTTTTTATAGACCCAAAGCCTCAGGTTGCCCCAGACTCCACCGGAGAAGGCCGTGTCACCTGTCTCTAAAGCTCGTCGCTTCGCACAGGCCTGCAGCTGGGCGGCTCCCTCCTGCTGCCGCTGTGCCCCAGCTGCTCTCCTGCCCTTGCCTGAAACCGCCCTTTCCCCGGGAATTCTTTACAGACTGGTCTTTCTCCACACTGACCCTAATCTCCGCCCTTTCAGCACACGTGTGGCTGCTTTGTTGTCAGCTTGCCTTCACCCCTCCTGCAGCTCAGGGGGACTCAGAGGGAGCCACCTTGGTGCAGCTGGCCCAGCCCAGCCTTCTGGGGCCAGAGCAGGGGCGGGACCGAGGCCCCCTCAGGCGCGGGCAGGCTCTCACCCCTCCATCCAGGGCCGAAGCCTGGCTGGCTCCGTGGACTTGGATTTGCCATGCATCCCCCCCACTCACGGCTGGGGTCCGTGTGTGTGCGTGAAGTGGGCTCGGCTGGGGGCAGCCTGGCTCCCCTTCCAGAGCCCCCTCTCCGTCTGCTTTGGAAGAAGCTGCACGGGCGATGGCAGGTGAAACTGCAGAAACCCCGGCAGTTCCGGGGCCCGCCCGAGCCCTGTGCTTTCTGGGCTCTCGGGTCTGTGGACACGCAAGCCCCGGGGGTCGGGAGCCCCGCACGGGGGTAAGGCGGGGGCTCAGGCGTGTTCTGAAAACAAGGAAGTGGAAGCTTGCTGCTGGGGTTTCTTGAGGCTCAAGACCTGTGAGCAGAGATTGTCCTACTTGGGGAAGAGGTCGTTTTCCAGTTACAAAGAGCTGAATGAGCGGGACGGAATGTCAGATGCACAATAGGGCCTCATGTATTTGGAATAAAAGCTGGTGAAATGGGTACATGAAGAGTTCACAGCCAGAAGAATAATTTTCCTCCTGAGTCACATCCAACTTTATTTCAGAATGTACGGCCGCACCCCAAAGCAGACGGGGCGGGCTGTCTCATCACAGCGTCAGGTCGGTCGTTGATCAGGAGGGGACGTGGGGTTCTTTGGAAAACACAGTTTTAGAAAACATTTTAACAGCCAAACAT
Source organism: Delphinapterus leucas (assembly GCF_059928025.1). Taxonomy (NCBI): domain Eukaryota; kingdom Metazoa; phylum Chordata; class Mammalia; order Artiodactyla; family Monodontidae; genus Delphinapterus; species Delphinapterus leucas. The sequence goes on along the minus strand of NC_143146.1, from coordinate 1,514,605 downwards.
ACTTGGATTGAGAATAAATATCCCCAAGTTCTTCTGTGGTAAATGTTTGTGATTTTGGCTGTACGGCCTTATGCTACTGCGTATTCCAGACACTGCCGCGTATTCCAGACACGTGCAGTCCATACAATTCCAAGTTTTATAAAAGACACAACTCTGCCCCGGGCCCAGTGGAAGTGGGGCCTGGGGTCAGGGCGGGGCTGAGGCTTCCTGCCCTGTCCCGGGGAATCGGGGCGTCTCTCCTGGCACCTGAGGTGCCCGCCCACCGCAAAGCTCCCCAGGCTGCTCCCTGGGGTCTCAGCACATCACCGGCCACGTGGCTGAGACCAGTCTTCAGCCCCCTGCCCTCCCCAGAGGTCAGCAGCGGGTTGGGAGTTCCAACCCTGTCATCAGTGTGTGGCCAGCCCCTCCCCTGAAACCATCCAGGTACCCACCTGAGCCACCTGGGGAGGTGTGGCCGAAAGGGGCCCGTTTTGAAATACAAGGACACTCCGGCCTCACAGGAAATTCCAAGGGCTTGCGAAGCTCTGTGCCGGGAACCACATCCGCAGTTTGTTTCAGGAATCATTTGCTCTCCTTTTCCCACCCACCGTCTGGCGCCCAGCCCTCCTGTTTCCCGCCTCCTCTCCAGGCCGCACTTGCGGCTTCTGTCCCCGGGCCTTGCGTCCTGGGCAGTGTCTTGGTTCCCAGCTGACAGTCACTGCCCGTTCCTATTGCCCCTGCCCCTTCCTACGGTCACTGCCCCTTCCTATGGTCACTGCCGCTTCCTAAGGCCACTGCCCCTTCCTATGGCAGGCAGGCCGCGCTGTTCCTGGTGGATAATTTGGACCCCACCCCTGCTTCAACCCAGGGGCCATCACAGAGGCCTCACCACCCCCCTGCCCCGGGAAACTGCCCCTCGGACAGACAGGTACCTCCATGGTTCCAAGACGTGTGGCCTTGTGTGTCAGGGCGTGTCCGCGGAGGAGGGGACCCGGGGCCGGCGAGGGGCGCTCGTGCTGAAGGCCGATCGTCTCCCTCCTCACCAGCCTCTTCCCCCCCTGCTGAGAGCAGCCGGCCCTGACCGCCCCGCCCCGCCATCTGCTGCCTCTGCCTTTCTGTTTGTGCTTCTCGCGCGCTGCCCGTCACGTGCCCCCCGGCACCAGCCTGGTGGACCAACTGCACCCACACGAGCCTAGGCCCCCCAGGTGCCTCAGCATAGTCTGCGTGGGGTTGACGCTGAGTCTGTGTTTCATGACCCCGGACGCAGACAGCGGGTAGTTTTCCCCTCTGCATAAAGTTAGCCTGTGGTGCTGTAGTAACGAAGGAGCTTAGACACACGGGAAATCAGCTTTTGCACCCAGTTCCACGGGGGCAGCCGGGGGGCATGTCCCCTCACTCAGTCAAGCAGTACTCCAGCACCACAGGGCGCTCCAGACTTCAACTCCATTATGACCGTCGACAGCGTCAGATCCCGCGAGACCACCCTCTGCTCCAGACGCGGGTCACAGGTCCAGGTTGCCACCTGTGCTTCTGACCCACCGGCTACAGTCAGAGGCTCCCACGGCCCCTCCTCGGGTTCGGTTAAATTGCTGGAGCGCTCACAGAGCTCAGAGAAACACTTTACATACTAACTCACCAGGTTATTATAAAAGTGCACAATTCAGTGTAACCGAGCAAGGGCTGTGAGCCTGCAGCACAGAAAGCCAAACTCCGAGAACAGGTGTTCGTGGCAAAATAACGGTTTATTTCAGGTGCCAAGCAAGGGGGTGGGAGACAAGCCTCAGATCGCTCTCTCTTGGACACTGAGTTGGGGTTTTGTTTTGTTTAGTTTTTCCTTGCGGCACGCAGGCCTCTCACTGCTGTGGCCTCTCCCGTTGCGGAGCACAGGCTCCGGACGCGCAGGCTCAGTGGCCATGGCTCACGGGCCCAGCCGCTCCGCGGCATGTGGGATCTTCCCGGACCGGGGCACGAACCCGTGTCCCCTGCATCGGCAGGTGGACTCCCAACCACTGCGCCACCAGTGAAGCCCCAAGTTGGGGGGTTTTTAGGGGAAGAAAAAGAGACTGGGATTCACCATCATCTAGTGACATTTCGGGAGCCAGGATGTCCCTGTGTTTACGATTCTCAGGCCAGGTGGTCCCTGGCTCAGGGGTCTGTTCACTCGTCTCGCCCTGGAGAGACAGCCTGAGTCGGTAGGTAATGATGGCGTCTATGGTAGCGGTTTTAGTCTGTTAACAGTGTTACCGGCAGCAGTGATCTTAGCATCTGACCCTGTTGATCAGTGTTCCGTGAGCACAGGATTGAGGTCAGAGGGCACAAGACAGGGAGTAAAGTTTTGCATGGAGGGATGAATCATAAACTCAGTTAGGGAACAGGGTTTCATCAGGAACAGCCAGATGGAAGAGGTGCACAGGACAAGCAGTGGGGAGGTGGCGTGGAGGGTCCAGGCCACCACAGTCCCCATCTGCACGTGCTCACCAGCCACCAACTGGGAAGGTCTCCAGACCCATCCTTTTGGGTTTTTATGGGGACTTGGTGTCGGGAAATCTTACGGAAAACTTTGGGGACGTTGCAAGTTTTCATTAATTTACATCTTTAAGGCTCTTTCATACTGTCTGTGAATTCTTTAAAGTAACTCAGTTTTATAGGTGTTGGTGAGGCTGAATGCTGTTTCTGGCAATAGCTTGCTGCTCTATTTTCAGCAAGTTTCCCTGTATTTTTCATTTTATTCAACCAGTAGTTAAGGAGCGCCCACTGTGGACCAGGTATTGTGCTAGCTGCTGGGAATATAGAAAAAAACAGACAACAGAAATAAGAATTGCTCTCTTCCGTGAAGGAACTTAAAATCCAGCGGTAGAAACCTGCAAAGGGGCACAGTTTCATTCTTGCACGTGAAGGAATCTCGCAGGGTGAGGTGCAGCGATTTTCTTTGGGAGGGTCCTGCCTAGCCCCTGGCGTGGGTGCAGATGTCCTGAGTCAGCTTTCTCGAGGGCAGCTGGCCGGGGGACCTTCCTCTCACCCAACTCGTGTTTCCGATAGGAAACTCTAGACCAAGCAGCCCACCCAGGGGCCAGCCTCAGGGCTGGGAGTGTTTGTTAGGGGTGAGGCCACACTTGTACTTGGCACTAGCGACCTGTCTCCGACCTGTCTCCTTGACTCATAACTGGGAATGAATGAGTAATGGTTACTCATAGGGCTCTAGTGACGGCCCTTCTCTGATGAGCAAAGGAAGAAAGTCCTTTTTCCCTTACCTTTTCCCTAGGCCAGCAGGTAGCAAACTTGTTTTGAAAAGGGCAAATCTTTTGGGTTTATGGGGGTCTAAGTATTTACAATATAGTAACTGTCTTAGGCTCTCAGGGCTTCGAGCTCTGTGGCAATGCCTCAGCTCTGCCGTCTAGCAGGAAGGTGGCCGTGGACCATTCATGGTGCTGGCCTGGCTGTGTGCCAGTGAAGCTGCGTTTACCAGTCTCCTGCTTTGTCCTGGACTGAAGGGGTGGCTGTTGGCCCATGAACTTGGTGACTACCCCTCCCCCTGACACTTGGCGCCTGTATCACTTTGTCAGTTTCCAGGTAGCTTTAACTAAAAATACTGCTTGCCTCCGGTGTTCATGTTCTCCATCTTTTTTTTTTTTTTCAATACGCGGGCCTCTCACTGTTGTGGCCCCTCCCGTTGCAGAGCACAGGCTCCGGACGTGCAGGCTCAGCGGCCGTGGCTCACGGGCCCAGCCGCTCCGCGGCACGTGGGATCTTCCCGGCCTGGGGCACGAACCCGTGCCCCCTGCATCGGCAGGCGGACTCTCAACCACTGCGCCACCAGGGAAGCCCATGTTCTCCATCTTTTTATCTTGATGACTTCGTTGATGGATGGATAGACGTACACGTGGCTCGAGATGCAAACATAAAAGAAGAGCATGGGGTGAAAGCCCCTCTTGCCGGCCCCCCCCAGGGCCCCCCACCTTCCCGCCACACACGGGGCTGGCGAGTGGGCACACATGCGGGGAATGACAGGGAGGGTGGGTAAAGCAGGCTTCCACACTGGCAGCGTTTGGGTGCTGTCTTTGTTCATGGAAATGACGCAAGGGCTTTCTTCCCTCCTAAAGTCCAGGATAGGGCCCAGCTGTCCCAAGAACCCAAGTGACAGAACCTTGAGGACTGGGGGACCGCCTTGCTGGGCCCAGGATGCTCGGGCTATGGGGACGTCCTGCCTCTGGCCGAGCTGACTTTTCTGGGGCTGCTGCTCCGTCACAGCTCAGAAACCACTTTGCCCAGTTCCCACTTCGTCCCCGCAGCCTCTGGGCTCTGCTCGCATGAGCCTGCTTGCCGTCTGGTACCGGCCCGGCGTCTGCGGTGAACAGAGCAGAAGGGCCTCCAGGGCGCCCAGCTATTCTTAGTCTCCTGCTATCTTTAGCTGATGCTGTCAGGCCACCTCCTCACGGGAGGGTTTAGGAAACTGGGAGGCTGCCTCCCGCCTCTTTGAAAGGCAGCAAAGGGACTGGGAAGCTGCTATTGTGGTCAATAATGGATCTGATTTGAAGCAGACTGGGAAAAATAACCGCTCTTAAGTGGCTCATAAGTATGATTTGTTGAATTCTTTAGGGAGAACGGTAGAGTCCACACCGCTCCACTGGCCAGAATTTATACTTAAGAAAATTCAGCGCTGATTCTTAGTTACACATTTGGCCTCTGGGGGGAGGGGTACAGATGCCACCTCCTTCCCCATTTTCTGTTTCCCGGTTAAGTGTGTTCCTGACCTGTGGACGTGAGCGTTTCTTCATGGGAAGTACGGTCATCTTTGGGAAACCTCAGCAGCCTAAACGTAGACAGTGGACTGAGCGGATGTATCGCGGGGCCAAGTGGAAGATGCCACCTCAGGGCCGGTCTGTTTGTCCCATCAGCAGTGGTTTCACGGGGCTCTGTCTGTCATCTTTGTTTACGGCCCACCAGAGCCTCGTGGGAGGAGAGGCGTTGATGGGGGCAGACAAGGATGGCACATTCCTGTTGTGTGAAAGCATCCTTGGAGCAGGGTCACACCTCACAGCGGTCAGTAGCTTCCACGCCTGTCCCTCGATTTCCGTGTGACGTCGACTCTCTCATCCTCAAGGGATATAGGAGTTAACTCCTCACACATCACTGTGTCTGTGATAAAGTAATGGGGGGGCACGCAGAAAATAGACACAGTGAAGGCGCTGGACCCCCGTGCCAGTTTGGGTTGGGGGCTGCGGGGGTGGATTCACATGGGGGGATTACAGAGGTGGGCTCGGGCTGGGGGGGAGATCACGGAGGTGGGCTCAGGCGGTTGGGGAGAGATCACGGAGGTGGGCTCACACCCCCACTGCAGAGCTGGGCTCCCGGGGAGAAAGCAGCCGAGGCCCCCGCCTGGGCATGGCCCTTCCTGACCTGCAGAGCTGGCCACTGGACCCAGCAGGTGAACCCAGGCTTGGCACAGATCATGGATTTGTAAATAATTTCATAAGGGAGAAGCTTTTCGGGGGCTTTCAGGTGTTTGGAGGGGAATTGCTGTAACGTTTCCAACTTCCCAGTAGAAGTTGATCAGTATTTCCTAGCTGGTTTTGTCTGCACAGACCTTCATCAGGGTGATTATCTGCTCACCACATACCTCACATCAGCCGTTTATCCGTTACCGGAGGCAACTGGGGTTTCAGCGCGTCACCCAGAGAGCAGGGTTCTTGGGGGAAAAGATCTAACATGTCAAAGGTGAGGGTTGAGTAGGACGGGAGCTCGTGAAGGGTGGGAATGAGCTGAGCCCCGCTGGCTGGCGGGCGTGAGGGGGACTTGTCTGAATTGGGTTGCTATTGTGGTGAAGCAAGTGGGCTTTTAAACAGAACTTCCTCGTGGGAAGATACTTCCGTTCATTATACATTCTTTCTTAAATAAATCAAATAAAATATTAAAGAGTAAAATTAGCTTTCTTACTAAATGAAGAGGAAATGCCATCAGAGCAACGACAGAGGCTGCACTCAGAGCTCTCCTGATGACAGCGCAGTTCCTGACTCGACATGCCTGTCCCGTTTCCCCAGCCAGACGCCCAGCCTGCGCCTCGTCCAGCCCCCTGCCGACCCCCATTCCCCAGGGTTCTCCTCTGTGCTGATGGATTTCTGTTTTGTATTAGGTCCGTGGTAATGTGACGATGTAGGTGGGAATTGGCCCTGCGTGTTAGAATCTGATTTGTCCCCATTCAGTGACCGCCTGGCCCGGCTTGTGTGTCCCCTTAAGGGGTGAGGGGTGGGGGACATAGGGGAGGCCACCCTGCCAGACCGTGGATCCAGGGGAGGGCAGGTGGGCTGAGCCGGGTCGGAGGAAGCAACCAGCCCTCAGGCGCCTGGTGTCCAGGGAAGCCTGTCGGACAAGTGTCAGGTACAGCAGGGAGGAGAGTGGGTCCCCAGTGCCTAGAGGGAGGGTGGCCTGCACGGTGTGGGCCCGGGGCGCACTGGTGTTTGCCCGTCACGAGTGCTGATGGGTCATTAAAGCTCAGGCAGAGCCTTCCTCCTATTGGGAGGGTAGGCCTGGAGTGTCCATTCTTAACCTGTCAGCAGGGACGCGTCTGCCGTACGTACCCTTACCCAGGGTTCCGCAGGTGCTGTGGTGGGCAGTGGGGGGGCGTGGTCGGGACCACAGGACCATCTTACCTGTCTGCTGGTGCATCGGCTTTATTTGGAGGAATGTTAACTTCAACATCTTTTAAGTTAAAACAAATTCTGGGGACTTCCCTGGTGGCTCAGTGGTTAAGAATCCGCCTGCCAGTGCAGGGGACACGGGTTCAAGCCCTGGTCCGGGAAGATGCCGCAGAACGGCTGGGCCCGTGAGCCATGGCCGCTGAGCCTGCGCATCCGGAGCCTGTGCTCCGCGACAGGAGAGGCCACAACAGTGAGAGGCCCATGTACCGCAAAAAAAAAAAAAAAAAGTGTTAGTCCGTGCACATGGAGCACACTTTAGACCATCAAACTTTGCAGGTCCACCCTCAGGCTGTTTGAGCAGCCAAACCCCGGCTGTATTGGACTAAAAGTAAATTTATTAGTATGGTAAATATTAGCGACCAATGTGACCCAATACTAAAGTGTCATTTCCCTTCCGTAACTGTGCAGATTTCACAGTGGATAGCGATACAAATCAGTCTCTTAGTCAGCGGTGCTTTGTTTTTATTGACGTAACAAAAGCTCTCCTGTTTCCCGCCACTGGTGCCCACTGCTCACGTTGCTTGTGGGAGCGTCATCCCAGTGTTGATGGGATGGCAACTCCAACAGCTGCTCCAACAGCTGAGTGTTGTTTTAAATGTCCCTCGACTTCCAGAATGTAGTAGAGGTGCTGTGAGCCCCCGCTGTTGAGATCTGGTCTTCCTCCTTCAGGAAGGGTTCGCGGTAGCTTATGCAATTAAATGCAACAAAAAGCAGGACATTTAAGAAGAAAAGCGTCAGCAGACAGCTGCTTACATTAGCTCTTTGTTTTCTTGCAGTTAAAGTAAAAAAATGGAAACGTGCATCTGGGTTTGGATTCTTTACCTTTATTGGGCAAAGCAAACTCTTCCATTCAAGGGAGAATTAATTATAAAAGGACACGGGGAAATCGATCATCTTAAACTGTGATTTTGCTAATGTTTCCAAAATGTTCAGATTAAGGTGTTCTTCTTTAAATAAAAGTTGGTCCCTCTGAGAATCGCACAGGCCTGGTATCCTCTCTGTGACTGCTGGACTTTGCTTTCCGAATTCCTACAAGGCTCAAGTTAGAGAACCCACAGCAGTCATTTCTAAGGTTTTCGGCAGCAGAGCCTCATCTCAAAATAATGTCATCTGTATAAATGTATAAGTTCCAAGTTTTACCATTTACTTACTATAAATTCAGAGACAGTGAGACTTTAATGAGCAGGAAATTTGCAGTCAGAGGTTAGGATGCCTGCTGGGGTCCATCTCTACTGCCGGGCTCTCTTTTGGTTGCGTCGTGTAGGGAAAATCTTGCTGACATGTGAGTGGTCGTGAAGGTGGCAGGTTTTGGAACCCTTCCCTTTGCAGTGCAAACAGCCCCAGAGCCTGCAGAGAGGCACACGTGGAGCTCCATTCTCTAGCAACTGCTTGAAATCACCTAACATAGTTGCCTGCGTTTCCGAACGTGTGCGCACATCTCAAAATGGTTGCTACCTGGATATAGTGCAGGTGAAGCACCCAAGCTTGCCCCTTGGCGTGAGCGAGCTTAGAGGTCTCTCCCTCCATCCGCACCTTGCACTGTGTGTGGACCACGGTACCAGGATGCTGGTTGTGAGGGCAGCGTGGATGGAGGGTGAGACCGGGGCCAACCCACTGCCCTGGGTTTGAATATGACTCTGTCACTTAGCAGTTGTTTGACCTTTGGCAAGTTATTTAGTTTTTCTTAGCCTCGGTTTTCTGGTCTGTAAAGTGGGAATTGTGACAATGCCTTCTTCCTGGGAATCTTCTGATGGTTAAATGAGAAAATATATGGAAAGCGATTAAGTAATATCTGACATAGTAAGGGCACAAAAAGTATTAGCTAATTTTATAGGAAAAAATGTGATTATGGGACAGCGCAGCTACCTCCTAAGACTAGCAGCTCTGACAGTCGAGCATTATTTTAGCTTCGCCTCAGTTTCTAGAAAATAATATATGTAAGCCACTCAGCAATGAAGGCCAGGCTGATGAAAGAGAAAAGAACTGCTAATTATGAGTTGTAGTATCCCTCTTCCAGGAAGGACTTGAAGTAGCTTACTGGAATTTAAAAAAAAGAAAAAAAAAAGTCAGTGTGGAGCTACAAACAATAGAAAAAGTTCTGTTCCGAGGTGTGCACACAAAAAGTGAGTTAACCTGGCAACACGAATTAAATTTAAATGTGGGTAGTTTCTAGCATGTTAATGTTTACAGCACATTTGAGTGTGCAGGTTTTCTGTCAGTATTTTGAGAATCGTGCCCTGGTGGTGTCCACGTAGTTGAGTGTCCATGGTGGAGGGAGAGGCTGACAGCAAGCAGATCACCTGTTAAATTACATAGTAGACAACCCGGATGTTGGCAAGGATGTGGAACTGTTAGAACTCATATATATGTATACCGCTCGCGGGAATGTAAACTAAGGAGCACTTCAGACAACTGTTCGGCCATGTCCGGTCAAGTTACATATATACACCTGGAAGCAACCCAGACATTTGTCAGCAGTAGGAAAAAAACAAAATAATTCATGATATGTTTATATAATGGCACAGCACACGCGATATAAAATGAACAACACATGTGACTCTCACAGACCTAGGGTTAAGCCCAAAGAAGCCAGATGGAAAGAGTACCTTTTACAGAGTTCCATTTAGTGAAGTTCAAGCCAGACACAGAGGTCATGGTGACAGATGCCCTGGCGGGAGTGGCTGGGAATAGTGGGAGAGGCTTCTCAGGGCAGAAGAGATGTTCTATTTCTTGATCCCGGTCTGGGTACCCAGGTGAAGGCTGGGCTACACACCTGGATGGGCACTTTTTGTTTGTAGGCTACTTTTCAAGGGAATGTTCATCGAAATATAAAGTGATATGGTGGTGAGTATCATGGGGAAGCCTCCAGTGGGACCAGGAGCTAGGGAGTGGTGGGCTTGGCGGGGGTGGGGTGGGTGGGTGGGTGGGTGGGTGGTTGCAGGCCCTGAGGTGAGAGCAGGGAGGAGGGACAAGTGACCTGGGGAGCCTTGGGCAGTGAGGTCAGGGAGGGCCCGGGGGCTGAGATACTTTCTCCTCTTAACTCTGGATGGATGGGAGCCTTGGAGGATTTGGGAAGAGGTGAGAAGGAGGCCACCTTGTTTCTACAAGGCCCTCTGGCTGTGCTGAGAATCACTGCGGGCTCAGGTGCTGAGCTGATAACCGTAGGGGGTGGTCCCAGTGACCAGGTCCTCCCAAGTACATTCCCCACAGCGGGCTCCCCGTGGTTCCGGGAGACGCTGCTCCAGCACGCCCTCCGGAGCCCTCTGAGCCCTGGAGCAAGCATGCAGGTGCTGTTGCCTTCTTCCCGGGACCACACTGGTCAGAGCTCCCGGCTTTCCGCGCCCTGAGCTCCAGAGGGCGGTGGTGCCCATCCGACGTCCGTCTGTGTCTGAAGGTGCTGGCGGTTCGGAAAGGCCTCTGTCCCTGTTCCCTGAGCCTGGAACAGTCGTGGGTGACATTTACGACGTGTATTGACAGCGGGTGATGCACGGGCGGGGCGGGGCTGTTGGTAAGAGGTCTGGACAGCGACGAGGGAGGGCGGCCCGGTCCTGGGCAGCTTCAGGTGGAGGTGGGCAGGAAACGCGGTGGCCTCTGGCCTAGCCGCGCCCGGCTGCAGCCACCTCCCGAGGCCCTGGGCGAGGACGACGCCCTGTGAGTCGCCAGGGCGAGGAGGGCTCAGGGGCGGGCCACTGGAGGAAGGCCCCCACACCTGCCGAGCTCCTCCATGGCCGTCTCTTTAAGGCCCCTCTCCCCCGCGACACACGTCCCATGGGGAGAACTGTAAGGTGTGCATCTCAAGTAAAAAGAACTGTGTCCCTCGGAAATTTCCCGTGGGGTGTGTGGTTTATATTTAACTTCCTTTAAAGTTAACGGTACTTAACTTTAGACCTTTTTGCTAGATAATACTTAATTTTTGGAGAATTCAAAGGAGGGGGATTTTTAGAATTAAAATCACATCACATTCACCACGGGTGGTTTCAGAATTCTTAGGGTTTATTCCATTGCCACCGTTTGTTTTTTTTTTAAGTTTATTTATTTATTTATTGGCTGCGTCGGGTCTTAGTTGCGGCACGCGGGCTCTTTCGTGGCAGCGCACGGGCTCTTCGCTTCGTTGCGGTGCGTGCCCGGGCTTCTCCCTAGTGGTGGCGCTCCAGCTCAGTCACCCCACGGCATGTGGGTTCTTAGTTCCCTGGCCAGGGATCAAACTGGCGTCCTCGGAATTGCAAGACAGATCCTTAACCACTGGACCACCAGGGAAGTCCCAGCGCCACTGGGTTTTAGCATTTACAAATCCAAGTCTTTGCAGTTGTTTGAGCTGTAAGGACCCAGTTTGGCAGGTAAGCGCGTGCATGTGTGAATCTGCAGCTGTGGGACTGAGGTGACAGTGGAGGTGGGGACTGAAGCTATAAAACCTGCTGAAAAGCCACGCATTTCAACGTACAGCCACTGAATGTGGTATGAAGGTTATTTGCTATTAATAGCTACGAAAGGCTGTTATTTCCCAATTTGCTATTAAGTTTATTCTAAAACAGTAGCAGTAAAACACTGGCGTGCAAAATTGCCTTAAATTATGTATGAATATGGTCAAAGACAAAGGGGGTGTGCAAAGAAGAAAATAGATACTAGTGTGTCGTTGTGGGCCATTTGCCTTTCTTGTCCAGACCGTCTGTAATTTTATCTGTATAAAAGTAACTGGACGCCAAGTGGTAGAAGGCGCCATTGTTTGTGTTTCTAGCAGCATAATTGGCATAAGGGCTGTGGGGCAAGATTTTTGGACAAAAATAAGCTATTAAAATTTTTAATATGCCTGAGTTTGTCTTTTAAGGAGAGTAAGAAGAGTTAATGACAACTTTATAACATTGTTTTCAGAATTAGATGAACAATAAAGTGTTCAGAACAGTACCTTATAATTAGGAAGCATTGCGCTGTGTTGTTTTTTTTTAATTAATTAATTAATTAAATTTTTGGCCGCGTTGGGTCATCGTTGCTGCGTGCCAGCTTTCTCCAGTTGCGGCGAGCAGGGGCTACTCTTCTTTGGGGTGCGTGGGCTTCTCATTGCGGTGCTTCTCTTGTGGAGCATGGGCTCTCGGCGCACAGGCTTCAGTAGTTACAGCACATGGGCTCAGTAGTTGCGGCGTGCAGGCTCTAGGGTGCACAGGCTTCAATAGTTGTGGTGCGCGGGCTTAGTTGCTCCGCGGCACGCGGGATCTTCCCGGACCAGGGCTCGAACCCGTGTCCCCTGCATTGGCAGGTGGATTGTTAACCACCAGGGAAGTCCCCACTGAGCTGTCTTAATCATGTTACCCTTGTTTGTTATCCAGGAGGCAGTGCTGTTGGGATTTTATGAGTAAATTTTACTTTTTTATCACGGCAATGCAAGTTTACACTGAAATAAGTTTCAGCTTTAGTAATATCAGATAAAACTGCCTTTGATATACATCTTTCTTGAGTTGTCTCTGGCCTTTGGCAGAAAGGTGTGTAAAGTTAAGGTAAGAACATTTTATCCTTTGCACAGCTGGGTCACTCAGTAACCCTTTGGAAGGAGCTTTAAAGTGAATGGTAGCCCAGGCTCCAGAAGAAGACTTCCCCAGAGAAGAACCGGCTTTGTCCATCCCAGCGGGCGGGCGCGCCTCCCTGGGCCCTCACTTTTGGTGTAACGGGTTATACTGTCACCACCTGTCTCCTCATCCCCGTGTGTCACGCCGATTCTGCTCCGGGGCCCAGGAGCACTGGTTTTGTGAAAGATGAGCCGCTAAGATGTCTTCTGAACGAGGCACTCGTTGCTGGAGTCACCTGGCAGTCGGCGGCGTCCCGTCCAGCTGCTAACATCTTGTCACGCTGAGCGTTAGTGAGGGTGAAATTTCGCTGATCTGACGAGGACTCTGACGTGCTTTTAAGCTTGTGTTTTCTGCAGGTGTGATTGTTTGAGACCCAAACGGCACCTATGTAATGATTTCTGCGTGGGATTTTGTCTTTGCGTTTAGGTCAGCGTTTTCAAGGGTATAAAGCCAAACAAACAACTGCTAAGTTCCTCTGGGGCTGGTAGTTTTGAGGGGTGGGGTTTGGGGAGGGGACTGAGGGCTGTAGTGGGGGAAGGGGCGGGGGGGGTCATTGTGGGGGGGGCGGGGAGCCACGGGGAGGGGGAGGGAAGCCACGGGGGGGAGGGGGAGGGGAGCCACAGGGAGGGGCAGGGAACCATGCCAGGGAGGGGGCTGGACAGGCGAGTCGGGGAGGCTGCTGGCCTCGCCAGGCTCTGTGGCAGGTAAGCGCTCTGGGGGCGACCAAGAGGGTAGAGGGTGGTGTCCGGAGCTTTCTGTCCCGGTGGCCCAGGAACCCTGTTGATGGGGGGAGCAGAGGGGCTGGCAGGAGGGCTGTGGCCTTGCCGTTCATGGATCATCTAGCTGGCGGATGGCCGTCCCGGGGCAGTGGGAGCCCGGCTCCTATGTCACGGCAGCCAGCCTGACCCCCGGGGGGCTGATTTTCAGCCGAGGCTGCTGTGTCTCTGCAGCTTTGTTGGACGTTTTCTCTGTCCACCTGGGTGGTACCCGGTCCCGGAGGCTTGAGGCCTTAGGAGCTGGAGGGGGTGTCTTGCCTTTAACACTGAAACAAATACTCGAGCCTCTTGTCCCAGGACTGTCCTGGATCCAGGGGAGAAAAGGTGACGATGACCCCTCCCCTGCAGAGCCCCGGCTGTCCTGACGCAGGGCAAACACCACACTCACTCCTGGTCCTGACGCACCCCCGGGACAGGCACATTCCGAAAAAGAGTGCCCTCGGGCGGGGCATCCCTCACGGTCACGGCGGGTCTGAAACCCCAGCCTCGCAGCGAGAGGATGCTGAGCGCGACCAGCTGAAGGAAGGGCCTCCCGTTTGGGGACAGGCCTGGAGCGTTTGTCACCCTGACGCGTCAGCGGTGCCCATGCCTGCAGGGTTTAGAGCAGCACCGGTGTCTGGCTTACAGTTGATGGGTATTAGGGTAAACTTGATATCAGCACTAATTTTAGATCCTAGAGAACCGAAAGCGAGACAAGGAAGAACTAAAAATTTGCTCAACTGTGTAAAAATGACGCTAATTACAGTAATTTGTATGAAGCCTATTATCTGTGCATAATAACAGCCTCCTTTCTCATGAAGCACCGGACTCGCCTTGTTTTCGTTCATCCCGATGGCATATTCCACGTAAGGTGACCAGCCTTCACGATGTGCCCCACGTGTAGCTGTATCTCACGGGCTCCAGTGCGTGTTCTCAACCTGAAAATTCCAAAGAACATTCTCGGAGACTGACCTTGAGAATGTTGTGCTTTTCTATTTACAGAACATGCACTTTTCAAATCCTTTATTGCATGTACTGCAAGAGGGGAAAGAAACTCAAGAATTGCTTAGAAGTTCGATAAAGATAACTTCCTAAGCTAATGTGGTTTGGTTTTTAAGCTCAGGTAGCATAGTTTATGATGCAGGGGATGCTGACGGCCTTTCTAGACGCAGAACGATTTTTGAAGCACAGTCATTAGCCGGCTCTGGCTCCTGCAGAGAAGATCCCAAGGATCGGAGCAGAGCTCGTGATGCCCTCATCCTAGCGGCGAAGGGCGTGGATTTTGCTGGGTGTCTGTCTCACCCTTTACAGCATCATAAGTACCAAGGGCTGGTGATGAGCGCATCTCCAGAAAGTGGGAGGGCCGGGGGCGGCCCTGGGGCGTCTCCAGACCCTGACTCTGCGCAGATGCTACAGGTTCATTGAAGCTGAGGAGTCTGTGGAAATACGTTTACGCTGACTTCTGTAGTTCAAGGGAAGAAAATGACCCATGGTTTATCTGCACTGGCCCCAGCATGTCCCGCTGTAGTTTAAAAATAGGGCCATCCAGTCATCCAGGGGGGTTGCTGTGATCTGGGGCGTTTGCCAAGGACCCTGGTTGTGACTGAACCAGCAGTGCAGGTTGTAGGGAAAGCCAGTTTTCACATTTTGAAACTATTTTGTGCTGGTGTGAAAAGTGGCCGTTTTAGTCATAATACTACTCGTCACAGGTAAGACTGAACCAGACCTCCACGGGGGGGAGTTTGGCTGCCTGCCTGTTTCGAGTAAGAAATGCCTTCCTCTTTGGCAAGAAGGTTCATCAAAGAACCGGAAGTGTCCCTGTTCTTTGACCTGATTTGGGCTGATCTAAAAGGGTGTGATTTCAGTGTTTTTCCTCTGTGTTGACTTATCCTGCTTTCCTCTGGTGATTTCAGGGGTAGTCCCTCTCAGTTTGCCAGCTGGTCCGCCTCTGAATCTCCCGTTTGGTGACCCCCGGACACATCATATGAAAGTGATAGAGCTTCACCGTGGTTAACAGTTTACAGACGGCACCGCCCCCCGCCCTCTGCTCACCAGCCCTCCCTGCCCAGTGACCTCTACTTGGGATGTTCACTGAACCCCAGTTGACTCTCCTGGCTTTTGCCAGGAAGGCACATTTCTCCACCCACCTCACCTGGCCGACCCGCAGTCATCCTGGTGTGTAGGGTGCGGTGTGGCGTGTCCCTTGTGTACACAGCTGTAGTTCGAGGTGTGCCTTTGTAGGAACCATTTTCATGTAAATCCTGCAAACTGTGACCACAGGACACACAGGGGCTGCCCTGTTCTTTTCCAAACATGCTTCCAGCTTTACAGGCACCTGACTCACTTTCAGATGAGTTTCAGTGCAGAGTCAGCTGTGGCCTAAGGTAGAGCCCAAGTGAAGACTCTTCAGAATGAGGAAATTGTGTCTGAAAAGATGATCCTAAATTGCAGTATTTCAAGCCAAGTGGAAGGAGAGGGATTTAAACTGTAGCTCTGGTGGTTTATCAGGTCAGAAAGAGGCAGAGCTAATCCGGAGGAAGGACCGTGGTTGGGGTGATGGAAGGGTGTCTCCCGACCCCCCAGTTCTTCCTTCTGTCCGTGTTCATGGCGCTCGGTGGGTTACCGTGGTGATGAGAGTCAAGTTTTGATCTTTGCTGGGATGTGAGGCCGAGGCTCCTCCCTGCAGAGGTGGGAGCTACCATTGCCTGGCCGTGGCCTCGCAGTGGGTTTCCTGTCTGGCGTCCAGCGAGCCGTTTGTCAGAGGGGCCTCACCCTGGCGGCCGAGGTGCGGGCAGCACTGCCCGTGTCCCTCCAGCGCCCCGCGCCCCGCCTCCCTGGCCTGCCCGCTGCCCGTCGGGAAGCAGCCACCCTGCATCTGGACACAGTGAACAGACTCTGTCCTCTTGGAGGTTCATGTTTTCCTCCTTAACTAAAAAAATAAAACAAAAACGAGCTTCTCCGTAGCACTGGCTTTGGCTGTAACTTCTGTTACCGTTTTCTTTACCGTGTGACACTGTCCCGTGACCCCTTGTTGACACTTGTGGCCCCCAGACTCCAGGTCCGGCCCTGCCCCCCAAGACGGGTGACTGCCGGTCCCCAGGCCCTGCTTCCTCAACTGGGAAGGATGCCCATGGGGGCGCCTGGTCAGTGCCCGGCACGTGGTCATGGACCCGCACTGCTAACTTCCCAGTGGAAATTGGCACTGGATCCAGACGAGACTTACGAGTCTTGAGGGAAATTGGCAACACAATTAAAACAGAATTTAGCTCTTTATGATTTTAGCCCAGGGTTTAAAATGATTATTTAGAGTGTCATCGCTACCCAGCTAATTGTTCGTTCTTTTACTCAGTCCGCGGTCATGGGAATATTTTGTAAGTGCTGAGCACCTACTGTGTACCCGGGATGTAGAAGATAAAAAGACACAAATAAACAAATATCCTTAAATTGCCGTTTATAATTTATAGATGTCCCTAGTCATGGTTATATTAAAATCATAATAAGAAGCTTTAAAAAAGGAGATACCCAGCTCCCACCCCAAGAAATGAGAAGCTCTGAGAGGCAGGCCCAGGCATTGTTCCTCCTTTTACTGCGTATTGTTTAAATGTATTAATGAACGCGTAGCATAAGGTGCACCATCCTGACTGCTCTTCAGTGCACAGTGCGGTAGTGTCAACTGTGCTCACATTGGAGCACAGCAGACCTCCAGAACTTTCTCATTTTCCCAGCTGAAGCTCCGTGCCATTAAATCCCCACCCTCTCCCCTCCCCTGTGTCCACCATGTACTTTCTGCCTCTGTGAATCGAAGCGTCTCATACGGATCATACATTATTTGTCCTTTTGTAAGTGGTTTGTGTCACTGAGCACAGTGTCCTCGAGGTCCATCCATGCCGTGGCAGGTGTCAGAATTCCTTTCCTTTTGAAGAGGCCGAATAACATCCCATCGTATGTGTGGACCGCCTTTTGCGTGTCCATCACCCTGTCAGTAGACGTTCGGGCTTCAGATCCTGTGTTATGAATGGTGTTGCTGTGGACATGGGCACACAAATGGCTCTTTGACTCCCTGCTTTCAGCCCTTTTCGGTGCGTACCCAGAAGTGGGGTTGCTGGGTCACATGCTAATTCTATGTTTAATTTTGTGAGGAGCCTCCAAGCTGTTTTCCACGGTGGCTGCACCGTTGTACGTCCACAGCGCACTCTCGGCACGTCCTCTCCCGCACCTGCTGTTTTCTGTTTTGACGGTGGCCACCCTGTTGGGCAGTGTCTTGTCGTGGTCCTGATTTGCATTTCCCTGGTGATCAGTGATGCTGACCATCTTCTCACGTGCCTATGGACCACTGGTATATCTTCTTTGTAGAAATGTAGATTCAAGGCCTTTGCTCATGTTGTGATTGGTTGTTTATTTTTGTGTTGTTGAGCGGCATTGGTATTGTTTTTTCAAAGCGTCCTAAGTGGTACTGATGTGCTAACGGGGCTGGGAACCAGTGATCAGACGTAAAACCAGCCCATAAGCAACGGATCTGAGATTCTGGTTTTGTGCCATTAGATCTGCTGTGTGTTCGGGAGGGTGGGAGAGGGGCCGGAGCCTCTGGAAAGCTGGCCGTAGGAGGTGGGTCCCTGCTGTGTGTGTCGACAGTGGGCGCGACAGTTCAGAGTCAGGGCCTGGCTGTGGACGGGGGGTGTTTCACCTCAGGTGCTGCTTAAACGTTTCTTCAGCACAAATGGGTCCTTGAGGAAGAGCAGTCGGGGAGCCAGGGAAGAGCTCGTGATGCCCAGTCCCGATGGGGGGCCGGGCAGGGAGCGGACAGCGAGAGTGACGGTGCACAGGCCGTCCCCGCAGGCTGGCCGACCCCCGGGCCGCCTCCTGGACCCTGGAGCCCTGACTGGCGAGGATTCGCTCCACTCAGCACGGGGCCGATGGTGCAAGATACTGCAAAGGCAAAATAGTTTTTTTGGCAGTGTTTCAAAGAAGCTCTTCTTTTCTTAGAGAGTGCGTCATGTGCACATTTCACAGATCCTTTGTAGCTTTTTGCAAAAAAAAAAAAAAAAATGTAAGACTGTGTGCAAAAAGAAAGGATAAGACGAAGTCGAAAGGATGGGATGAATTCATAAAACATTTATGGGCAGCGGCTGGAAGCCATTACACAGACCAAGATGGGCCTTTGTTACCTTTTAATTTTGATGAGCATGCAGTGGATGTATTTATTCTGAGAAGTAATCCTAAGTATGAATGCAACTTTAAAATTATGGGAATTTACGCCTATTTTTTGTTAATCTGAATAAGCAATTGTGTTGTCAGCCAGCCAGCTGCAGATATAATGTACAAAATATTGTAAAACCCTGTTACCAGGCAGAAAATGCTGCTTGTAGGTCTGTATCTTCAGTGTTTGCACCATTAAAATTTTAGCCTGTGGTCAGCTCTGATTGCTACAAGGGCTTCAAGATCATGCTGGCGTCTTTGTAACACCTTAAATTTGTTAATTCAGCCACCGCTGCCCGCTTTTGCAGTGCCCTCCACCCTTTTCCAGCTCACAGAGCGCGCACAGAGTCGTAATATTTGCACAAGGCTCTGGGTGGGCGGATGCGGCCCGGTGACACCTGAGTCCCCAGCCCCGAGGTAGCCGGTAGCCGTATGTGCAGCTGGCCCCCTCCTGGGCCTGGCCTTCATCCCAGCAGGATGAGAGTTGAGAGCCAGCTGGAATCTGTCACCCTGGCCCCGGCCTTCTATTTCTGATGCCACACTTCCCTAAAAAATGGAAACTTGTTTAGCATTTTGGAAGGAAGGGATTGTAAACAGTTTTTTATGAAATATATCAAGCATGCAAAAGTGTGTGTAATGTATACGAACAGTTTAAGAGTAATAATAGCACAAACGTGCAGCTAAATAAATCGGTTATCACCAGTATCTGCACACTTCTCGGGGGGGGGGGTCCATCCTGATCACCTGCCCTTCCCTTGTCCTTCTGTAGCATTTTAAAAACATTTATTTAAGAAGTCTTGGACTTCCCTGGTGGCACAGTGGTTAAGAATCCACCTGCCAATTCAGGGGACACAGGTTCGATCCCTGGTCCAGGAAGATCCCACATGCCGCGGAGCAACTAAGCCCGTGTGCCACAACTACTGAGCCTGCGCTCTGGAGCCCGCGAGTCACAACTACTGAGCCCACGAGCCACAACTACTGAAGTCCACGTGCCTAGAGCCCGTGCTCCGCAACAAGAGAAGCCACCGCAATGAGAAGCCCGTGCACCGTGACGAAGAGTAGCCCCCGCTCGCCACAGCTAGAGAAAGCCCGCGTGCAGCAACGAAGACCCAACGCAGCCAAAAATAAATAAATAAAATAAATTTGTAAAAAAAAGAATTGCAAGCCATTGAGAAACTATTATGGCCACTAGGTAAGAACAGGCAAAGGAGATGCATGGAAGTCAGAAAGAAAGAGGGAAATACAGACATGCTTTGGGGGAAATACTGAACCTAGATAGTAATCAAAGAAAGCTGGAACGTTGGCTTCTGGGAAGGTGGGCGCTTTGCTTGGAAGGGAGAAGGGAGAAGGGACACTGAGGCTGGTGGGGATCGGGGGAGGCAGCGCAGGTGGCACCGGCCCCCAGCCGTGCTGTTAGGAGCGGTCCGGCCTCCGTCAGCCCCTCGCGAACGTCTCAGTGCTGCCTCTTCTCTGCCCGCTGACATCCTGTGGACCAGGCTCTCTCCTGGGGTTGGGGGGGTGGATGCTGAGAGGCTTGGAGGTTGGACTGGCACGGAGACGGAGGCTGTCTGTCTGGCAGGGCCGACCCCTGACCTCTTCATGGTTAAGTGTGAGCAGCTTTCCCCTTTGTAACAAAGAGGATTGTTGTCATGGTTATTAGCAGCAGCCAGTACTTGTAGAGCAGTGGAGTCTGTGTTAAGGCATTTCTGGGTCTTATTCTCCACGACAGTCCACGAGGTGGAGCGCAACATTGTGTTCCATTTGCTGATGGGAATCGAGGCGCAGAAAGAAGGAAGTTGCCCTTGTGACGCGGCTGGTGAGTTTCAGAGAAGGCCTGTGGCTCGGGGTCCATCCCTTTACTGTGACGGACACTTCTTGTGTGTTTGTTCGTATACACATGTACATGCATAGGTGTGCAGATCTTAAAAATAATCATGTGGCCAATTTGTCAGTCTTTTTATGCCCGCTGGGGGGCCACGTGCTTTAAGGGACCATTTCTCTTCCCACAGCACAGTCATTCTTACCTTAGGAACTTAAGGTGTGTTACCTTTCCTGGGGCATTGAACTTGGAGCCTGGTGTCTGTTGATGTCGTGCAGGGTCTGTCTCCTTCCAAAGGAATTCTGTGCTTGTGGAATGGATGGCAGCTGGGGGTCAGGGCCCCCTGCACGTTGGCAGCATGGCTGGTACGGGCCTTTCTCTGCCAGGATAGTCAGGTGTAGGGTGGGCTGTGAAGGGGAGTTTTGTTGGTTTTTATGCCACCTCGCCATAAAAATGCACAGCATTTGCACTGTGTTATGGGAGAGTTTGGGATTGATTTCTCTGGGGTCCCTGCAGACTCTTGACTGTCTGTGATGTTGTGGAAGAGCCAGTGCTCTGCACCCTGGCCTCAGACTGCAAGGGTTTACTGGGGAAGAGGTCCGGAAGAGGGTTATGTGTGGACCTAGAGTCCAGATGTGCAGGGGGTGTTTGCCCTGCGGGCGGTCTTGGTTTCTCTTTCAGCTTCGTTCGGTCCACGGTGTTGCCTGAGTGCCTGCCCTGCCTGGAGAGTGCCGCTCCGTGGCGGTCACGGGGGCCCTCGTGCCTCCGTTCCGGCGAGTCAGGCGGTCCATGTGTAAAAACAGGAGCAGCTTTGTCGGATGTGAGGGCACAGAGAGAGGCGGGGGGAGGGTGCCGGTGGGCGTGATGGGCTGTTTGTGCGGCGCCCGCGGGGAAAAGGCGTCTCTGAGCACAGACCTGGGTCGTTGGAGTGTGCGAACATCCCGGGCCGGGCCCACGGTCCAGGGCCTGGGTGGCCGCACCGTTCCGTTTGCAAAGCTGGGCAAGGGGGGTTCGGGGCGGAGCCCCTGTGCGTCGGGGGCAGAGCTGCAGCCCAGAACGTGGACGGTCCCTGCTGACTGGTTGTGCGTTTCTATGTGAGAAAACTAATGAGGACTTTCGGTCAGAGACGTTCTGATCCTCCGAGCTTAACTGCCTTCTAAGTGGAGTACACCCCACGTTTCTACCAAACAAAGCGCGGACTGTAGTCGACACCCGGAGGGGCTGCAGATGCCAGCAGTCACTTTGCATCGCACACAACCGCGCTGGGCTCTCGCCATCCTGAAACTGCGGAAGAGAAGACGTGGGGTCGCCAGGCGACACCAGGGTTTCCGGGAGCGCCTGGCGCAGCGCTCCCGGGACGGGGCTCCTCCTGGCTCCAGCGGCTGCACGCGGGGCCTCTTTGGGGGCGAGTCCTCCGGAGTGAATGGAGGAGATGGAGAGACTGGATGTTATTTACACCTGCTGCTGTAAGGGGATGGAGCGCGCGGGCGATCTACGCGTCCTGCTCGCGCACACGCGAAAAGCCCAGGCGCTGTCTGTTCGTTTTGCACCCAAGTCTTCTGACCGCAATAGATCAGAACACCAGGACCAGGTGACTTCGCACGGCAGTCGTGGGAAATCCGTTCTGGGCCTCAGATGGTCCATAAGATTCGGCAAAAAACTGGTACTTGAACGCCATCACCATTTTATCTTTTTCAAAATCACCTTGCTTTGTAGACATTTGTTTGGAGAAAGGAAATGAGAATGAGCTGTCCTCGCAGTCAGCACAGTGCCTAAAAGCCACAGATTCACGCCGTCCATAGCTGGCGAATAGTATTGAGCATCAGGGAGCAGATCCCTTATTTGCAGCAGGACGCTCAGGAAGCTAGATTATTAGTATAGGAACAAAGGGAACCATAATCAGCGAATGGAACTTTCCACGCATCCTGCGTGGATTCAGAGGCAAAAATGTTTTAGGAAAAATGGCTCATTTATTAGCGTGGCTGAAAGTTTTGAACCAAAGTTTGGAAAATAAGTGGAGGATTGTGATTTTGTGATCGTGCGAACATATAGATTACGTGGTCCATCATCTAAAAGTCCTCAGAATATTTGTATATTTAATGCAGCAGTTCTCAGTGAGGGCGGGGGTGACTTTGCCACCCGAGGGGCACTTGGCGATGTAAGGAAGCAGTTTTGGTTGTCAGAGTTGGGGATGCTCCTGGCAGCTAGTGGGCAGGGACGCTGCTGACACCGCACAGGATGGACCCCACGACAGAGGTCTCCTGCCCGAGGTTGACAATACCTGATTCAACGTTATGCTCTTGGCAGGAAAGTATCGTAGATTTTGAACTCATTTCTGATGTTTGTGGGGTCTTTTCTTTTACTGCTTTTGAATTAAAATGCGAATTGTACCAATAGGATATGCGAGAGTATCCTACAGCAGTGAAAACAGAGATAAAAGTGTCAATGTGAAGAAACTGAATATCACGTTGAGCAAAGGACCACAGTGGTCACCTCTGGGCACGCGGAGAAGGAATGACATGGCGAGGGTCCAGCGGAGAGCGGCGGTGTGTTCTTCCTGGAGCGGCCAGAAAAAACTACCGCCGCGCGGGGGCCGAAGACACAGGGCTCTGTCCTGTTACGCCCTGGAGGTTTCCATCCCAAATCCAGGTGTCACGGGGCCGCGATCCCCCCGCAGGCTTCAGGGGAGGGTCCTTCTGGAGCGTCCTCTTCCTGCCTCTGGGGTTGCTGGGATCCTCTTTGTTCCTGGACTTGTAGGTGCATCACCCCTCTCTGTCTCCATCTCACCTGCGTGTCTGTGTTCCTCCGAGAAGGACACCGGGCGCTGCACTTAGGGCCCCTCATAATGCAGTGTGAGCCAGTCTTAACCAGTCACGCCGGCAAAGACCCCGTTCCCACATAAGGTCACAACCTAAAGCCCCAGGAGTTAGGGCTTGAATATGCCTTTCTGGGGGACACAGTCCAGCCCATTACAGATTGCAGGGTTTCAGTTTTCTTACGTTAGATGGCGGGTTCATGGACGTTTATTGTACTCTCTGTGTTTTAACCTTTTATCGTACACATTTTCAAACATATACACCATTAGAAATAACAGTGTAATGAACCCAGTCTCACTCAGCTTCAACCGTAACTAAGTTACGATCCATCTTGTTTCCTCCTTACCCTGCAAAAGCTCCTTTTTTCCCTGCTAGTGTACAAACCCAGCACTTCAGCCAGGTCACTTCACCCTACATATTTCACCCGGTCTGTAACTGACGAGAACATTTTTTAAACATAGGTGTTGCCCCATCATCACACCGCATCAAACCAATAGCAGCTCTTGACTAGTATCTACTATTCGGTCCACG
This sequence comes from Delphinapterus leucas, assembly GCF_059928025.1. Taxonomy (NCBI): domain Eukaryota; kingdom Metazoa; phylum Chordata; class Mammalia; order Artiodactyla; family Monodontidae; genus Delphinapterus; species Delphinapterus leucas. The sequence continues at coordinate 1,491,256 of NC_143146.1, read as the reverse complement.
TTCAGATTTCCCGATTGCCCCCAAATGTGTGCCCGTATTTCTTCTTTCTCACAAACGACAGCAAACCATAAGCACTGTCATGTCCTCGATCTCTCGGTACATCCAGAGGTCCTTCCTCACCAGCCTATTGCATGGACACAGCTGGGTGATATTCCCTTGTGAGTCAACCAGCCCGTTTATGGACACTGGTTGCTAGTCTCCTATTACAGTAACGCCGCAGTTACTAGCCTTGTGAATCGATAGTATTTTTGCAAGGATGTCTTTGGGATAGATTTTTAGAGGTGGGATTCCTGAGGCAGGAGGAAATGCCTCTTTTATTCACAATTTTGCATTTTCACCTGCAGTGACAATGATACTTGTTCTCCACCCACCTCACCTGCGCAGTGTTGTCAGACTGGGGTTTTCTCCATGGGGATCTCGTGTGTATCTCCAGTTTTTGGGGTGGTGGTGGGGAGGCACTGGGATCACCAAGATGCATGGGCCTGGGGGGGGGGATCCAGAATGGACCAGCTATAATTATTTTAGCTTCAAGAAGCACTGATCAAGCCCCAAGCTTCCTAGCCACTTCTGTCCTGTCGGCAGGGCTGGCAACCCTCTGTCGAGGCCTTGATGGTAAATATCTCGGGCTGCAAGGCCACGTGGTCTGTCCACGCCAATCTGTCCTGCGGTGCGAGCGCAGCTGTGACAGCCATAATGGACGAGGGCCACTGCCTGACAGTAAGACTTTATTACAGATGGCGGTGTTCTACTTTCCTCCAGTTGTCACGTCGTGAGGAATTATTTTTCTTTTGATATTTTTCAACCGTTTGAAAATGTAAAACCTGTACCACAGCTGGGGGCCGTAGTTTGCCAACCCTGGAGGTTGCTGCATTGCAGCTCCCTGTGCCCAGCCTGGCCTCGGACCTTCCAGACTCTTCCCCAGCTTCGACCAGCCTCATCTTCATCACGAGGGACGGGTTTTCTCCTTTTCCTCCAGTAGAGTTAAAGCCCCAGTTTGACTATACTGAGGTGAAATGCTTGTATTTATTCACTCGGAAAATAACTGCTGGGCGCCCACCGTGTGCCAGGCTCCCTGCCTCTCAGCTCATATGTGCTCTGTGCCTTTTTTATTTTAAGTGCAAGGGATTAAAAATGTACAGACACTAGAAAAGCTGCAGCTCCCACCTTCCAGGTGGCCGATGCTGTCTACTGCCACAGAAGGTGCTGGTCGTCAATAATAACACCCCGGGCCACGTGGCTAGAGCGGTAAACGTCTCTGAGAACCCTAATCTTGACTTAGTTTTATCATGATAATACTTATACCTTGACGTTACGTTACACTTACGCCGTAGAACCCAACCCAAAATGCACATTAAATACAATTTAGCCCATAAAACAGGAGGTGGGGCTGACCCTCTGCCGTGGCCGCAGCCTGAGCCACCAGCACGTTGTGGGTTAGCAGACACGCTGTCTGCGTTCTTTGCTGGGCCCCTCATCCGGGGCCTGTGTCAGCAGCGCACGGAGGCGATTTGGGTCAGGCCAGCATCACTGCAGATTCGGGAGAGGCTTCCCTGGAGGTGGCGGTGAGGGAGCTCTGGAGTCCACCTGGGAACCCCGGGTGCTCTGGGCCGAGCCTTTGACCTTTGTGGGTCTTAGCACCTCAGGACTTGTCCGCCAGGGGCACATGGAGAGTGCTCTCACCGGGGTCCTTCTCGTCCCTCCTCCTCTGAGGGACGGACCTCGTGCCCTTCTCACGTGTGTGTGTGTCAGTGACCTGGTTCAGCAATCTGTGACCTGCCATGTATCTGTCATCTTTGCTGAGTAACAAATTACCCCAACCTGAAAACAGGTCTGGTTATCACCTCAGTTTCTGGACCAGGAATCCTGGTGCAGGTGAGCTGGGCCCTGTGACTCCAGGCCTCTCCTCCTGGCCTCACTGAGGACGCCCCCTCCAGGTCACCCAGGTGCCCGTGCTGGCCTGGGTCCTCACGGCTGCTGCCCCCTGGCTTCTCCCTGGGGCGGCTCACACAGGACAGCCCCAAATCGACTCTTGTCAAGTACCGAGTTATTCGAGAGGCTCATCCAGAAGTTTCTGTCATGGAACAGGGGAAGGGGTGACAGTCTGAGGACCTCTGCCAGACTGTGGCCCATTCCTGGATCTAGTTGTTGGAAGACAGGGATTTTCAAGCATGTGGAGGACACGGGCCAAGGATAAGAACCGGGTATTTCTGGACTTTGAGTCCTCGGTTATGTTAACAGTTCGTTGAACTCGCACGCCAGTAAAATTTCCCCGACATCAAGCTCAGCTCGGCCAGTTGACCTTCGTTTACTGATGCAAAAATCAGAGATGGGCATTCTTTATCTTCTGTTTGCTTGTCAAAGATGCTTCCAAGATTATCTGGAGCATTTCGGAGCCTGTCTTGGAAGCTTTTGTTTTATCTTTTTTTTTTTATAGAGTGATTTCATTTTTTAAAAAATTTATTTATTTATTTATTTTTGGCTGCATTGGGTCTTCGTTGCTGCTCACGGGCTTTCTCTAGTTGCAGTGAGTGGGGGCTACTGTTCGTTGCGGTGCACGGGCTTCTCATTGCGGTGGCTTCTCTTGTTGCAGAGCACGGGCTCTAGGCACGCAGGCTTCAGTAGTTGTGGCACGTGGGTTTCAGTAGTTGTGGCACACGGGCTCAGTTGTTCCATGGCACGTGGGATCTTCCTGGATCAGGGATTAAACCCATGTCCCTTGCATTGGCAGACAGATTCTCAACCACTCCGCCACCAAGGAAGCCCTAGAGCGACTTCATTTTGTTCTGATTTTGCCAAGCAGGCAGAATGACATCGATTCTGAAATCTCGAATTCTTACTCAAATTAACGACGTGTCAACTGAAAAAAGACCTTGTGTAGTTTTTCTCCTAGAAAACCATAGTAACCGACTTGGTAACAAGTTATGTGTTTTTCACGTGAGTTGCTTTTTGCTTAAAAAAAGTGCACATGGTGGAAAACAGAACCTTGCAGATGGATCCACGCCACTAATTCCCATCCCCTCGGCTGGTAGGAGGCCCTCTGCCCACATGCCTCAGGACAGCTCCGCTTGGGATTAGGGGAGAGGAACAGGAAGGCTTCGCGGTGTTGGCAGCAGCGCGTGGGCTGCGCTTCCTGTCCCTCAGCCTCTGTGCACGCCGTCCAGAGATGAGAACAAAAGTCGCCTCTCTTATTTTTTTTCTCATTATCTGGAACTCACGAGAGTGCGGTCATGCTGGTTGCCCTGTGCAGGTCCTGGGTTTCCTGGGGTCAAGGCGCACGAGGCCAGCAGGCTCAGAACCACACAGACAGTTCACACGGGCACTAAGGGCACGTTCAGAGCTGGACGGGCGCCTCCTTCCACTCAGACTTGAGTTCCCGGATGCCGAGCCACGTCTGTCTAAGATGGTAATGACGGCCACAGCGCTGCCCATAATACTTATTGCTTTGATAGGAATTGGACAAAACCAAGCTGAGTTTTAAAGTACTGTGGCTGAGAAAGGATGAAAGTTAGTCTTTTCTGTAGTAAGTGTTTTCTTTGTCGAGTCCACAAGCCTTTTTAGCAGTTACTGGTGCTGGGATGGTGCCATGCATTGTACACATTGGACAAATACTGCCTCATCCGCGGGGTGTGGCCCCCAGGCCAGATGTCGTGGCATGTCCTGCCTGTGCTTTTACAAAGCCTTGAAACTCCTCAGCTCAGCCAGTGGTCCCGAACTGTCCCTGCCGCCCCACGGCTGCCCGAGGAAGGGCTGCCCAGCCGTGGGACACGCCCATCTCGCTCCCTTGGTTACCTGCCCGGCCCTGCAGGTGCTCGTGTTTCCTTTTTATTTGTTTGTTTATTTGGTTGCGCCGCGTCTTAGTCGCAGCGGGAGGCATCTTGTTCCCCGACCAGGGGTCGAAACTGGGCCCCCTGCATTGGGAGCGCGGAGGCTTAACCACTGCACCGCCAGGGCAGTCCCCAGCTGCCTGTGCTTCTGACCCTGACAGAAGATAGAAAACAACATTAAATATGATCCTTGCTGTTGCGGGGCTTTCATCCACTCAAGATCATGATAGCCAACACTTATGAAAGGTTTTTACTCTCCCCTAATTATTTATCCAGCCAAGCTTGACTACTTGGAATCTTATTTCAGCTCCTGGCCCTGACAGGTGGGACAGCACACCTGGTCCTGACAGCCCAGCCCGGGGACACGGGTGGGGAATCAGACTCCTGGGTTTTGCCCTGGACCTGCTGCTTTGGGCAAATCAATTCCTCTTACTGGAACTTTATCGTTCCTTCGTCTGTCAAATTATGTGGTGGGGTCTTCAGATCAATAAATCAATCAGCCATCAAATTTGTATCACCTAGGAACGGAAGTCAGATAACATCTCCTTTAAAAATATCAACGTGTACAAAGTTTTGCAGAAAGATGGGTAAGTCTGACTGCATCACAGTGTAAAACTCTACGCAAAAGACTATAAAAGTTAAAAGAGAATGACCGACAGGGAGGAGGTGTGCAGTGCTTCAGTGTCTGTCACCTGTAACAGGCTTCTATGAATCTGTGAGAAAAAGAAAACCCAGTAGAGAAAAGTGGGTAAATGACGCAGAGCTCACAGTTCACGAGGGTCCAACCGCGGCAGCCAGGAAGGCAGCGGGCTCTTTCCTCAGTCAGCTCGGCCGCATGGATAGGCCCGTGACAGCTGGCGGGGGTGGGGACCCGGGGGTCAGACCTGCTGGGGTGTACGTTCAGAACGCATCAGCTCCCCCAAAATGTGCCTGCCCGTGGTTTACTGTCCGGCCTCCTCTTCCAGAGTGATCCCCAGAGAGGCTCATGCCCACACGAGGATGTCTGTCTCGGCGTGAAACATCTGGGGGAAAACCTCTCGGGTGCATGGGTCACTTGTAAGTTCCTTCTCTGGGGTTTGCAGTGGGTTAAAAGGATGGGCCCGGTCTGTGTCTATCCCTATAGGTAAGCCGTTGTCTCAGAGTCACCGTTACAGCCCCATTCCCATGACCCTGGGTGAAACAGCGGGTTGGAGGGGATTAGCACGCATGCTGCCGTTGTGAGACACATTTGGGGACTCATGACTGCAGCAGGTCGTGTGCATGGCTCGTGGCTGGATTAACGTGGACCTGCGTGTGACCTCACCTTTGGGACGCCCCCAGAGTTCACCATCCATCAGATGTGCCTCGTGGGGAGGGGGCGGGGCTGAAGGGGGAAATTGGGGGCTGCAGCTCTGTCCATGAGGTGTTAGCTCTCAAAGGTCCCGAGTCAGACATCACAAGATGTTCATATCTGCCAGCTCTGGATGGTGGAGGCCTGGGCGTTCATGTCACGCTCCTGCTGCTTCTCTTTATTAAAGACAAAAGGTGTTTGACCCCAGAAATCAAATGCGGGGAAAGCCCCGGAGCCTTTTCCTGTTTCCGTCTCTCTGTGGATTTGAAGGTCCCGGCAGAGGGAGTGGTCACCGCGCCCCTCCTCCTTGGGACTTGCCTCTTGCATTGAGGTTTCTCACTGCCTGCCCCTCCCGCTCTAGTTTCTAATAATGAATGAGTCGTGTGTGGGGAACAGGGCAGCACCTCTGAGGCTCTGTGCAGCCCAGCTGTGGGGCGCCAGCCTTGCTGCGTTTCCCTCCATCCCCCTCCCCGCTGCAGCCACCCCATGTGGCCCTGCCCGCCTGGCCTGCTCCTGTTTCCGGGGATCTGTGATGTAACAGCTCCCTCCGCCAGGACAGTCGTTTCTGGTTCTGTGTGACTCACCAGACCTGATTAAAACAAATCCCGGTACATTTCAAAACATCAGCTGTGGGCTTCCCTGGTGGCACAGTGGTTAAGAATCCGTCTGCCAACGCAGGGGACACGGGTTTGAGCCCTGGTCCGGGAAGATCCCACATGCCGCGGAGCAACTAAGCCTGTGTGCCGCAACTACCGAGCCCACGTGCCACAACTACTGAGCCCACATACCACAACTACTGAGCCCACATTACCACAACTACTGAAGCCCACGCACCTAGAGCCCGTGCTCTGCAGCAACAAGCCACTGCAGTTAGAAGCCCCCGCACCACAATGAAGAGTAGCCCCCACTCACTGCAACTGGAGAAAGCCTGCGTGCAGCAACGAAGGCCCAACGCAGCCAAAAATAAATAAATAAATATTAAACACAAAAAACAAAAAACAGAAACGTCAGCTGTTACCTAAATTGTGGGGAGAGTTTATGTTATTTTCATCAGAACCTTACCAGGACTGGTTCCCATTGTGGAAAGTCACGTAGCCTGTAGTATCTCTGCTCATGGTGTCAGAGCCCAGTAAAGCAAGAGTGTTGTGTCTGGTTGTGCCTGACACAGACCCAGGGTGTCTGTCTGGTTGTAGCCGTGCAGCCCTGGTGACATCACTCCTGAAGTTTCGGGTGGAGCCGTGTCTGTGTCGTATGGGCTGAAATGCACGTGTGGTTTTCCTAACTTGTGTTCCTTCCATCTTCCCTTTAGAATCAGAGCCTCCCGGCGGTTTGTACGAGTTATTAGGGTTAGTTGGGGTTGTTCCTAGGAATTTCATAGCAAGGGGACGGTAAGAGGGGTTTACTAACAGGAGGGGACCCTGGGTCTGACGGGGTGAGAAGCACTCCAGGGACGGGCAGGGCGGGACGCAGGGAGACTCTGCCCGGACGGTGCCAGACCCCGGTGGGCTTGCTCTCAGCCCCTCCTGCCACCTGGCTGGCTCAGACGGGGTCTCCGGGCAGCTTGTTGACGGGGATGCTGGCTGCTAAGCCCAGCACGGGGATAGGCAGTGAAGGAGCGGCCCCAGAAGCTCTGGGACACCCGGTCCTCCCCTAGGCTGTATAATCTGTCATTCTTGTTCTGGGGGTGGGGCTGTCTGTATTTCATTTTCAATGAAAAGAATCAATAAACAGTCTATAATAGGAATAGAAAAGTTTTATTTGAGCCGAATTGAGCCCAGGAGACACCGATTCAAGAAGGACTGACTTGAGGCTCAGAAAGGCAAAACCGGCAAAGTTACCTAAGTTGTTTGCCAAGAAGTAGGATTGGAGCTGCAAGAAGTGGGACGGGTTGGGGTCTGAAATGGTTGCTTAGTTACACGGGGAGACCCTGGGACCCTAAGGTTGCAGCTGGCAGGTGTCGCCTGTCCTCCCTGCTATCAGTTGCCTGGCGCACCTTGGGCCTGTGGCACAGGTGGTGTGAAGGCCCTCACCTCCGGCCCGTCCTGGCCTTCGGCTCCCTGTTCTGGAAGCTTCTTTCTCAGGCCCTCCACCTAGTGCTGCAGGCCTTGGGCCCACCCTGCCCCTGGAAAAGGCCTTCCTGGCTGGCGCCCAGCCTCCATCTAACTATTCCTTCCTCTGAGAGTGTTTGGTGACACAGTGAAGATTAAGGAATGGCCTCAAGAGTGGACAAGGAAATACCGACATTTCTTGAGTGGGCTTCACACACAGGGAGAAACACTCAGTTATGTTTTCACGTCTGGGGAGTGAGTCACTATGGTGAGACCATTCATGTTGAGCACCTGTCGGGAAGTGGGCGGGAGCGGTGCAGGTGTCACGAGTCACGCAGAGGCCTGCGCCTTGAGCCAGGGGAGGGGCCGGACCTTTTGACCCCCTCGGAGGAGCGTCACAGTGAGCTTCCCTGGGGAGGGGCGGAACGGTGGGTGAGCTGGGCCGTCAGGAGAGGGGCTCCCGGTCACGGGGGGCGCCACGTGCAGACAACACGGCAGCCGCCCTGCTCTCCCCTCCCGCTTCTGTCCCCGCCAGCCCGGCCCAGGTCTCAGGACTTGTTGGTGGCCCCCGGTGGTCACCTTCCCGGGCCTGACACACAGACCACTGCGGGGTTGGCCTCATCCTCAGGCTCCCAGGCCGGTATCTCCCCCGAAATAGACTCTTCGCCTCGGGGTTTCGGAGATTCGCGCGGGTTTCAGGCAGCCCGTTTCCAGGCCGAAGCCAGCCAGCTGAACCACGATTTCTGAAGCGGCTCTGTGGATGTCGTTATCCAATTAGTCGGTATTTTCACCACGCAGTTTGCCGTAATTCCTGACTCAGCCCTGCGGGTCCTTCATTAGATATATATTCAATATTTAGAAAATATGCCTCCAGTGCGGCGGAAGGTATATAATTTCAGCTGTGAAAAGCCCCCATGTACACCAACATGTTTCTGTGTGGGAAGTGGGTGAGTTTGCTTAGATTTCTGGCTAATTCGTCTCTGGAAGGGGACGGTCTTTCCTGGGAAGTAAATATAGAAATCACGTGGGCCTCCTGCCGGCCTCCTGGTGACAGCTTTTCTAGTGCCGTATGAAGCACTGCGGTTGGATCCTTGATCATTTGAGCATCTCTCTCAGGCTAACTGATTCCCACCCACCGTCCTCGTGCTGTGGTTCCTGCTGGCCCGCGCGCGTGGCTGATTCTTCTTCGCGTTGCCCGTGTTCTGGCGTCTTTATCCGCGTTTCCTTCTGCAGAGGCTGCAGTCGTACTGTAATGTGAGCAGCCGGGGACGCACCGGGGTGTGCACCTGTTGTAAAGAGGGGCTGTTTCGTGGGGGGGACGTGGGGGGAGGAACCAACAGCCTCGGTGAGGTTAGCAGGTTGGGGGCAGATGCAGAAATTGGACGGGTCCCTGACAGGTGCCCAGCCCACCCCTCTGCCTCCTCGGAACCTGGGCCTCTGTTCCCTTTTCTGTCCCTTCTTCATAAATGCCCCCTGCCGGCACCAACACCCCCCCCCCCAGCACAGGGACCGTCTGGCCTGTGACCCCGTTGCCCTCCTGACGCTCCAGGGGACCCGGGGTCGCTGTGCTGTGCTCTGGACCGTGGGAGCCCTCGCCGCTGGCTCACAGGGCAGTACTTATCTGGTCAGCGACTCAGGACTCCCTGCCCTTCTCTCTGGGGGAGGAGCTGACAGGCTGGGTCCCCTCTGGCCCGGGCCGGGGAACTGGGCTCACATCTAAGACCTGCGGGTGAGGTTCTTTCTCCGATGCTGTAAACCTCGTCTCCCTTCCCCGGGCTCTCTCATTTCACCGCCTGGTCACTCACCTGGCCCAGCTCGCCCGCACCTCCACACTGACTGCACCAGCTCAGCCTGGAGTCGTTGCTTCTCGTCGATAGGCTGGTTCCCTGACTTCTACGTGGGGAAGCCGTGCCCCCAGCACGGAGACTGCCCCCTGAACAGGCAGGGACGTGATCCGTCCTCCCTGTGTCCTCCCAGCCCCTCCCCAGGCAGCATGCGGGGGACCCACCCGGGCCTGCTTCCCAGGGGAGCCGGGCCTCTGTGGCCTCCATGGGACAGGTGGTGGCAGGTAACCCGCCTGCGCGAGCTGAGCTGCAACCTGCTCCCCCGTAGGGAGGTCTGAGCCCCAGCACCCACCCCCAACCCACGACCAGAGACGAGGCTGCATCTCTGCACAGGCCCTGATGACGTGCGTCGTGAGGGGGTCACGGCGGGAAACTGGACGGAAACCCCCCTTTGATCGCTGCTGCCTTTTTTCACGTTGAAGTCGCAGGAACGATTGTATCTGCTTCATCTGCAGCCTCGTCTGGAAACTTATTTTTGTCAAAAACGTCACTGTTGTTTTTGCTCCCGTGCGTTTCACAAGGGGGTCAGTGGCGGCCAGTGCTCTGTCCTGTGCAGCCCAGTCCCGGCCTCCTGCCCGGGCGCCCCAAGCACAGGACTCTTTATCTGCTGCTGTGAGCTATCGAATTAGGAGAGCCCAGAGCGGGCCAGAAGTCGTCTGTGGTTAGAGTTTTTATTTTTAGTTTGGTTCTGGACCCAGTAAATTATGGTTTAGGTCACCTGGCGTCTTCATTTTCCAGATGGTCAGTGTTTCCCAATGAAGTGGACCATCGCTGGTGCTTCTGTGATCCAAACAATTTTGTGTTGGGAAATATGTCCACGGCAGGAAAATGCCACTGAGAGCCGTGCCGAGGCCCGGATCTGTCTGGGAAGGAAGGGCCTGTCGTTCCATCGAGTGTGGTCAGTGGGGAGGGGCTCCGGCAGAGGCCAAGGGCACTGGTCCAGTGACAGGAGAAAGGGTGCGCACCTGGGCTCCTGCCTCACCACGGGAAGTCGACTCTGCTTACTGGCCCTGGGAAGGCCGGTGATTCACGCAGAGAACTCTGATCTGATCAGCAGTTAAACCCATGGGTTCCACTTACGGAGCATCACTTTAATCATTGCTCCCGAGTAAGGCTTGCAGAAGCAGGAGTGAGTGAAGGCTCCCTGGGTGCAGACAGACACCCATGTTTGTGGGCAGGGGTGACAGAAGGGGCCACATCACACACTCCGCATCACGAGGAAGCTGAAGTGCTGGGGAAACTGAGCCAGAAAAACGTCTCAAGTTTAGAAACACCTCAGCGCTGTATCATCTTCTTACCCGTCAAACAAGAAATGTTGCCTTTTAAAGCAATAAACAGACACCAGAACAAGGAATCGCTTTGTCATTGGATCCCTGTAAATTTGAAAAATGGTCGTTAGGGGACTTCCCTGGGGGCGCAGTGGTTGAGAATCCGACTGCCGATGCAGGGGACACGGTTCGAGCCCTGGTCCGGGAAGATCCCACATGCCGCGGAGCAACTAAGCCCGTGCACCACAACTACTGAGCCTGCACTCTAGAGCCCACGAGCCACAGCTACTGAACCCACGTGCCACAACTACTGAAGCCCATGCGCCCAGAACCCATACTCCGCAATAAGAGAAGCCACCGCAGTGAGAAGCCCGCGCACCGCAACAAAGAGTAGCCCCCGCTCGCCACAACCAGAGAAAGCCCGCGCGCAGCAACGAAGACCCAACGCGGCCAAAAATAAATAAATACATTTATTAAAAAAAAAAAGAAAGAAAGAGATGGTCGTTAGGTGGAACCACCTCTACAAAAATTGATCTGGTAATTCGAGGCTAGATTACATGTTTACGTTCCAGTCTGACATGTAACTCAGCTAATAGGTTCTGTTTGTTTCAGCTGAAATTCAAAACTCCCATTAGGTGACTATCGCTGGGTGAAATTGATTTCCGGAGTATTTTAGAGTCTCTTCTGTCCTTGTGTGCTTTCTGACGTTAACGCTCAGGCTGCTGTGCCCCACATCCTAACAAGGCTGATGGCGAAGTTGCTGAAGGCGCGGCCACTGCGTCTGACATACCTGATGGCCCCGCGAGGCCCCTACAAGTGGGGTGTTTCCTTGGCTCAGGCCCAGAGAGCGAGGGTGCACTGCTTGCTGTGTTCATCCCATTTTACCCCAGATGTAATCTCTTCTTTTCCAGTTCCTCGGCTGTTGGGCGTTCTCCTTTGGAAACGCATTCAGCTCAGTTTATCCATCAGGAAATGCTATCTATTAAAAACCAAACCTTAAAGATGTTATTCGTTTTCCCTAAAACGGAGAGGATCCCTCATTCTGGTAAAACCCAAGCTTCACTGTGGTAAGAGGAGGGGGTGGATTTGTCTGGGAAGGAAGGGCCCGTCTCAGCTTCAGAGACGTGAGGCTCGCTGCACTGACGCAGGGTGAGGTCTCAGCACGGACGCAGAAGCAAGTGACGGGCAATGCTCGGGACCCAGGAATTCGTGGCGAGACCTAACCGACAGCTTTACTGAGGCAAAATTCATGGATCCTAAAACCCACCTGTTCAAGGAGTACAGTTCAGTGGAATTTAGTACTGAACCAAGTTATGAAACATCGCCATAATCTAATTTGATTGACTGATTGATGGCCACACTGTGCGGCAGGCAGGATCTTAGTTCCCCGACCAGGGATTGAACCCGTGCCCCCCCGTATTGGGAGTGCGGAGTCTTAACCACTGGACGCCAGGGAAGTCCCCATCATAATCTTAATTTTAAAACATTTTCATCACCCCGAAGAAACCCAGTACCCAGGCAACGGCTTCCCCAGCCCCTGGCAGCCACCACCACGCTTTCCGTCTCCATGGATTTGGCTGTGCTGGACGTTTCACACAAACATCATCCAGCGTTTGCTCCTTTGTGTCTGGCCCCTTCCGCCTGTGCAGGGTTTGATTTGCGTTTCCTTGAGGGCCGTTGATTTTGAGCATCTTTCCATGTGATGTTGGCCATTGTAAATCTTTGGAGAAGGTCTAGTCAAATCTCCTTATTTGTTTTTTCATTATTGGTTGCGATGGCCTCTGTCTATCCCAGATACCGATCCCTCATTAGATATGATTTGCGAGTATTTTCTAGGGCAACCCTGGGGACCTTTCACGCATCCTCAGGGGCCACGCAGGCAAAGCCTTGACGTCTAGTTCACCTGCGTTTTGGTGGAACGTCTCGTGATTCCCCAGGAACGTGGAAATCTGTGGGGCTGGGTCTCACCCACCTTCCTGCCACCCCCGGGAGGGTGTCCGGCACAGTTTCTTGTGGCCGCCCGGGGTTCTGATGCAGGGGAGCTGCCTCCTGCCCGCCACCCCCAGGACTGGGCCGCTGGGCTCTAGCAGTTTCCCAGGACGTCGTGCCTGCGGCCCTTGTTCACGCACACACTGCTTAGTCTGCAGCCAAGGAAACCCTTCCTGCTGCCCCTCGGTTGAGCCCTTCATGGAGTGCCCTTCTGCACCCCAGGTCTGTCTCGGAAGCCCCGTGGGGCCTGCTGGCTGCGTGCCCTCTGAGCAGACAAGCAGTGGTGCCCTTCTAGCTCCTGGTAAACTGGATGCTTCGTCTGTGGTCGACGTGGGACCCAGGGAGGGCCCAGGGAGGGGCAGGCGGCACTTTGGGTTACCTCATCCTTCTTCTGCGTTATAACCTGCGGGTGCTCCTCTGCACTCAGCCCGAGGTGGGGAACTTTCCCTTTCATGTCCACAGAGCCCTGGGGGTGCAGCTGCCAACCTCAGGTGTACCTGCGACCTCAGGTGTACCCGGAGACTTAGGTGTACCCGGGGCCTAGGGTGTACCCAGGGCCTTAGGTGTACCTGCAGTCTAAGGTGTACCCATGACCTTAGATGTACCCGGGGCCTTAGATGTACCCGGAGCCATAGGTGTACCGGGGGCCTCAGGTGTACCCGGGGCCTCAGGTGTACCCGGAGCCTTAGGGTGTACCCGGGGCCTCAGGTGTACGCCGGGGCCTAAGGTGTAGCCAGGACCTTAGGTGTACCTGCAAAGTCACCTTCCATAGGTGACACGTGTTGGGGGCTGAGCCGTGTCGCCTTAGGGGCACATGCAGGCTCTAAAGCCCTGTCCCTGCTCCAGTGGGGCCTGGAAGTGGCAGCCGAAGGCGTCACAGCAGGGAGTGTGGGTTTCAGAGTCGAGGGGGCCCGTGTGGAGCAAAGGGGTGCAGGATGCTTAGGAGGTTCACCCTCCCCAGGTCACCCCTCTCCTGTCCTGACTCAGCTCCTCCCCCGCCCCTGAGGAGAGGCTCGGGCAGGACAGGAGCAACGGCCCCTCCCTGCACCGCAGCTCTTAGTGAAGTGTCTCCTGCGCCCCCCGGGCCTTCCTGAAGCTGGAGGAAAGCTGGCCTCGCAGGTTCAGGGCCTCTTTCCATCGGAGGTTCAGCCTCTGTGCCCTGACGGTGGTCTCTTCTCGCCTGTGTGTGTGTCGGATCGAACAGGGCAGAAAGTCTGCTGAGGTCCCTGCCTGGTTTAGGACATGCTGGTGGAGAGATGGAGAGTGGGTTTATTTCTGTTGACAGTTTGTAGATTTACAACTAAGTAGCTGAAACAGCTCTGCCTTTGTAATTTGGACACGTTACCTGCCGTCTGGCTCAGCAGCAGGATGTAAACACCCCTGAAGTCCCGAGACTTGCGAGGCGAGTTGACGGTGTCTCTGGGGAAGGTGGGACGCATTTTCCTCTTGCACGTCCGGGCGGAGGACCAGCTCTGGGGCAGGGTTTGCCTGGCCGCTTCTTGCTGCTGTCGTCTGCAGGGGACCCGACACCCCGCGCGGCTGCAGGGATGGAGCCCCGCCCCTGCGCTGTCACGCAGGGCTGAGTAGGACGAGGTTCATTCCCAAAGGAGCTGGTGTTGCGATGACGTGGCGAGTCCCTCGGAATATGTCGTGTTGGGTTTGTTTTCTGACCTCGTCCCACAGGCAGGTGTTGTACCCCGACCTGTACAGTTAGAACAGCGCCGAGCGGGCGAGCGGTATTTGAGGTGTTGAATGATTACGGTAAAGCCGGCCTGTGCCCAGGGTATGAACTGGCCCTAATGAGCCTCCTTGCGCCGTGCCTCCCTGGGGACGGGGCTCCTGTGCCTCTGCCCGGCCGCCGCGGAGCCACTGTCTTCAGAGTTTAGGCGGAAGGTTTCCAGGATTTTCATGTTTGTGTTAAAGTTGGTGGCGCAGTGGTTGAGAGTCCGCCTGCCGATGCAGGGGACACGGGTTCGTGCCCCGGTCCGGGAGGATCCCACATGCCGCGGGGCGGCTGGGCCCGTGAGCCATGGCCGCTGAGCCTGCGTGTCCGGAGCCTGTGCTCCGCAACGGGAGAGGCCACGACAGTGAGAGGCCCCCGTACAGCAAAAAAAAAAAAAAAAAGTGAAGGTTCCCTGAAGCCACAAAGGCTGGACACGGTGCTGGATGGGACGGGCTGGGCCCCCGGAGCACAGCCGCGTGTTTCCTTTTGTTGCCTCTGTTTGTTCTTGACAACACTGAGCAAGGGGCTGGGACCCCGTGCTGGGGCTGCCTGTCCGTGGGGGGAGGTCCGGGGCCCCGTGCTGGGGCTGCCTGTCCGTGGCGGGAGGTCCGGGGCCCCATGCTGGGGCTGCCTGTCCGTGGCGGGAGGTCCGGGGCCCCGTGCTGGGGCCGCTATGCGAGGCTTCGTCTTAGTCTCTCATGAGCAGCCGTCGTATCTCAGGCGCTGCAGTGCTGACTGCGTACGGTTGCTTGAGTGTCACTGGAAGGCTCTTCGGGTCGGAGGCGTCTCCTTAGCGTCTGGTGCACAGCACTGTGACTAACGCGAAGATGAGCGAGACCCAGGTCTCCTCGGTCCCCAGGGAGGCTTATGGGTGGGCTGCTGCGGCGCGTGAACCGCCTTCTGCTCTGAACTCATAGCTTTACTTTCTTCTTTCGTTAAAGACCTTTCCCCAAAGTTCTGGGATTGTCGTCTTTTTTTCTGAAGGCTTAGGGCTTTGCTGTCACTTTCTGGTTTTGAATGGACCCGCCCTGTGGCATTTCCACTGCCCACCAGCCTTGAAGGCCCCCCTCGACTCCTGCCGGGGGTGCTGGTGGCCGCTCAGACCGCTCCTCTGAAGAGCTGGGCGGGGGTTTGAGCACTTACCCCGTGAGGGCCCAATGGGTGGGCAGGGGTGGGGGGCCCGGCCTTGCAGGGGCGCCCAGCCCTCCCCAGGGCCCAGCACAGACCTGCATCCAAGCTAAACCCCGGGAAGACCCCGCACCCCCCCGCCCCAAGGCCTGCTCTGACCGCTCTTCCCCCCGCAGTGTGCTGGGGAGGAAGACTGTGTGGACAGCCGGACCGTGTACGTGGGCCACCGCGAGCCCCCGCCGGGTGCTGAGGCCTACATCCCGCACAGATGCCCGGACAACAGGATCGTCTCCTCCAAGGTAAGCATCAGCCTGCGAGCTGGCCGCACGGCCCTTGGCGCGCGGGCTCAGCACCCCTCCGCTCGCCCCCGGACACTGTTACGACTTGACGTCACAGCACGTTCTCTTCACGTCCCTCTTACCTGTGTCACGTTTAAGGATCAGATTTGAAGTCTAGGACGTTCAGATCCTGCCGGCACCACGAATTAGCTGTCTGGCCGCGTGCCACGATCGAGCCGCCCCAGGCAGGGTCTCTTCCTGCAAAACAGGGACGATGCAGGTGCCCCGGTGCTACCAGCTTGCGAACGCGCACGCTGGACGCGTGTCAGAGGCCATCAGTTAGGAGCGGTGACGCAAAGAGGAGGACGCGCGTGTCACCGTTTACGGGGGCTTTGACCGTCTCTTGGCCTGGAGGTGGGGTTGCAGGACCGTCTTCACACCTCAGATTAACCGGTAGCTGGGTCTTGAGAACGGGGTCGCTGACTCTGGAAAACAGTAAACATGACTTTGCAGGCTACGGAGAACTTTCCACATGCCTGGTGTCCTGGACACCCAGACCCACGTCCCAGACCTACGTAATTCACACATCAGTGTGCTGCGTGTCCAGATACCTGCGGTGGACCCGCTTAATTCTGTCATGAGTTATCAAGAGTGTCCCGTGCTTGTTACAAATACTTGACAACCGAGGTTTTCTAAAGCAGTTTTTTTTTAAATTTTTTTTTTAGTAGAGGTACAGTTGATTTGCAATGTTGTGTTAATTTCTGCTGTACAGCAAAGTGGCTCAGTTACACATATATACACATTCTTTTCCATTATGGTTTATTCCGGGGTATTAAATATAGTTCCCTGTGCTGTACACTAGGACCTTGTTGTTCATCCATTCTATATGTAATAGTTTGCATCTACTAACCCCAAACTCCCACTCCATCCCTCCCCCATCCCTCTTCCCCTTGGCAACCACAAGTCTGTTCTCTGTGTCTGTGAATCTGTTTCTGTTTCATAGATAGGTTCATTTGTGTAAGGCAGTTTTCTTAACGGAATTATTTTATTTTAAAACTGCAATGTAAAATAATAACTTTAATCTCCAGAAATACAGCATGGGTAAGTCAGTTGCTCATAAACAAAATCACAGCCAAACAAATGTAGTCCGTGGTTGCCCAGACATGACCAATGAAAGGAGAAATAAACAGGAGGACCTCATATCCAGAAATAGGTCTTTCCAGTAGCGACATTTATAAGTTAGACAGTCTCGAATAGAGCTCACTGAAGATGCACTCTGTCAACCAGTAGTGCCCCCAAAGGAACAAAATCTCAAACGTATTTCTTAGAAATCTGCTCGTGTGCAGTGCAGACGCATCGAGGAATGGGGAAGTGCACTGAAAACACTCAGATGTTGTGCACGTGTGAACTTGCGGGGACAACTTCGAGTCCCCACTCGACTAGGCATCGAGTCCCCACGCTGCCCTGCGTCTAGTCTGGGCAGGACGTTTGACAAAGCCACCTCGGCTACTGAGTCACATCCCGCACAGCTGGCTTCTCCCCCAGGGACGAAGCATGGGCCCCGCTGTCCCAGCCCCGGTTCCTCCCAGGGACCTGGAAGGTTCTGTGCAGCCGCTCAAAGGAAACTTCAGAAACTCAGGGATCGGAGCAGCAAAGCCCTTCTTGACGCATCCGGTGGACTAGAGCCCGAGGCTGCAGGGCACTGCGTTTGTTATGAAGCCCCGTCCACGCTCTGGGGGAGATAATCGAGAGCAGTGATTCCTAAATCCCATTTATGACCCCTTGCTATGATTCAAGTTTTGAGCCAATTTATCATTTTCAGGTTTTCCCTTCTAATATTCCTGCAGCCGGTGGCCAGCAAGACGTTGAGGGGCCCCGTGTCACCTCCCGGCGTCTGCTCGGCCCCGGGGTCTGCAAGGTGCTGCCTTGCCTGCGGTGGCTTCTTCCTATGTGCCCCGAGGCTCCTTGGGTTCTGACAGAGGAAACCCACCTCCGGGGCGAGGGCGCTGTAAGGATGGGTTTAGATACACGTGCAGGTCCTGGGCGCCTTTTCAAAACTGTTTATTTTCGGGAAAGTTCCTTCACCCCACGCCCTGACAGAATTAAGTCAGCATCCGCCCCAGGAGCCAGATCAGGCTGTCACACAGGAGGCGTGGGTTTTGGTGAAAAGGCAACAAGTCTCAGCTCTGAGGAGAGAGGGCACTTGCAGTATTAGTGGCTTAAAGTCAGTTCCAGGTAGATGATGGTGTGTCATTTCAAGAACAATTACAGACAACGTAACCTCGGTTGCTAATTGATCTCAGTACAGAGGAGATCCTCAGACGAGGACCTAGAATCCAAGTCGGTAGCAGGGTGGACAGGCCGTGGATTTAGACCAGATGACGTGGACATCTGGACACATGATCATTCTCATTTAAAAACAGCTCAGGATGTGGAAAATACAACTTAATTTGTAAAGCGTAAGTTTACAGGCAGGTTCAGAGAATATGTTTCTGGTGATGTATATATGTTTTCTTGGGAAGAGAACATTCGTTTCTACCTTAAAAGAAAAGATGGTCAACAAAGATTTCGTAAGTGCGCAGACGCACTTTAGTAATAAGTTTTATGACTTACTACTTAAGGAGCAGTAATACTACTACCAGCAGTAAAGTTGTAAGTTTGATTTTATTAAATCCAAGGTCGTGAAAGCACTTAGCATGTGAAAAGTTACACGAGGGGTGAAAATGCTCATCTGGCCTGATCTGAAGAAGTGCTGTTATTGGTGATCAGTGAGTTCTGTTTCCTTTTGGGGCAGAGCCTGGTAGAAATGACCCCAGCACAACCCCTTGGCTTCTGACCTCACGCCGAGCCACCAACCCAAGGCCTGCTCTAGCACCAGATCCTGGACTCAGGGACAGTGGGGCTTCATCAAGTTACAAAATTGTACCTTTGGGCACAAGACGCGTGTGGCTCCCATCTCTGCCCTCAGCATGCTGTGGAATTCAATGTTCAGCTCAGGCTGTGCTGTCCCTCCACCCTGTACGGAAAGCTGAACTACTTGGGACCTTCCGGGTCGCCTTCCCTGGAGATCAGTGACCGTGCCCGGTGCGTTTTTAGGGCGCCCCAGGCGCACCTGTGCGGGACTCCCCCTCCAGGCACACAGTAGCCGCAGCCTCAGCGGTTTCCAGGCGCTCTGGTTTCACTCTCCAGGGCTGGCGAAGCAGGGTGGCGCCAGGCTGTCCTTGTCTCCCCGTCTCCATGTGACTAAAGGTCGACCAGGCGGGACGGCTTCTCTGCGCCTGAGCCGCCCTCCCAGTGAGTACAGGACACAGGTGACTCTCACGGAAGGAAGAGAGTGGCCAAATCCAGCTCAGCGCTGACGACACACGACCCCCAGGGCAGATGCACACTTTGGGTGTGAAGTCTTTCATGGCGTGAAAGAAACACAAGGCTAGTAATTGTCCTGTGGCTTCAATACTCCTCAAGTTGTCTGGTGGGAAAGAGATGCTCCGCCGACCTCAGACTCCTTAGCTCCCTCATAGCAAAAAAAAAAAAAAACCCCTTTGTTCCATGCTTGTGGCTCAATATCAAGGATTCCAGTATTAAGTTCTATTCTACTGATCCTGGGACTTGACAGATGTAGGTCAGAGTGTTGCATTGTACATTGTAATACAAAGTGTTACATTATATTGTGGCCCAAGTGTCTAGGCAAATATTTAGATCTTTAGAATTTAGCAGAGATCAAAAACACACAATTGGAGGACTTCCCTGGTGGCACAGTGGATAAGACTCCATGCTCCCAATGCAGGGGGCCTGGGTTCGATCCCTGGTCGGGGAACTAGATCCCACACGCATGTCACAACTAAAGATTCGCACGCCACAACTAAGGAGCCAGGCAAGCCGCAAGTAAGAAGCCCGCTTGCCACAACTAAGACCTGGTGCAACCACATAAATAAGTAAATAAATAAATATTTTTAAAATGTGGTAATAGAATATTTTAAAAATGTACAATTGGCACACCATTATCCAATTGCCAATCCTTACATGTGAAATAAAATGCTCGTTTTATTTTATTTTATCCATACAGTACTGATATATCAGTGCAGTCATGAATGTTTCAACTGTCTCTTTGGGTTTTCACTCTTCTTACCATACATCATCAGGGATTTTGACCGTATTACTAATAACCAGCAGTAATAACTTATGACAGTCGTTTATTCTGTAAAATATGGAGATCACAAAACATAATGTCTGAGCTGCAGCGTGGGCCTCCTGCACCTGATAGGAATGAAGTCATCATTTAGGTGGCTTTAAAGGTGCCTGTGGGTCTAGATGCAGAGAGATAACCAAGGTGCTTACCGGTCCAGATGAGAGAGATGCCGTGCAGAGCAGGCTCTCCCCCTTCAGGGGGCGATCTTCGTTAAGAGGCAAAACTGTCAAATGGAATTTTAAAAACAGTGTCCAAGCTCAGTGTTTACTGTAGGTTAATGACATATGGGACATTGTTGTTTTCAACACAAAGGTTAGGGAAGGTCTCCTTCTGAGGCAGAAACGAGACATTCGGTGAGTAAGTGGCCTGACTACCCTCCCTGTGCCCCTCTCCAGCCCCCTGGGTAAGGGGGAGGGGCTGGCCCAGGACACCTCCTCATTGCAGGAACCATAGCCAAGCTGGGTTAAGACCACCTGAAAATGGTGACTTCTGTTTCACGTTCTGTCCCCTCGCAGCCACGCTGTAACAAAACGGAGAGCTTACCAAAAATTACAGTCAAAGGAGAATGCTAACCATGTGTGTTTTGAGTTAACAATCAGAGGTTTACATTTTACGAGAGACATTTTAATAGTAAAACTATTCTTAAGCTACTTTGCCTTACCTTGAATTGTTGGAATTAGGTAGTTGACATATGCTGCTCTTGGAGCACATGTTCTGTGTTAGCGGTTGTTTTTACAGTCAACAAGTTGATAACATGTCTACAAACACTCTCAATTTTGTATCTAAAGCTAGACATTTTGTACTTTGAAATTCAGGACAGCTTATCATGTGGTAGGGTAATGCTACACAACGTAAAATGTGGTCAGAATGACTCCTTTCTGTTTTTCTTTTATACAGTACACATTCTGGAACTTCATACCCAAGAACTTATTTGAACAATTCAGAAGAATAGCCAACTTTTATTTTCTTATCATATTTCTGGTACAGGTAAGTCTGGTCATCTTTTTCTGTCACCTCAAATGTAAATATAAATAAGTGGCATTTATTCTCAGGTGATTGGTTTGCTCCTCAGAAGGAGCAAGGACTTAATGCCCCTTTATCTGCAGATACATCACTTGTTTTCTTCAAGGACTAGCATGTTGGGTCAGAGAGACCTGTTCACTAAAACATAGGCGTGAGCGCAGTGCATGTGAACTGGTCCTGGCCACTTTCCATCCTCGTTCTCCAGTACTGACGGGAGAGCAGGATCTTCCTAATCTTTAGGGGGGATTCTCCTAAAGAAAAACATTAAGAGAAAGAGAGTTAAAAAAAAAAGAGAGTGAAAACCACAGTGAGGTATGGATTAGGGAACAGGTCAGATGTGCTTTAAGAACAGCAACCTAACTTGTCTCAATCATACAAAATACCGTTGAAGGACTTTTAAAATTTCCCAGACAGTAATTTATGCAAATAATGTAATTAAAGTGTGGCACCAGAAGCAGAGGGGTGAATTGAAATAAAACGTGCACTGGAGTCAGCCGGTGTCTTTGCCACTGCTGACGTGGCTTTCTAAGCACATCCCGTGATTAAGGAGAACTGCCCTCAGTTTTATAGTAAAAATTCATATCTAATTTATCTCCAGTGCTGGGATGAAGTGGGGTAATAGTAAAGCGAGTTAAAATGAGTCACAGCAAACGTCGGCAGGTGTTACAGGGCCAGCCAGTCCGTCCAAAGCCCCTAAGACGTGTTTCTGAAAATGACTCAACGGTTCTCTTCTCAATGCAGCTGATCATTGATACGCCCACGAGTCCAGTGACGAGCGGCCTGCCGCTGTTCTTTGTCATCACTGTCACGGCTATCAAGCAGGTGAGCCTTACAGGCAGAAAGGACGAAGGTCCTACAGAATCTCTGCTATAGGACATCGCCTTTCATCCAAAGCAGAGTTCCCCGCTTTGTTTCAGCTGGTTCGTAGGAAACTTAGCTGACTTCTAGAAATTCACTTTTGTGACTGGTTTAGGTAGAGTCTTGAGTTAAGAGATGCTTGAGTTAAAAGAAGAGAGATTGTGTAATTTAGTGCTGGTTTGTCGCCCCAAGAGTTTGAAGAGGACACGGTCGTTCTCACGTGGAATCACCCAGAGACACAGCACCTGAGTTGCCTCGCCCGCTGTGTCCCTGGCTGCCCGGACCCCGAGGACCTGCTCGTGCAGAGGGTCTGGGATGTGGCTCCATGAGTAGAACAGCCCGGCAACCCCTGATTCGCTCCGTGTGGATCGTGCTGTTCTTTGCAATCCTGATAAACAAAGCCAGTGACTAACAGGAAGGACAGGTCGTCTGTTAGTCCCACCATCCACTCAGCCAGTTTAATGCTCAACCATCACTTCTGTTTAGTTCCAGAAAATTCCCAACATCTTGAAAGAAACCCCCGTACCTGTGAGCGTCACTCGCCATCCCCCTCCGCAGCTCCTGGCGGCCACCAGTCTACTTTCTGTTGCTATAATTTGCCTATTGGGGACATTTCCTATTAACAGAACCATACAGTAGTGATCTTTTGTGTCTGGCTTATTTCACCGAGCATGTTTTCAGGGTTTATCCACGTTGTAGCACGTGTCAGTGCTTCACTCACAGATGAATAATATTCCATCATGTGGATAGACAGACCACATTTTGTTTATCCATCATCCACTAATGGACATTTGGGGTGCTTCTACTTTTTTTTTTTTTTTAATGTGGCTTTATTTATTTATTTACTTACTTCTTGCCACATGGCGTGGCTTGTGGAATCTTAGTTCCCCGACCAGGGGTCAAGCCCAGAGAAAGCGCAGAGTCCTAACCACTGGATCGCCGCCAGGGCATTCCCGGGATGCTTCTACTTTTTGTCTATTATGGAGAACACCGTTATGAACATTCACATATAAGCTTTGTGTGGACATAGGTTTTCATTTCTCCTGGGTACATACAAAGGAATCGAGTTGCGCTAATGTTGTAAAGAACTGCCAAAGTATTTTCCAAAGTGACTGCCCCATTTTACATTCCAACCAGCCGTGTGTGAGGTTTCAGTTTCTCCACATTCCTGCTAAGGCTTGTTGTCCATCTTTTTTATTACACTTACCCTAGCGGGTGTGGGGTGGTATCCCACTGTGGCTTTGATTTTACGTTTCCTTGGTAACTAATGATGCTGAGCATCTTTGCATGAGCTGATTGGCCTTTTGTAAATCTTCTTTAGAGAAATAGCTTCAAGTCATTGGCCTGTTTTTAAATTGGGTTGTCTTTTTATCCATGAGTCGTGAAAATTCTTTGTATGTTGTACATACAAGTCCCTTATCTGCTGCAGACTTTTTTTTTAGTGATTTATTTATTTACTTATTCATTTGTTTTGGCAGCGCTGGGCCTTAGTTGCGGCATGCGTGATCTTTTAGTTGCGGCATGCAAACTCTTACTTGCAGCATGCATGCGGGATCTAGTTCCCCGACTAGGGATGGAACCCTAGCCCCCTGCATTGGGAGTGCAGAGTCTTACCCACTGGACCACCAGGGAAGTAAGTCCCTGCTGCAAACTTTTGAACAGGATGACATTTGCATTTGAAATAATTTACAGAAAGGTAGCATCTAGTTAAATTCTTGATGGTCACATTGTTGCTGACAAAGCCATGCTTTCTGTGTTAGTTTCTAAATAAAAAATTAAGAAACTGAACACACATGTCACATGAGACATGGTTCAAGTGACAGTGGGTGACAGTGGGAATGAGGTGACGCATGGCGGAGTGATTGACTCCAGACTGAGAAAACATGAAGCACGGAGTCTCAAGGTGACCTTTGTGAGTGTAAGGGCGGTGCCTGTATCTCTCACAGCCAGTCTTCAGTGTGAACGTCTGGACTGGTCTGTATTTAATACAGAACCGTGAGAAGCATTTAAGGATTCCTTTGTGATAGCTTGGGTTTTATTTTCCACTC
Organism: Delphinapterus leucas; assembly: GCF_059928025.1. Lineage (NCBI taxonomy): Eukaryota > Metazoa > Chordata > Mammalia > Artiodactyla > Monodontidae > Delphinapterus > Delphinapterus leucas. The sequence continues at coordinate 1,467,706 of NC_143146.1, read as the reverse complement.
ACCAGTCATCTGGAAATACAGATTTGAACAACGATATGATTTTACTTTATACCCATTCAATTGGCTTGTAAATGTCTGAAGAGCAGATGGGATTAAGATGTGGTCAAACAGGCATCCACACACACTGATGGGAGCGTGTCGGGACCACCTTGGGGAACAGTTTGGAGTATCCGGCGAAGCTGAGGATGTGATACAGGGACCCACAGATGGAGCCTGGTCTATGCACTTAGCACATACTGTGTGAGCCTCTTAGAACAGACCAGTCACCAGGGGGCTGGCGACCCCAGACCTGATCTTAGAGGGCTCTGCCCTGAGACAGTGATGCAGGCAGAGCTGAAAGAGCACCGAGCCAGCCCCAAGAGCATCCTGACCACAGCGAGGGGCCTCTGCGTACAGCAAGTGTCCCTGTCCCTAAGTGTGTGCCCTCGAACTCCCCGCCCTGTGGCTACGGAGTGAGGGCGGTGGTAGCAGCTCCTGGTGGGTGAGACCCGCCCATGGGCACAGAAAGCGCCTGCCTGCCACCTTGGCCAGGACACGGTGCCCTGCGCAGCCCGGGTCCATCCTGGCTCGACCCTCAGACATAGGCCAGCAGACCCAAAGGGCCTGAGGAGAGGACGAAGGAGGTCCCTTGTCAGAGCTGTGACCTTCCAGGGCCACCCGTCCCCAAGCTAACCTCCAGCTCTGCCAGCCCCCCGCTTCCTCCTCAGCCCCCTCCTCCCTCTGCACGCAAAGCCCCTCCCACGGAGCCCACCGCCTGGCCAGCCCCCATGCTCCCATCCTCCTCTGGGTGCTGAGCAGCCGACATCGGGCGCCTCTGCGTGACCCTTGCAGCGCTCACCTGGGTGGGCACAGCCCCTTGGTGCCGCCTGCTCCCCTGCCCACCTGCCCGCGGCCCTCACCCCTTCCTCGGCGCTCCTGAGACCCAGGGGGCTCGAGCGGCCCTCGGCCCCGCAGGGACCCCAGGCACAGCCCAGCTGACCCGAGGGTGGCCATCCGCCTGCGCGGGTCCCGACGGGGAGCCTTTGGAGCTGTGTCGGGTGGGGCGGAGTTGGGTTGGTCCTGTCCTTGCGGGCCGGAGGCCGCGGCATGGGGCAGCCGGGACGCGAGCAGGAAGGGGTCAGTTCAGGACGCGTGTCCCTGTGCAGGACGCGCCAGGACTTGCCCGGGTGGGGGCTGGGTGCGAGGGAAGACGTGGCTTCGCGCACGGCGGCGGCGGGAGCCCAGGGACGCGGCTCCCCCCGCTCGTGTCCACACGCAGTTGACCGTGGCCACGGCCGCGCCCGCCAAGTCCAGGAGGGGCTCACGGCGTCTCTCCCCGCAGGGCTACGAGGACTGGCTGCGCCACAAAGCCGACAGCGCCGTGAACCAGTGCCCCGTGCACTTCGTCCAGCACGGCCGGCTGGTGCGGAAGCAGAGCCGGAAGCTCAGGGTGAGTCCTCCCCGCCCCCGCCGACCCCAGACGGCCCCCAGACGGCCGCAGACCTGTTACGATGAGGAAACAGCGCCACGGGGCTGTTTTCGTTGGCCAAACCTCCGTCTGAAATTGTTTCATTTATTGGATGCAGGCCCACCCTCTTCCCCAAGTACTGCTCACTTCGGGCAAGCTCCTACCACTATCTTTCTTTAACTTCTTACTTCTATGTATTTATTTTTAAAGCTTTAATCGACTTTATTTTTAGAGCAGGGTTAGGGTCACAGCAAATTGAGTGGAAGGTCCAAAGCCTCCCCGTGTCTCCCCCGCGCCCGGTCCCCCATGCACAGCCTCTCGGCCATGAGGCTCCCCCCAGGCCTGTTGTCTGAAGCGTATGACTTGATAGTAACCAGTCAAGACAGGGAGAGCTCTAAACACCTGTAGAGAAGTTATTTTACAGTAAGGCAAAATCATATTAGTGTGGTCAGCTCTACTAGCTGGAAATTCATGAAAATGGGGACAGAAACCTCCCTGAAAGCTGCATGTTAATTCTTCTTTTTCAATATATTATTGGTATAATAATGCATCCTTATGTTTAAATTCAAATTTAAATTATTTAAGTGGATTATTTCCAGGCCTGTGCTGGCCGTTTAGAAGCGCTTACACGTGTGCACGTGAAAAGTATGATTTTTACGGTTTGTCCCCGAGTCATGTCTCGCTGTGAGCCTGGGGGTGGAGCCTGGCCACCCTCCCCCGGATCCTCCTTGGGCTTGTCCTCCCCCTAGTCGCCGCCCCTCTCCCCCTCCCCTGCAGCCCCACCATCCCTCTGTCCTCCCCGGGGCTGCTTTCCTGGCCAGAAGTCAGCCTGGGGTCAGTGGGTATCTCGGGCGGAGGACAGGGTTCGTCATCAGCATGTGGACCGTCTTCGTTAACCTCAGAATAGTTATTATATGTGTTCTGTATTGGAGGTATTTTTAAGTTTCTAAGCCACATCTTCTTTGTTTTATAAATGTCACCGTCCAGGTGTTTCGGTAATTCCCCTCCGTTAGCCTAGGTTGGCGACATCTTCCCAGTGGTCAAGGAGTCAGGAAGTGGGGGGCTGGGAGGACAGCCTCTCAGCGTGGGAACAGCAGCGGGGACCCCCGTGCATATGTTAACAGGCTCTTTCGGACCCTAGGCTCCAAATACCGTTTCCTTTAACAACTATATTTCCTTTGCAAAGTCTTCTATACTTTTAATAAACATCTCTTCAAAAACAGACCTAAACAGTACCTGTCAGCAGAAAATTGAATTTTTAATGTATCGATCTCCTATGGGGAATGTCTGCTCTGCATCCAGCCTGTTTTACCCGAGAGGATTTTAATGGAGTCTGTGAGACAAGGAAGGAAGCAAAGGCCGCTTGTGGCGAGTAGAAAAGGAACCTTCAATTTGTCCACCTCCAGGATTTGTCCTCGCGTGGATGGCGTCACACAGCCTGTAACTTTCATGCAGCTGAATTGCCTTGGGACTCACCCAGGTTGGGCATCTGGACGCCTTCCTTTCGTTGCAGAGTCTGGGGGTGGGGTGTGGCCCAGGTGAAGGATGTTGATGCTTCTCCAGTTTGGGGCCGTTCAAGTAAAGCTGCTGTGAGCATTTGTGTACAGGTTTTTGTATGAGTATAGTTTCCGTTTCTCTGGCATAAAAACTCAAGAGTTCAGTTACTGGGTTGTCATGAAATAACGGTAAAAGGAACAGCCAAACCATTTCCCAGAGTGTCTGCACTATTGTACCAGCAACGTGTGAGAGGCCCGATTCTCGGCATCCCCAGCGGCGTTTGGTGCTCTCGCTGTTTCTTCTCTCGGTCGTTCTGATTCTCGGTGCGGTTTAAGTGTGCGCTTCCCTAGAGGCTGGTGAGCATCTTACCGTGCGCTTATTTGCCATCAGGGCATCCTCTTCATGAAACATGTGTTCATGGCCCTTACCCATTCCCTACTTGGATTATTGAGGGTTTTTACTGTTGAACGTTGGGAGTTCATATATTCTCGAACCTGGTCCTCTGTCAGAAGTACCTTCATGGGGTATTTCGCAAAGCAGAAGTTGTTCATTTTGATGGAGTCCAATTTACTGATCTTTCCTTTTATGGATGCTGCCTTTCGTGTCAAGGTTAAGAACTCTTTGCCAAGCCCTGGAGCCCAAAGGTTGTCTCCTTTTTTTTTTTTCCTGAAAGTTTTATGGTTTTATGTTTCAGATTTAACTTCCTGATCCATTTTGTGTTACTTTTTACGTCAGGTGTGAGGTTTAGGTGAAAGTCCCTTTTTTTGCCCAGAACTGACCAAGTGCTCATCTGTTGGAAAGGCTGTCCCCCCTCCATCGAGTGGCTTTCGTACCTTTGTCCAAAGTCAGTTAAGCGTATTTTCATGGGTCTGTTTCTGGGCTCTGGGCTGCGTCGCGATGGCCTGTGCCCGTCTTCTGTGGGGACCACTGGGGACCATTCAGTGCTGATCACTGCGGCCACGTCACAGGCTTCATGCCCGCAGGGTGACCACCCACCTCATCTGCCTGCTTGGAATACAAATGGTGCAAATATTTCTATCATTGCAAAATAGAATATCGCAAACGATTCTGTCATAATGCACTGTGAAGCATCCCAGGTCTAAGGCTGGGGCAATGACCTCACAGGTCTTTCCTGGGTTTGGGCCAGATGTCCGGGCAGCGATGTTTCTCAGTCATATTAGCATCCACATGTCTTCCTGCAGGTAACACCGTGGTGGTGTCTGTGGGAGCCGCTGCCCAGAGCCCGGCTTTCGGTACACGGTGCTGCTGTCTGTCTGTCCCGCAGGTCGGGGACATCGTCATGGTCAAGGAGGACGAGACCTTCCCCTGTGACCTGATCTTCCTGTCCAGCAGCCGCGCGGATGGGACCTGCCACGTGACCACCGCCAGCCTGGACGGAGAGTCCAGCCACAAGGTAATGTGCCTGTCGTTTGTGCCCCATCGGGACCCGTCGGGACCTCCGCATCCTCCCCCAGCTGTGCTCTTGTGGGCAGAAGCTGCACCGGCCATGAGGCTCTGTGTTCAGGGGAAAGCCAGGGACTGTCTCGTTTGCTTCTCCCTGTTTCCCACTTTCTTCCTTCCACCCTCAGCCCCCCTAACGACCAGCCTCTCAGGTTAACAGAAGCAGCTCCATGTTCCTTATTTAGCTGTGTCATTTAGTGGCGGTACCCAGTTAAGGATGGAAGGAAGAGATTGTTGGAATTTTGAAGTTTTCATTCTACTGGTCAAAGTTAGTGACTTGACTGGACTGGAATTGTGTGAAAAGTAAGTCATGAGTCTAGATTTTGCCCGACTGTTACATCAATGAGTGTCTTTTTTTTTTTTTTTATTTTTGGTTGCATTGGGCCTTCGTTGCTGCGCGCGGGCTTTCTCTAGTTGCGGCGAGTGGGGGCTACTCTTCGTTGCGGTGCGCGGGCTTCTCACTGTGGTGGCTTCTCTTGTTGCAGAGCACGGGCTCTAGGCGCACAGGCTTCAGTAGTTGTGGTGTACGGGCTTAGTTGCTCTGCAGCATGTGGTATCTTGCCGGACCACGGCTCTAACCCATGTCTCCTGCATTGGCAGGTGGATTCTTAACCACTGTGCCACTAGGGAAGCCCTATGAGTGTCTTTTTGTTCAAATATCTTAGTAAGGATTTTCTGAAATTGTGATTCATTTCTTACGCTCAATATGGAATTCTGTGCCAGCAGCTAGTGCTACAAAATTTTAATTAACAATCACAAAAGAAGAAACACATCGCTATTAATGTTAAGGATTTCATTGTTTTAAAAACCTGGAAGCTTCCAAGGAGTTTATGAAAGTGAGCCTTGCTCTGAGGCTCTGGCTCCAGAAATGTAGCTCTAACAGTGCTTGAATGCTGCCCGTGGACACAGGCGATTCTATGCCGGGAAAGCACCAAAGGATGCCCTAATCCTTTGTGGGTGACTTGGGGTGTCATCGTATGAAGCCCTATGGGGTTTCCCACGTTTACTCTCACATTTTCTATGTAACGAATCCCAGGAGGGGGGACCCTTCTGGCACAGTCAACTGTCAGGGAGAGCAGTTCTGGGCTGGAAAGTGCTGGGTGTCCAATGGCCGTTGGAGCTTGGGGTATCGTGTCCCATCCTCCCCGGCCCCGGTGAGCCGTGCACACCGGACTGCGGGCAGTGGGCTGCCCTCTGCACCCCGACCCACAAAGGGACATCACTGCCTAGACGCATCCCTGGAGCAGACGCCACGAGCCTCCGGGTGCATCAGTGCTGTCAGGGTGAAGTTTAACAGCACTCACCCTGGTCCAGACGTGGCCCATGTCTGCACCGGGGCTGCGCTTGGACCTCTCTGTGTTTGCGCTTGGCGGGGGGGGGCCGGGAGCCCTTTCCTTAAAAGCAGAAGTCACGCCTACAGTTTTCACATCTGTAAGATGGGGGCAAACCTGTGTTCTGGGGGCTCTTGTGAGACTATAACTAGGAAATGTCCCAAAGTGCCGGATGCACAAGTGCCTCCACAACGTTGCAGGGATGCTGTGATCACACCCCCTATTGCTCTGAATCCTTTCACGCTTTGCCCGACACTTACTCATGGAAGACATGGAGGAGTCTGCATCCCCTCCCCCCGCCCCTCCTTCCTCTCTCTTCCCAAGGCTGGTCCACCCATCCACGCTCCCTGGTGCCGTCTGGGCCCATCTTCTCAAAATGGGGTCCCAGACCCCAGCACCAGCATCACCTGGGATCAGGTTAGAAATGTGGTTCTCGGACGCCACCCCAGACTCACGGCCTCAGAAACTCTGGGGGCGGGGCCTGGGGTCCGTGGCCCCCTTAGTTTGAGGAGCCCTGGGGTCAAGGCCAGGTGAGGATCCGTGCAGAAAGCTGTGCTCCCCGGACAGCGACAGGTGAGGGCAGCTTGCCATGCCTGAGACAGCTGTCTGTGAACCACATAAACAAAAAAGAATATTTTAGGTCCCAAATTTGTTTCCTCATTCAGAGCCACCACTCTGACAGATGAATCCAAGTGTCCAGTTTTGAAGAAGGATTCTGTTAGTTGAGGACACTGGGTAAGAATGGAAGAATTTTCTGGCACCTAATAGGTACAGGAATCCCGGTGGTACCTACAGTTCTGTAACCTTGTTACATTTGCAAACTCTTTATTATACACCCTGTCTCGTGTGGTAACCAGGCTTTGTAACCAGGCTTATTTATATGCCTAAAAAATTAAACATTGGTGCTGCCCTAGGACGGGAGGCCCCCGCTGCTGGGTTTGTCTTGATCATTTTGGCTGTGAATTCCCATTTCTTGTCAATCTGCAGACCCATTACGCAGTTCAAGACACAAAGGGGTTTCATACGGAGGAAGATATAGATTCTCTCCACGCCACCATCGAGTGTGAGCGACCGCAGCCCGACCTCTACAAGTGAGCCGGCCTCCTCCCCCGGGGTCCTCGCTGCTGTCCGTGCCCATGGCCCAACTGCGCGGGGGTTTGGAATGAGATTGCAAATCACTGCTGAAAAATTAGGACCCGGTCAAACATATATTACTTCTGTATTTTCATAGTCCAGCAACATTCCAATCCATAAATCTTAATACAAATATTTGAAAAGGCTTGATGGAACTACATTTGTCAAAGAAAAGTGAATTTTCTTTATTTTGAGGAAGTGACTCTAAGGGAAATCATTTAAGTCATGAGCTAAATAGAACAATTAAAAAGTGGGAGGAGAGGGGAGGAGTGGTTTAGCCTCACACCCCTGTGTTTCCAGTACAGAATCCCAGTCCTTCTTAGAAACGGGTCAGGGGTGAAGAGGGGGGTTCCCCAGAGCCGGGGTCTCGGGTCCTGCCCCCCTCCCCGGTCCCCTGTTGCCCTGGCAGTGACCTGACTCTCCTGTCCCCAGGTTCGTCGGCCGCATAAATGTTTACAGCGATCTGAATGACCCCGTGGTGAGGTGAGGATTCCTGCTTCTTCTAAACACTTGGCGATTTCCTCTCTATCGTTCAATTAAACGTGGATTCTTTTCCTGATGAGAGTTTTTCATCGTTGCTGTCCTGCTGGGTTTGAGGGGGGAATTCTGCATGACCAGAGGTCCGGGTTCCACTCCACTTGCTGGTTTCTCTTGTGTACACGCGTCTGGATGCGTTAACAGACGAACGCCCCCGTGGAGCATGTACTCCCATGACTCTGCCGAGGGTCTTCTCACAGCCGGGAAGGGTGGGAGCTGGTCCAGCAGGCGAAGGGGAAGGCGCGTTTCCCCAATAGAAACGCTTTTCATAACTGAACAGACCGTGTGTCTTCAGCCAGGACGTTGAAAGGTTTCTGACTTGGGGGCCACTTCATTGGGCTGCATGAATCTGCCCAGACTCATCACTGGGACACAGCCGCAGTCTTAGACGTTGGGGGATGTGTCTCCCAAGGGCTTGTGCGGGCTCGCGCCCCCCGGGGACGGGGGAATCTGCTTCAGGGATGGGCAGTGGCCAGCGCGGTCACAGGTGGGTGTCCACCCCTGCTTCATCAGTGGCCTCACCCCGGGCCGCTGGCGGCAGGGAGCTGACTCAGCCCTGAGGTCGTGGCGCCCAGATGAGCCGGCCCTGCTCGCTGCAGCTGTGGCCCGTGCTGCCTCACTTCCCGGGCCTTGGACGTTTTACCTGCACGTGGCCTCGGGTCTACGCTGAGGGAACTTGGCTTTCAGTAGGTTTTGACACCACTCTCCTTCTTCACAAATCCCGCTGGTTAGAGAAATTATTTTTCTTCCAAGTTAAGCAGTCACCAGATTCTCTGTGTCCTGGCATTGCCTTGTGTATTAAGGAAAATACTGGGCCAGAAGTAGGAAAAAACACTCAGTGGGAAATTACTGCAAAATAAATCGTCATGGGGCTTATGTCCTTGAAAGGCTCCAGAAATTACTCGCTTTAAGGAGACAGTTGGCACCCCCCCCAGCATGTTTTGATCACCGTTCATCAGCAGGTCAGCAGTTGCTTTCCAGAACCTGTGGAGGCATTGCCTGACCATCCTTAGATACCTATTGTTCTAAAGGTAAATGCCTGGTTACCTTGGAGAAATAATGTGGATTTCTGTGTCTTGCGAGGATTAGTTTGAGTTTGAACAAGAGTGAATATATTTAGACGGATCCATATTGCCAGTGGGTGAGGCTGGAAAAGTGAGCACCGCAGGCTTTCCTCGTTTGGTATTTGGACGGAGTTGAAGGCTGAGCCCTTTGGGAAGATAATTACCAATATATTTTGTATTTTGATACGAATTCTACTTTAGCTTTTTAGGTATCTATATGATTCAGCAGACTTTTAATATTTGGGTATTTAGAGACGTTTATAAACTCGTGGTGTGGACAGCTGTGAGTTGCTCTCAAGCTGTCTCTCACAGTTGTCCAAGCTGTGAGAAGTTGTCCAAGCTGTGAGAAGCTCTCAGCCCTCTTGCAGTGATATTTCTCCATCCTCCTGTCCAAACTAGAAGTGAAGTACTTTTTGAAGTAAATTATTTTTAGACTCCCCAGAGACACTTCATAAAAGGGCCATTTATTTCCATAAACACCTTGGATGTGAGCTGTCCTAAGTGTTTGCTAACAGGGGCTGACAGTACTTGTAACACAAGCAGACAGCACGTGTGCAGCCGGGCGCCTGTCCCGCGTGGCTGTGAGGCTGGGGGACACACCCTGAGGCCATGGGACAGCCCTGGGTAGGCCCGTCGCGTCGTGGGGGGGGGGGGCCCTGCCAATGCACCCTGCTGGGCAGGCCTCCTTTCTCATCTTCAGCCTGATGTGGTCCTGAGCTGGGTCAGCTAAGTATACTGAACGCATTTAAGCTTATCACGTTCAGTGGATTCTCAGCCTTCCGCGGTAAAGGGAAATTAAATGCCGACAAAGTGAAAAGCAAGCTTTAGCAAACCGTTCCCTTTACCCCAAATCAACGCTTTCCCTTTACCCTCCGAAGAAAATCGGGAGAATATTGTAAATGGCAAAATTAGTGCATCTGGATTCTACCTATTTCCCTTCTACTCTTGGGAAACGAGAAGAAATTATCACTCGGTCAACAAAGGGGACCACGCGTCCACGAGCCCCTGCAGGCAGAGCGTCTGTCTGCGGCTCACTGTCGCGTCCAGAGGGCTTGTTTTTGCACGAATGTTTCTAAATGCCTTGGTCACTGCGTTGGCCCCTGGATCGCCCCAGACTCCCAGGCCACCAGCATTCAGGGGCCCTTGGGGCTCGGCTGCAGTGCTTGTAAATGCCACGCAGGGCCTCACAGCCTTCTTCCCTGAAAGCGTGACTGTGTTGTGTACGTGAAACCCCCGAGGGTGTGGTAGAAACAGCTGAGTGAGGGGCAGGCACCACTTGGGGTCCCCGGTGCCTCAGGCCTCAGACGTGAAGCCTGTTAGGAGCGGGTTTCCGGGTTGGTCCCTTGAGTGGCACTTCTGCCTAGTGCCCAGGGGCTGCTCAGGGCACCCGTGGGGGCCCCAGCACCCTCGCTGTTGCCAGTGGAGCACGTTTAAGGCCTTGGGGTGTGGCCCCTTGGGGCTGGGGCAGGGCCGGGGCCCTGGAGGGGCTGACTCTTCCGGGATCTCCCAGCAGACAGGTTCTTCCCGCCCCCCCAGGGAAAGAGCACGTGCTTTTACATGGGCCCGGCTAGCTTTCCTGGTCCAAGCACAAGCAGATCTTCACTGAGACGGTCTCCTCTCAGAACGAAGCGTGTGGAGCCAGTGAGCTGCTTCTGCGTCTTGTCGTGCCGACCTGCTTTCTCCATTGCCCTGTTTCTGGTCATCCTTATCTTTGCAGGCCATTAGGATCGGAAAACTTGCTTCTTAGAGGAGCCACGCTAAAGAACACTGAGAAGATCTTTGGTAAATGTTTTAATTAGTGAATTATTAATAATAGCTTCTAAAACCAAGGACCCGTTAAGCAGTTAAAATCCGTAGATTTAACTATGGATGAAAGCGTACCATAAAAGCGTCTCTTTGTGCTTTGAGGGGCTGTGGATTTATGGCCGCGGTAATTTTCCTCACTAAGAAAACCGGTCGCCGCGTATAACCGCCATCCACAGAGCCGTGACACCTGAGAGTGTTGCTTGCAAATTAAGTGCCTGTAGTTTTTGACTCAGACGTGAACTTATATCTATGAAAGGATTCACACAGTGTAGTTCTGCAAGAAATTTCCTTTAATGGCTGTATTTCTTTGCTAGTATTTCCCACTTCTGGTGGGTTACTTTTTATGTTTTAACTGAAACAACTTATAAATATACAAATGTGTCCCGTTGTTGGAAAACTCAATACATTAAAATCTGAACCTAAAAAAAAAAAGCACGGATTGCTCTTTATGCAGGAAAAGAAAAGCATTCCTTTGGTCTAAAGAATCCTGTGTGACTTTTTATTAACAGCTAGCTTGCCTAGAAAAATTTAAAATACGATCCGTTTTGTCCAGAATTTCATTTTTATCGTAGCTGTGCATACTTCACGATGTAGAGCAAGACACAGTTGTGTTGTTCTAACATCTGCTCTGTACTTTATAGGTGTTGCTGTTTACACGGGCATGGAAACCAAGATGGCGCTGAATTATCAGTCAAAATCCCAGAAGCGATCTGCTGTCGAAAAGTAAGCCGCTTGCCCCATGGTTCGAAACGTGTAAAAACTCATCCGTGGCTTCCCACTGTCGCAAAGCCCCGCAGATGGGGAACCATTTTCCTCTTAGTCTTACTAGCAACTCCTTCATGGGATCTGATGGACAGTCAAGCGGGTTATTTAGACCTTAGATTGACAGTGTTACTTTGTGGGGACGTAAATGGCCACGCACCCTCAGCCACGTCTGCAGGCTCCCGCCCGCGTGTGGACACCTGGAGTTCTGGGTCAAGGTCCGTTGTGGGTGCCCAGCATCTCCTCCCACCATTTCATGAAAAAGTGAAGGTTCAGTCACTTTTCTGATACGGGTTCAGTGAGGAAAGCATTAGCAGAGGGAACAGTCTTCTTTTCATTAAATGATAAAATCCTGATAATGTCAAGGACACAGTTGAATTTGTAAGAAAACATGGCCCAGAATGATGTCTTCTTTGCCTCTCGCTAAAGTGTGTCCTTAACTTGAAGTGTACAGCTGAGTGTCCTCGTGTAGTGTAATGAAGCGCTCCGGGCTCCTGGGTGATCTGTGGGGAGACTGTGGAGGCATCGTCTGTCTGTTCCTGGCAAGTCGACCTTGAAACGTGATCCTGGGTCTCTGTCCATCTGTGGCTGCATCAGATATGAACTTGGACAGTTGGTTCTTACTAAAGAAGAATGCTTAGTTTCCAGATGTCTGCACTGACAAACCTTCTTCATAAGCTCCTAAGATACCGGTTAAGGATTCAGCACTTTTCCTAGGCGGAGGGCATTCGCTCCCTCCCTCCCTCCCCCCTTCCTTCGTGGTGATAATCTCCAAGTTTGGAACTCACTGGCTGATGCTCCATGGTAGAAGAAATTGATTTCTGGGTGTTCTTTGAATTAAGAGCCCTAGACCATGCAGAAGCCCTGTGAGCCAGGCTGTGCCCTCCTGTCTATAGGAGTTCCCTGCCCTCAGCACTTTCCCAGGTGGCCGCAGAACACACGCCAGTGCCCACGGCGTGTACTCAGATGTAGACGAGTTCGCATTTTCACTTTTACCCTGACAGTTCGTCGGGGAGGCGGGGGGAGTCCTTTAAAACCTGTTGTTGTGCTGTTCCTGTCTGTTCACAACATGCTCATGCTGACGTTTGTGAGAAAGGCGACACCCAGCTCAGGATTCCTCGGGGAGCAGGAGCTAGGTCACCGCCGCTGTCTTGTGTTTCAGATCAATGAATGTGTTCCTCATCGTGTACCTCTGCATCCTGGTCAGCAAAGCACTGATTAATACCGTCATGAAGTACGTGTGGCAGAGCGAGCCGTTCCGAGATGAGCCGTGGTACAACCAGAAGACAGAGGCAGAGAGACAGAGGAACCTGGTATGGAAAGTGACTCCGCAGGCTGTCGCTGTGGAAACGTGGGGAGACCGGATGAGGTCTGGGTTGATGAAATCTTTGTGGTAGACGCCGTGCTCATTGATGGTGAAGGTTGTCAGCTGCCTGCCCCCGCCCCCGGCCCTGCAGCTGTAGACACTGGTTGAGCCTCCTTCTTTGGGTATTTGAATAGTCAAGTCTGAAAAGGTGTCGGCTTCCATCCTGGATTCATAAGGACACACCTTAAACACCTAAAACTCAGCGCGGCGACCTGTATTATAAGGGGGCAGAGTAGCTGCCTATTGGTGAGATACACGGTCCCTAATTAGGTAATAGGTGGATAAAAGGAGCGTCTCGATGACGATGGAAAATTACAATAAGAATTGGCTTCATTTTCATTTATCAAAAATGTTTTCCCCCAAACCAGTGAGTTAATTTGATGAAATGTCCTCTACTTAAAGCAGTACAGTCTCCTGGCTGGGCCTACTGCGTCCACCTGAGCGGTGTGCAAATCCACACCTGGATCCACTCAGCTCAGAGCAGGGCCGTGTGCAGGTCCCAGCCTGGCCCCCACTTCCTTCCTGTGTTCAGTCCGGCCTCCCATGAGACAAATGGCTCAGAAAGAAGGATAAAACTATACAGAAACACCATTTGTACAGACCCCTAAATTCGGTCGTTTATCAGACTCTCGAGGGAAACTTGCAATAATCACGGTATACAGCGTCCTGCGGGCTCTCAGCTGGAGACCCACCCCCGCTCCCCGCCGTCTCTGAGTGTGACTCACAACCCCCGCCACGCCCCCCACCCCCCAGCAGCGCAGATGTCGGGCAGCTCCTGTCCCGGGCCTGCCACGGCGCTGAAGTCGGGTGCGGGAGACGACGGCCCCCGCTGCCCCAGTGGCCTTTACCTTTGGGTTTGAAGCACTTGGTTTAGAAACAGCACTTGTTAAGCTGTGCCTGACTGACTGAGGTTTGAGCCATCGTGATGCTGGCGGGTGGCGGGGGGTCACACGCCTTCTCTTAGCTCCTCAGAGCCTTCACTGACTGACTGAGGTTTGAGCCGTCGTGATGCTGGCGGGCAGCAGGGGGGATCACACTTTGAGCCGTCGTGATGCTGGCGGGCGGCAGGGGGTCACACGCCTTCTCTTAGCTCCTCAGAGCCTTCACGGACTTCCTCGCCTTCATGGTTCTCTTCAACTACATCATCCCCGTGTCCATGTACGTCACCGTGGAGATGCAGAAGTTCCTCGGCTCCTACTTCATCACCTGGGACGAAGAAATGTTTGATGAGGAAACGGGTGAAGGGCCTCTGGTTAACACCTCGGATTTGAACGAAGAGCTAGGACAGGTCAGGTCTCCTGAATTGTCTTCTCTCACTGGCTGGCCATTGAGCCCCTCTCTTTTATGTCCCAGGTTTCTAGAAGCTACGTGATTCTTATCACGCAGGCAGGTCATCAGGATGGTCAGATGGGAACGTTTCCATTTCAGCTCGTGCACAGCGGTGTAACCTGTACCTAGTGAAAGAGGGCGGCAAAGCGGCTTTTTATCTTTACGTGACAGTGCCCGGGGCTCTGGGTTTACAAGCTGTGCACAAACTCACTGCCATAAGCTCATCGTGGCCTTTCTAAGTGGTGCTGATTCTGGGTTTCAAGGGACAGTTAGCAGCGAGCCTGCTCACAGGGGCTGCCCTCGGCTGTCCCGTCCCATCTCCTCGGTCCTCACGGCCCCGGTCATCATCGTCAGGGTGGGCAGAGTAAGACCTGAGTTTCAGTCTCACGGTGTAAAGAGTTCAGAAACCCTCCACTGAACCCCTGCTCCAGGCTGACGGCTCGTGGCCTGGGCTCTGCACTGGCAGCTCTTGACCTGTAAAGTGAGCGTAGTAACAGGTACCCGCCCTGCAGCGTGTCCCGCGGGCGGAACGTGAGGGTGGGAGCCCCCGAGCGGGAGCCCAGCAGGATGGGTGGAGCAGGGACTCGCCGGGACCCTCCACCCCCTCCTGGGTCCGCGGGTCTCTGATAGCCGGCGGTGGGGGCTCAGGGGGGACCCGTGTTCCCCACAGCTCATGAGGTGTCCACAGGGTCCGGGATCCCCACCTTCTTTCAGTTCATCAAGATCCAGGGTTTAAAACTCCGTGTAGTTTTCACACTTGCCACAGTTTTCTATCGGAGATTTTTGTCCCTTGACTTGTTTGAATTCTGTCATCTTCCAGCCCTTAAACGATGCTGCAGGCTTGGACCTCCCAGGCCTTATGGGATAAGCTCATCCCACCCGTACCCTTGATTTTTTGGTCAGATCGGATCTAGGACCAAGCCCCCAACCCCTGCCACGTCTCTGTCTTTCCATGAGATGGAAGGAGAAAAGTGTAGAAAGTCCCCCCTCGGCCCCCGGAGCCAGGCTGTGTCCAGGCGCTCGCATGCACGGAGCTTCGGGCGGGGACGGCCAGTGTGCTCACCGTCCGGCCGGGGAGGCAGCGCGGTTGGGTGAAAGCCTCGGAAATCGCTTCGCTTGGACGAGGCTGCCTTGGGGGGTCCGAGGGCCCTCGAGGGGCAGCAGCTCCCAGCTGAGTCATGTCCGCAGGTGGAGTACGTGTTCACGGATAAGACGGGCACCCTCACCGAGAACAACATGGAGTTCAAGGAGTGCTGTGTGGAGGGCCACGTGTACGTGCCGCACGCCGTCTGCAACGGACAGGTGCTCCCCGCCGCCGCTGCCATCGACATGATCGACGCCTCCCCGGGCGCCGGCGGGCGGGTAGGTGGCCGTGCTCCTGGCCGTGTATCCTGCTGCCACCTGTCCACGGGCGGGTCACGCGAGGGGCCAGGGGCATCTCCTGTCCTGGGGTCCAGGACAGATGCTGCTCTCCGGCGACTCGGGGGGGAAGAGCTGTGAGTGTCCCCATCTGCACAGGCGTCCCCAGGTGCATCTGGCCGTCACATCAGGGTTGGGGCAGCTGTCTCCACGTGGCCAGGTGGGGAAACCGTGGGCTGAGAGTAGAGGGCCCTGCAGACCATGAGTGCTCACACACGGACACACACACACACACTCGCACACACAGACACGGGCACACGTGCTCACAGACATGGGCACACACACACAGACACAGACACGGGCGCACACACAGACACGGGCACATGTGCTCACAGGCACGGGCACACACACACACAGGCACACACGTGCTCACAGACACATGCACATGTGTGCTCACAGACACAGGCACACACGTGCTCACACACACACATCTGCACACAGACACATGGACACACACCTGCACACACATGCAGACACACACACAGACACACAAGGCACACGTGCTCAGACACAGGCACATACCTGCACACAGACACAAGGCACACACGTGCTCACACATACATACACACTGACACATGGACACGGACACACACCTGCACACAGACACACACTTGCTTACATACACTTCACACACACATACACACACACACACACACACACACACACTGGTTCTGTGGCTCCAGGTCTCACCCCCTCCAGGAGGGCCGTGACCCTCAGCGGCAGTCGCCCAGGAGACCGTTCCGGAAGCTTTGGTGGCTGCAGAGCCTGCATGGAGCCCCAGGGGACTGAGGTGGCCTGAGTCAGCTCTGCTTCAGCGGCCTTTTGAGAGCTGGTGCGCATGTGCCTCTGGTGGTGCAGAAACGGCCTCTTCACCCCCGAGCCTCGGGGGAGGGCCAGGTGGTCTGTGGCCTTGCGGGGTGTCGCACCTGCCTCAGCTGCCCACCTGGCCTGCGCAAGGCCAGCCCAGCCCTTCTTGGCCCCCTCAGTCTCGGTCGCACCCCAGGGCGCGGGACGGCTTCCGGGAACCCGGGGATCGCAGGCCCGTCTCTTCTTGTGGCCTTGAACCCGCTGCCTCCCTGAGGTCCGTGTCCATCTTCGTCTGGACCGCGAGACGGAGGAAAGGCAGCCGGACTCCGCTGCCACTGCCAGAGGTGGAACTAAGACTCCCTGACCCCCAGGGCTGCAGGCCCGGCGTTGTTGTTTACCGTCTTCTGTTTGGTCTCCTTGTTTTGAGTGGGTGTGCCATAGAGTTGTGGGTTTGTGCTGCATTTGTAGGAGAGGGAAGAGCTGTTTTTCCGGGCCGTCTGTCTGTGCCACACCATCCAGGTGAAGGACGACGACGAGGTGGACGGGCCCAGGAAGTCGCCGGATTCAGGGAAGCGCTGCGCGTACATCTCGTCCTCGCCTGACGAGGTGGCTCTGGTCGAAGGCATCCAGAGGTGCGTCTCCGGTCCCTGATGCGAGGGGGGTGCGGGACCTCTCCACCCCGACATTCAGTCATAGAGATCACCCTCCAAGCAGCCTCTCCTTCAGCCTGCCAGCTCCTGCCAGGTCAGCGGGACCCTGTCCCCCTGGTCCCATAGAGTCTTCCTAATACGATTAGGGTTGTTGCCGTGTTAGTGTATGTCTCCATCTCCACGTCCCGGAAGCTCCTTGAGTCCAGAAGCCAGGCCCGTTTGCTCTTCCCCATCCCAGCCTGGGCCCGCATGGGCAGAGCCCTCACACGTGCTGGTGCAGGAGGGGGCGTTACAGATGAAGTGCCCCGTGGCCCGTTGGTTGAACGGGGCTATAGTTTGCTCATCAGTAAGATGGAGCGTCTGTCTGGAAATTGATGGGCTCCCAGAGTCCTTCCAGTTCTGACATGGTCACCAACCTGTAAGCAGCCCCACTGATCAGCAGAGACAGGGACCAATCCTCAGACCTGCTGCCGTCCATACCCTCCAGTAAGAAGGCAGCTAATTGCGTGTGGTACGCCAGACGGTCGGGTAAGTCGACATTCCCTGGGCTCCTGCAGAACGTCTGAGACAGTGCTATAATTTCCCGACTTTACAGTGCAGTTTACAGCCTCTTTTTCTGGAAGCGTTTCTTTTTCAAAAGGAGAGCTTTCCCGAAGTGTAAAATGGAAACATGCAATGAAAGAGGGCCATCCGGGTCCACATTGACTCCCAGGTGTGTCTCCTCCCACAGATTGGGCTTCACGTACCTGAGGCTGAAGGACAATTACATGGAGCTCCGGAACAGGGACAATGACATTGAGAGGTGAGAGCCTGCCTGGTTGGGACGGCAGTACAGGGTTGTCTTTACAGAGCTCTTTCACTGGAGAAAATACCAAGTTCTCTGCACTCCTTCCATAACTCGTTCTCCCTCTTCTCAGTAACAACACCAAGAATGTCACCGAAACACCTGGAGAAGTTGAGTCGGATGGTTAGAGGAGAAGTTGGGTGGTGGTGTGCCCTCAGACAGGCTGGGGTTAAGCCACACATTGTCAGTTTTACTGCAGGAGTTGACAAAGCTTCTAGTACGTTCTGACACCCCCAAGGCCGAGCTCTGACTCCCCACGAGAGGGCCAACGTAAGCCCTTCCCCCGGGAGTGGCCCTGGAATCCTGTGTTCTCCGAGCAGGTTCCCAGGCCGTGGAGCACGGGGTCCTATAGAAACACTGAGCGGTAGCCTTGGAGGGACCAGATGGACGGGGGATGTTTCACTTTCCATATCGACTCTTAGGGACCATCTAGTCTAAAACTGCTGCTCCCAGAGACAAATGGCATGTTTTGATTTTGACTCAGAGGATGGGGCCATCCATCTCTCCTTGCTAAATAAACATCAATGGGCCGTTATGGATACGGCACACGTGGTAAAGAATGTAAGATTTGGTGGTGACGGTCTCAAAAGAGCTGGATTTTACATTTTTGCTCTTAAGAAAAATAAACTCCCAGGCTGCAGAGGTGGTGAGCCCCTCGACTCCAGAACGGCTGCTGGGCCCTAGGCCCGCCAGGTCAGCTGGGGCTCCTCCCGCAAGCGCTCGGGGCCTCTGGGCGCCATGGGGTCACCCCTGGGAGGGCAGTGACATTGCTGTTTGGCTTCTGGTTTCCAGCTGGAAAGGCAAGTGAGCGCCCCTGAGGCCGTAACCGCCGCTCGGTGCTCCAGGCCCCCCGGGAGCCAGCTTGTGGGCCAGCGGGGCCGGCGCAGCCTCACAGCCACCTAGGCTGACAGCCCCCTTGCTCTTTTAGGGATTGTGAAGCAGGCAGGGGAGGGCCGGTAGTCACCCCGATGTGGTGAGACGTGCGGCCGGATGACAGTAAAAGCAATCCTCAACCTCTTTTTCAGGTTCGAATTGCTGGAGATTTTGAGCTTTGACTCAGTAAGAAGGAGAATGAGTGTAATTGTCAAATCTGCTACAGGTAGAGATTTCTTTCCCTTTGGTTTCTTAAATGATACAGTGTGACTGTGTTTTACTCTGATGCCTAAATTCTGTAGGAGCTTTAAGGATTTAACTGTTTATTCTCTTTGTTTAAAGCATGGATAAACCACCACTAACCCCTCAACCTCAGGCCCCGTTTGTCCCTGAGCACCTTCGGCTGAGGTTTAGTCACCTTCGGTTTTTCCCCCCCGAGGGAAAGTCCTGTGACTCTTCCCCAGGGCTCTGAACTCCCCTCAGTTTACGCATGCCACAGCCTGTCTCCTGGGTCCCCACCTGCAGGCCCCGCCCACCTGCAGTCCCCGCCCAGGCGTCTGCGACCACGTCCTCCTCGAGCCCTCGTGCGCTCCCTGTCTCTGCCGGGCCTCCTGGGCTCGGGTCCTTGATGGAAACAGGCAGCCGCCCCTCCAGCTCTTCTCATGGAGGCTCTGAGCTGCCTCCCAGCTTTCCTTCCCAGGCCACCCCCTAGGGTACACCACCCGGGCTTTTCCACCTGGAGGCCCTCTACCTGGCCTAGACTTTTCCACCTGGAGGCCCTCTACCTGGCAGGGCTTTTCCACCTGGAGGCCCTCTACGTGGTCTGGACTTTTCCACTTAGAAGCCTTCTATCAGGTGTAGACTTTTCCACCTGGAGGCCCTCTACCTGGTCTGGACTTTTCCACTTAGAGGCCTTCTATCAGGTGTAGACTTTTCCACCTGGAGGCCCTCTACCTGATGTGAACTTTTCCACCTGGAGGCCCTCAACCTGGTCTGGACTTTTCCACCTGGAGGCCCTGTTACTCATGTGCAGCTCTCCCAGGACATCTCCACGGCCGCCTGCAAGAAGCCTTCCTGGCTTCCTCCTGCCCTTGCGGGCTGCAGATGTCCTGGATGCAGAGCCACGCTTACTCAGCAGTGTGCCCAGCACAGCGCTGCCGAGCGTCCGGTGAGTGCCGCTGGGTTCAGTTTGCTAACGTGTTTGCAAGTGGCATCTTACCAAGAGACAAGGCATCTTACTCTTTCTCGTTTCTTAAAACGAGACCGCACTAGGCTATGTTTTTCTCTTTGGAAACTTGCCTGGAGAGCAGCGAAACAAAGCTGCTGCCCTGAACCTAAACAGACTCGGCCTCAAGTATGACCTGGAGAGCTCTGCGTCAGCAGTGTCCTTACACTCAGGTCGAGCGGATTTCTTTTCCACAAAGTGAGTTCCCGTAACAGGGCTGCTTGAGCCTCTTTCGATGGAACCGGAAATGCCTTATTTTGTCTCCCAAGCCGGTTGAGGACATCGGGAGGTTGCTGAAGGCCCATCTTTCAGCCAGGCCCCGTGAACCGCGCTCCGCGAGCTGCAGCGCTTGGGCGTCTCGGAGCTGGCGCTCGGACCCGCGTGGCTCCCTCGCCTGTGAAGCAGGCCATCAGACGTGGCGGCT
This sequence comes from Delphinapterus leucas, assembly GCF_059928025.1. Lineage (NCBI taxonomy): Eukaryota > Metazoa > Chordata > Mammalia > Artiodactyla > Monodontidae > Delphinapterus > Delphinapterus leucas. Next base: position 1,447,730 of record NC_143146.1, on the reverse strand, counting down.
CCACCAACGAGCCTTGCACCAGTGAGCGCCATGGACATCAAGTCTTTATGTAAATGCTGCCCCGAACACGTGGCCACAGGGGCAGCAGGACACGGGAAGCACACGGCCCGTCATGTTTGGAGACGCGTCCCCTGGGCGCGTTCAACTGCGCAAGGCCCCACCATCCATCTTTCTCTCTTGTGACTTGCCCCGGCACAAACGTGGATCATGCTCGAGACAGTCCGTGAGCCAGCAGTCGTGGCCACAGCCTCGGGAAGCAGTGCGTCAGCTGGTCACACACCACCTTCTCCCCCTCTGCACATTCTCCTGACCCGCCCCGCACAGCGCAGGAACCGAGGTGTGGACTGTGGAATCTTCACGAACAGCGACACTTCCCGTGAGAAGGAGCGTGGCTCGGCCTGGAGCAGCAGCTGGGTCACGTGAAGGACTTACATCCTCGGCGCTCGCGCCGCTAGAAACCCCTTCCTGGAGGGGAGAGGCCGGGCCGTCAGAACCCCGCAAGGCAGCAGTGAATTCTCAGAGACGTGAATATTTAACTAAACAAGTTGTTCTCTAAGTAGTGATACCTCCCCGGAGATGACCCTAAAGGCACTGATTTCCAGCCTCGTGGGCGGGACGGAGACCGGAGCCCCTGCAGCCCTGAGTTTCTGAGGATTCTCCCCGAGAAGCCACTGCAGCCGTGGAGCCACCCAGGTCCCACGGCGCTTGGCGTGGGCCGCGGTCACCTCACCTGTGTGTTTGCACTGCTCTGGAGTTCTAACTTCTTATTCGTTTACAAAACTGGAAAAGCAGGTCTGCAGCTGGGGCCCAATACTCTCTGCTCTTGTCCTTTGCAAGTTAAACGTCACCTTCCACTCCAGATGTTTTCACGTCAGAGGCTCCGCTTGACAGTGTCTTTAGGCTGAACACGTCCCACGTCTACGGCGGGTACAGAGGGATGACAGGTTGAGACAGTAGAAAATTTAAGTCATTCACAGGCCATTACTTGGAGTCATCTGTGATTTTTCTAGAAAAGGAATTACTGTTCAAGAAGGTATCACCACTCAGAATTGTCTGGACCACGAAACTTGTTTTATCCTATATCTGGTGCCGTATGTACAGCACTGCCTAGAAGTCACGGCTGGTGCTGGGCACGGATTCTGCCTTCAGGCTGGCGGGCGTGTGACCAGACTCTCGGGTCACGGCCTGAGGGTGTGCGGGCTTCTCCTGGGGATTGGACTCACTGCTCAGATTCCCACTGGGGGCGGCGGCCGTGCTGCCGCTTCTTTCCCAGCTCAGCCCACGTGTCCCCTCCGCATGCCTGCGACACACACTGCAGACACCGTCCTTCCTGGCCGTAGGTTGACGTTGCCCTGGGTTTAACTGCAGGACTCCCGTGAGCGTGAACCGGGCCGTGTTTTAAGTGTTTCGCTCTGTATGTTGCAGGAGATAGTTCTGGGACCAAGGACAGAGCCACCCACGATGAGCTCCGATGCTGCCCCTGAGTTCACGGGCCCTTGTCCAGATCCCCGTGTGGACCACCGTTTCTGGGCACCCCAGCCCTCGCCCCAGCACTTTGCCCCCTACTCCCGGCCCCTCCTGGTGCTCTGGGTTTGGCTCCCGGGTTTCCTTCCCGCGGGCCGTCAGCATCTTGGGTTTCCAGGGACCCACCCCAGGCCGGGGCTCGGTGTTCGTGATTTCTGTCTGATGACAGAAATCTGTTCAGGGCTGAACAGAACCTGGTTCCAGCAGCCGTGCCCCCTCTCTGGCCCTGCAGCCGCTGTGACAAGCCCCTCGGTGCTTCCGCAGAAGAGGGCCACGTGGTTTGCAGGCCAGAAGAGTCCTCGAGAAAGAGGAGCCCCGGTGCCAGCGGCCTGTGGGTCAGCGCGGGCGCCCGCAGTTCTGTCCGAGCCGAGAGCTTCCCGACCCATCTGGAAGGGAAAACCTTTCACCTCGAGCGGGGAGGAGCGTGCACCCCCAGCACTGAGACGTGTGAAGTGACCGGGGCAGTAGGTGTGGGGAGAATCGTTCGACAGATGCTTCTCGTCACTGTTGGTCACGCCCAGTGTCCCAGCAGCTTGTTACCCCATTTGGGGTCGGCCACGCCCTCTGCGTCCGTACCCCTCCCTGGTCCCGAGGGCATTCGTCCCTCACTCACATCCTTGCCAGGGAGCAGGCGGAAGTGACAGGACGATGGACGCCCAGGAGCCAGTTTCGTTCCTGGTTCCTGACTTTCCTGAGATTCTGGGCTTGTCGGAATAAACCGAGGCTTTGTGGGGGGATCTGTGGCTTTGACGTTTTCCTGATCTTACAGGTTAACTGGTCAGTCGACATCTCCATGACAGTCTCAGCGCTGGTACCCCTGGTTTTGTTTTTAATAAAAGCGTCACTTGAAAAATAATTTAGTCTTCCCCAGAGAGTGATTAAATGAAAATCTTCTTTTCTCGTTTTCTAGGAGAAATTTATCTGTTTTGCAAAGGAGCAGATTCCTCAATATTTCCCCGAGTGATAGAAGGCAAGGTGGACCAGATCCGTTCCAGAGTGGAGCGCAACGCAGTGGTGAGATGCGGGCGGCGGCCTCACGCCTCTTCTCCCTCGTGGGGCACACGTTCCTGCTGGGTGCCACGTGCCCTTGGGCGGGCACCACCCTCCACAGCCCTCCGCTGGTGTTTGGGGGTGAGGGCGTCCAGAATGACAAGCACATTGTGACGGTCTTGAAGAAAATAGATCTTTATCCTGAGGGCTTCCAGTGATTGGCGGCTAATGCTTTCCCTTGTGACCTGTTTGGTTTTCTTCTCACGTTTTGTTCTGAAGTGAGTGCTCAGTCTGTTCTAGGCTCATCCGAGTTCTTCCATCATCGGAGCTTCGTTCCATTTTGTGGCTGAAAAATATTCCACCGTGTGGATGCGCTGTATGTGCCACCCTGTGTTTATCCGTCACCTGTTGGTGGGCACTTGGGTTGTTTCCACCTTTTGGCCACTGGGAACGATGCTGCTGTGAACATGGGTGTGCTTGTATCTGTCTGAGTTCCTTTGATTGTGTACCTAGGAGTGGGATGGCTGAGTCACCTGGTAATTCCAATATGTTTCACTTTTTAAGGAAATGCCAGACTGTTCCCCAGAGGCTGCACCGCTTCGCATCCCCACCAGCAGTGCGTGAGGGTTTCAGTTCCTCCACCTATTTGCCAACACTTGCTATTCTCCATTTTTGTTAACTGTAGTCACCCTGGTTAGGTATGAAATGGTAACTCATTATGGTTTTTGTTTGCATTTCCCTAATGACTGAAGATGTTGAGCACCTTTTTAGGTGCTTATGGACCATTTGTATCTTCTTTGCAGAAATGCTTATTCAGGGTTTTTGCCCATTTTTTTAATCAGGTTTTTTTTCTTGTTGAATTGTAGGAGTTCTTTATATATTCAGAATACTAACACCTTATCAGATGTATGAATTGCAAACATTTTCTCCCAGTCTGTAGGTTGTCTATCACTCTCTTGATAGTATCTTTGGATGCACAAAAGTTTTTAATTTTAATCAAGTCCAATTTACTTTTTTGTTGTGGGCCTGTGCTTTTAGTGTCATATTTAAGAAACTGTTGTCAAATCCAAGATCATAATTTGTCCCTATGTTTTTTTTCTGAGAGTTTTATAATGTAGCACTTATATTCAGGTCTTTGATCCATTTAGAGTTAATTTTGCGTGTGTGGGACAGGTGAGGGTCCAGCTTCACTCTGTCACATATGGATGGCTGCTTGTGTCAGGACCGTTGGTTGAACAAGACTGTTCTTTCCCTGTGGGATGGTCTTGGCATCCTTGTCAAAAATCATTGGGCCACATGTGCAGCTGTTCATTTTTGAGCTCTCGGTTCTGTTGCGTTGGTCTATGTCTGTCTTTACGCTAGGACCACCCCGTTTTGGTTACTTGTCCCTTTCCGGTGAGTTTTGAAACCAGGAAACGTGAGTCCGTCCTCCAGCCTCGTTCTTTTACAAGATTGTGGTCTACTCTGTGTCGCTTGAGATTCCCCATGAATTTCAGGTGGGTTTTCCCATTCCCGCAGGAATGCCACTGGGGTTGTGATAGGCGTTGTTCGGAACCTGTAGACCACTTTGGGTGGTGTCGTCATCGTGGGATGTGAGGTCTTACAGTCTATGAACACAGGATGCTGTCCATTTACTTAGATCTTCTGTGATTTCTTTCAGCAACATATTGTAGTTTTCAGTCTATGAATCTTTCACCTCCATGGTTTAACTCATTCTCGGGTATTTTATTCTTTTTGATGCTACTGTAAATGGTATTGTTTTCTTAATTTCCTTTTTGGATTGTTCACAGTTAGTGTGTAGAAATGCAACTGCTGTTTGTGTGTTGACTTTGTATTCTGCACCTTTACTGAATTCGTCTTTTAGTTCCAGCCATTTTTTTTTTTTTTTTTTGGTGGTGGAATCCTTAGAGTTTTCTACGTATAAGATCCTATCATCTAAGAACAGAAATAACTTTATTTCTTCCTTTCCAACTTGATACCTTTTTTTTTTCTTGCCTGATTGCTCTGGTTAAGACTTCTGGTGCCATGTTGAATGGAAGTGGCAGAGGCAGCCATCCTTGTCTTCTGCCTGATCTTAGGGAGAAAGTTTTCAATCTCCCCCCATTGAGTATGATGCTAGCTATGAGTTTTCATATATGGCTTTTATCAGGTTGAGGAAGTTCCCTTCTATCCTAGTTTACTGAGTGGTTTTATCATGAAAAGCTGTCGGGGTTTGTCAGTTGCTTTTTTGCATCTATTGAGATGATCATGTGAGTTTTTCTCCTGTGTTCTATTTATGTCATATATTACATCGATTGGTTTTCATATGTTGAATCACCCTTGCATCGCTGGGATAAATCCCTCTTGGTCATGTATATAATCCTTCGGACATACTGTTAGATTCAGTTTACTGAAATTTTGTTGAGGATTTTTGCATATATGTTTGTAAGGGATAATATTCTGCAATTTTCTTTCCTTGTGGTGTGTTTGTCTGGCTTTGCATATCAGTATTGTTTTATATACAGTGTCCAGGGTTTTAGTAATACTTTGCAGGAAGAATAGAGAAAAGTATTTCTACTCCATGTTTCCACAAGGGGAAGTCCCATAGCTGCTTTTAAAGGCAAGGTTCTATTTATTTCTGAAGTTTCTGCTGACCGTTCACACCAGCTCTATGTTCTGGGACGGCTCTGAATTACTATCCTCGTAAAACCTCTTTCTTATCGTGCAGTTTTTCTGGCGTAGAATGAAGTCATATACATGTTTCCTGTGCGTTTCACCTCTTAGGAGAAGTCAGAGGATCCATTCTGTAGCTCGAGTTCATGTCTCTGATCTGTACCTTGATCACCATGGATACTTCCGATCCAACTTCAACCACTTTTTTTAGCAGAAGTTACTGAGTTATTATTGTGTGCCAAGGAGTCGGGGGTGAAGTAAGACAGTGCCAGTGACCTGAGAGCTCCCACCCCACAAAGGAGACAGACAGGAGGGCAGCGAAGTGGGCAGGGAGTGGACCCGGGAAGGATGCAGGGGAAGAACATCTCTGTGCTTTCACGGCTCAGGGGTGGAGAGGGACCTGCCTTCTCAGAGGGGCGAGCGGGCTGCTTGCTTGCTCCCCTGGGACGGCATCTGGATGGTGGGCGGTCACAGAGCTCAGTGCCTTCCCAGAGCATCGGACACACAGATGCTGCTTTTGTCCTGCTCCTTCCCGGGGGCTCCCTTCCCGCCTTCAGGCTTCCGAGACCTCCGGGGACAAGAGGAGCTGTTAACCGGACTGTGATCGTGTCCTTCGGCTACATCTGGAGGTCGGAGAAAACATGAAGGATGTGAAGCGTTCCCTGAGGGCGATGGGACGTTAGAATTCATAGAGTGGAAAACCTTCAAATCTTAGAAACCAGTGTTCTCCCAGAATTTGGACTGGCTCATTTCAGGGGATCTGTAGAAGGAACAAGGGAAGCAGAAGGGGATCGTCCAGGGTCGCCAGTCGGGCCGTTGTGATGGTTGCTTCATCGCGACCAAAGGAAACATCTGTTGACGCAGTGAAAGTGCTCTGTGTGGCGCCTTCGAGTGCCCGGCTTCCTGGTGCCCTGCCGGCTGGTGTGCTTGCCCTGCGTGCCCTGACGTACAGAATTAGTCTTAGGTTCTTATTTTACTCTCCTGTGGACCCGATAGGTTTGATCAGTAACCGTGTGGTTTTCCTTCGGTGAGACCCGTATAAGATCAAAGTGTCGCACAAACTCCCCACGTAAAGCGTCACTTTAGAAATATCACTTGATGGGACTTCCCTGGTGGTCCAGTGGTTAAGACTTTGAGCTCCCACTGCAGGGGGTGTGGGTTCAATCCCTGGTCAGGGAACTAAGTTCCCACATGCCACGTGGTGTGGCCAAAAAAAAAAAAAAAGAAATATCACTTGATATTTACTATAAATTGCAAATTGCTGCCCTAAAAAAGGTTAACTCTTCATTTGTCAAAATAAAAGAACAAAGTCTTATCTTTCGACGGCCCTGGTTTATATCTTGTATTCCCACGCTTACTAGTTTGAAAACTTTATCACCTACCGTGATTGTGTATATTTAAGGTGGATACGCTTCACTTGCAGAAGACCAGCCCCTTGAGGGTGGGTTGGTTTCTCGTTCTCTGGTTAGTCACTCGAGCTGGAGGGGGATGTCGGGAAGGCTTTGGGAAGTGATATTCAGCAAAGTGACCCTCGAGTTCACGTTAAGTGCCGCTCTGTGTCCTGCAGGAGGGGCTTCGGACCTTGTGCGTTGCCTACAAAAGGCTCATCCAGGAAGAATATGAAGGCATCTATAAGCTGCTGCAGGCCGCCAAATTGGCGCTTCACGATCGGGAAAGGAAATTAGCAGAAGCCTATGAGCAGATAGAGAAAGACCTTATCCTGCTCGGTGCTACGGCCGTGGAGGATCGGTAAAGGCTCGCCGCGCTTGTCTTCAGAAATAATAATGTTGCAGCGGGATCGCAGGGGCTACAGGGGCGCTTCAGGAGGAGCCCCACAGCCGGCGTCGGCCGCACCCGGTGAACGCGTTCACGCGTCAGGACCGGGCAGGCCACTTGGTTGCCTGGGGTAATAGTGCAGGGGGTCAGGCTGCGCTATTGTGATGTTTGACTTTCCACGAATAAAAGGCCCCCAGAAGAAACCAGAAATGGTCAGCATTTTCACACCATATTCTGAATAGTCAAGCTACAAGGCTATGCTGTTCAATTATTCTTTAGAATGGAATCAATAACTAATCTGTTGCTCAGTTTGTCACTAGTTCTTTCCAAATACAAGTGTAAACATGTTGGATCTTAACATTCTCAGCGTTCTTGTCATCACTCATTGAAGGAATTTAAAATAATGAAGTAGAATATTGCAAAAACTGACAATAATAGCTGGTAGAATTCCTGGGTCCTTGGAGGAACTGGGGAGAAGGGAAGGCTCTTAAGGGTGGAGGGATCCTTGCCTGCACAGCCGAGGACCCTCATGGGGGTCCTGGGAGCTGATGCACCCGGGGGGAGCTGGCACCTCAGGACATTGAGAGTAGATCCCCGGGGATGGGGTGGAGGGGAGGGGTTGAAGTGATGATATTTGATTACAAATTATTTCTTTGAAATCTCTGGCCAACATCTTTACAGACCACTCTGGGCCTCGGTTTCCTTTTTGCAAAAAAGGATGAAATGAGAGATGGTTTTTTCTGCCTCTAGAATAGTACGATTATATCATCTCCAGACTTGACCTAGGAAGTTTATCCCAGAATCTAACCAGATGGTTCCAGTCAGAATCCGGATCCTTTCCTTGCCTTTCACTCAGCACTGGACACAAACACATCACTGACACACATCTATCAAAAACTAAGACTCTAAAATCTAGAAAACACAGCAGGCCCCCAAGTGAGGCAGACGTGGTTTTGATGCCAGACTTCCACGGATGGCAAGACAGCCTGACCAAGGTCAAGAGGGCCGTTTATCCTCAGACATGTGCCGTGGCCTCTGCAAGCTGTGGGTTTTCTACACGTAGACCAGGATCCTAACACCGTCCTCATCCTGTAAGGTTCTGGCAAAGACAAAACGTCTCGGGCGAGTGCTTCCCGCAGCGTCTGACGCGGGGCGAGCCTGCGAGGCCGTCAGCCCGCCCAGAGCCGTGCCTGGCATTTCACGTTCTTTAGGGGGACCTGGGCTCCGATTTGATACGTGGCAAAATTAGAACAGTTTATGCACAATGAAAAGGTCGTGAGTGTCACCTCTTTTCCAGGTCCCGTTTTTCCCTGGTTAAGACTTTTTTGGTTGGTGGTTATGACGGGCCTTCTTATAATAGCGTAAAATCCTCTCTAAGTAGCAAGTCCCACCAGGCAGAAAACTGTGTGCTCGGCAACTGTTACTCGTACAAGATGCCGTTTTGTTTCTTAATATTTTATCCCTGTGGATTTTCTGGTATTAGGAAGTGTTTTGTTGTAAAAAGTTAATACTGTAACCAGCCTCAGGTCCTTTACGGTAAATCACGAGCCAGCACCGCGGTGCTTTTTAATTTGGGGGCAAAAAACTGAAACAGTTCAGTAGATCACAAGTTCTTGGAATTCTACACTTGGTTTGCTGTGTCCACGCTGACGGGTGCGTGTTGTCCCCCGCCCCCCGCCCCCCAGGCTGCAGGAGAAGGCGGCCGACACCATCGAGGCCCTGCAGAAGGCGGGCATCAAGGTGTGGGTGCTCACGGGTGACAAGATGGAGACGGCGGCCGCCGCCTGCTACGCCTGCAGGCTCTTCCGCAGGAACACGCAGCTGCTCGAGGTGACCACCAAGAGGCTGGAGGAGCAGAGCCTGCACGACGTGCTCTGCGAGCTGAGCAAGACCGTCCTGCACTGCAGCGCCAGCCTGACCCGGGACAGCTTCTCAGGGTAGGCGGGACGTTTGCAGAGGACTGGGCAAGCTCCGCGGGCAGGGCCGTGGCCTCAGCTCCCTCTGTGCGGACGTGGTCCTGTCCTCTGGCCTCTAACAGCATCCCGTGGTCGGGACCATGACCAGAGCTGTTTCTCTTTAGCAGCTGTGACATATATGCCTTTTTGCATCAGAGCGGGGTGTGTGTGTGTGTGTGTGTGTGTGCGCACGTGTGTGCGTGTGCGTGCTCACTTGCAGACTGCTGGCTGAGGGTGCAAAGAGACTTCATTCATGGATTTACAAAATATCGTGCATGGGGTGATTCCCATCTGCTTCTACGACACTTGCGGGCTGCATCGTGGATTCCTCAGGGCATCTACCAGAGCAGGAGGGAGACGTGAATAATTCATGGTCGTTTGTCGATTAAGACAGAACAGTGTATGCCCGACAGTTGTTTTTTCCAAGAATATTCACCAGTTTATTCACATTTTATCCATGCTGTCCTTGCTGGTTTTAGATGTATCATCTAAGATTAGATTTCATTTGAATCATTTCAAGTTTTCATTAATTTAGGTAAAGCAAAGACAGCTCTCTAATCATATGTGGATTTAAAATTATTCATTTATAAATAGTACAGCAGTATTTCCCTTTGCCCTATCTGCAGAATTCCTTTTGGGGATTAGAGATATTCCTTGTAATTTTGAAACCCAGCAAAGAGAAATTACGACCATGTTCTTTCCAAGTCAGGTCACCCGGGCAGAGTCGCACGGAGGTATTAGTTGTAACAATAAAGACTGTGGTTGGCTGAGGTGGCCAGGCAGTTCGGGAATGAAGGCCGATCTCTTTGATAGCGGGATAAATGCTCTCCTTCTGTTGTCAAGAAGTACCGGAACACGCCCAGGAGTCCACAGTTGCGACCGTTGTTTGCTTTGCCTCAGTGAAATGAGAAAGTTTAATTCACACACAATTTTAAAATGTAATCAGAGGCCTTACAGCCACTAATCTAGAGACTGTATTATTACTGACAAAACAAGAAAAACCAGTTTCTTAATCCTGAATGTATAGCATCTATAGATAACCCCAAAAAGTACATAGTCTTCTCAAATCTCTGGATTTATTGAGTAATTTCTCTGGTTTGTATGATCTAACAGACTCTCAGCCGATGTGCAGGACTACGGTTTAATTATTGATGGTGCCGCGCTGTCCTTGATAATGAAGCCGCATGAGGACGGGAGCTCCAGCAACTACCGAGAGCTCTTCCTGGACATCTGCCGGAACTGCAGCGCCGTGCTCTGCTGCCGGATGGCGCCCCTGCAGAAGGCCCAGGTCCGCCGCCCACCAGGAACCAGCTAGGGATCCCCGGGGGAAGGGGTTACGTAGTGAGAGCCGTTCATGAGCCCTTACAGCCTCTGGGGGTTTTTTTAAATCTAGCAAAGCACCTCCTTTTAAAAATGGAAGCAAAAATGATAGAAATTGAAACGTGAAACTTAACTTTGCTCGCTGTGATTAGTAAGCGTTGATGGAATCAGATGGATGGCCCTTCCGGGTGCAGAGACCAAGGGAGATGCTCGTCCCATCTCTCACGTAAACAGAACTGTATCAAGGAGGTAGAGCCGTCCGTAAGAGTCTGTACGGAAGCCGGGACGGAGGCAGCTGCAGTCGAGCACCTACTGTGTGCCGATTGCTGAGGCAAGTGCGAACCCACCGACCCTCACGGTAACCCTTGAGGCGAGGGAGGCTGTGCTAATTTTAGGAATGAAGTACCTAAGACAGAAAATCGGGAGAACCTGCCTGGCGGGATGATTTGGAAAGTGGCCGTCTGAATCGGCTTCCGCTCTGTCGGACTCCGAACTCACGTTCTGCCCATTGCACCACACTCTTGTGGAAACACCACCTGACGTGTGTTTTTTCCTTAATGTTTTTTTTTTTTTTTGTCTGCGTTGGGTCTTCGTTGCTGCACGTGGGCTTTCTCTAGTTGCAGTGAGCGGGGGCCACTCTTCGTTGCAGTGCGCGGGCTTCTCATTGCAGTGGCTTCTCGTTGCGGAGCACAGGCTCTAGGCACGCGGACTTCAGTAGTTGTGGCTCTAGAGCACAGGTGCGCGGACTTCAGTAGTTGTGGCTCTAGAGCACAGGCTCAGTAGTTGTGGCACATGGGCTCAGTAGTTGTGGCTCTCGAGCTCTGGAGTGCGGGCTCAGTGGTTGTGGCGCACGGGCTTAGTTGCTCTGCGGCGCGTGGGATCTTCCTGGACCAGGGCTCGAACCCGTGTCCCCTGCATTGGCAGGTGGATTCTTAACCACTGCGCCACCAGGGAAGCCCCCTGTTGTGTGTTTTTAAATATTTTTTAAAGCATATGGGATACGAACGTGAGCATGTGTGCCTTTCTGGTGTTGGTAAACCTAAAACGGTCCCAATTCTGTAAACCACATTTTAGATAAGGGAGATCAGTTTCTCTTGAGTTGCTCACGAAGGAAACTGTCAGCTTCTCAGACTGACCTAGTGCTTAAAGTGAAATACTGAACACCACGTGCAAAGGGGTCATTTTTCGCGTCCTTGCATGCATGCTACACTGATCTGCCGCGTGACAGCGTCACTAAGCATAAAACACATAAAGCATGGCCCTGGGGTGATTCTCAGTGAAGAAAAGCAGACTCAGGCGTTCATGTACATTCTGTTTGGGATAAACATGGTTTCGTTCCCGACTGTCCCTCTTAAGTGTGTGACTCTGTGCAAACCTTGTACAGTGACGTCCAGAACAGAACTAAGGATGTCGTTTGGTCTTCACATGTTACTTGGTATTTCTTTTAGGTTCTTAAGTGACTTTTGCAAACTTTTATACCAATTAGTGCCTCAGTCTTGAAACAAGAAGGCAATCCACACATTTTTTCCTCATCTTTTCAGTCTTACATCATGGAACCTTATACTTAGGCACATAAATAGGAAAAAAGACTGTGAAGAAACAGACTAAAAATTTGGAAATTATTCATTGCACTGAGTTGTCAGATTTGGTTTTGCACGCATGACAAATTTGAAAAGTAAATGAGCAGCTTATTTTAAAAGATAGATGCTTGAAACCAGATAGCTTGGAATAGCAGTATCTTCTAACGGAATGCAGCGTTCACACTCCCCCCCGTATATTTAAATCTGTTTCCCCCACGTTTACATAAGGAGTTGAGCAGCCCCTGCAAATGACTTCCTGGATTTCACTCCCTGTCCTGTCTGCCCACCAGCCTGCTCAGCTCATCTTGCTACAGTCATTTCTTAGCTGCTTTTGCTGAAGTGTGTTTCACTTTCGACGTCAAAAAGATTTTATCCTAAGTGGATAAAATAGACTGCATATAATAAATAATTCACTTTAAGTACATAGTTGTTTCATTTTTCCTTGACTAACTTGACATCTTTGTCGTTTCTGCCTAGTTAGTGAATGACCTTTGCAAAAATAAAACAGAGACGATAAAATCTGCACTTACTTCTTTTCCAGATTGTTAAATTAATCAAATTTTCAAAAGAGCACCCTATCACTTTAGCGATTGGTGACGGCGCAAATGACGTCAGCATGATCCTAGAGGCCCACGTGGGCATAGGTAAGCCCCTCGTTTCTGCTTCCCTGCGCCTCTTGGTAACCCGGGTTTATCACGCAGCTGGACGAGAAAGGACACAGCCAAGGCAGGGCCATAGAATTTAGACACACGTTCAGGACACTGTCTGTGACACAGAGCATCCGTGACTGGAAATCCGACAGTCACGGTTCAGCCTCTCCCCATTTTGCCTGTGTCCGTGTCCACCTGCGTGGTGTTGAGAAAGGCTTTACTCAGCACGTTTGCTCCCTTCTTGTAGGCATCATTGGGAAAGAAGGTCGCCAGGCTGCAAGGAACAGTGACTATGCGATACCGAAATTTAAGCATTTAAAGAAGATGCTACTTGTTCATGGGCACTTTTACTATATTCGAATATCTGAGCTTGTGCAGTACTTCTTTTATAAGGTAGGAAGGCTTTCGTTTCCCCTCTCACCGTCTCAGAGCGTGTGATCGATGGCTCGTCTGTCACGATGCCCCGAGGCTACAGGGGTGATTTGTCCATGGATAGAAGTGACTGTCAGAAAGGAGGGGGTAATCGTAGGACCACGGGAGCAAACGCCCAGCTCTCTTCTCAGTCTCAAAACTGAATGTGGAACCAGTGAGATAAGGGCTTAAAACGCTTGAGGAAGGGGCATTCTTTTATAGTTCCTTGAAGTAGTTTCTTCTTCTTTAATGCAGTTGCATTCTTTCCTGTCTGTACTGACACCGACGTTGCCGCCTCATTTCTCTGCCACAAGTTTCCCTTGAGTCTGTCTGATCTCAGGGTGACCAGAATGGTCCCGTGTGCACTGTGGGAGCCCCTGAGATGAGCAAGGAGTTTTAGAGCCATTGCCCGTCTTGCTGGAGAATGTGGGGCACTTTGCCCAGGTAGAGTGTGTCACGTGGCCAAGCTCTGTGACGGGATAGAAAAGTGACGTCTCTTACAATGTGCCCTTGATTAACATGCGTGTGACTTGTCTTTCAGAATGTCTGCTTCATTTTCCCTCAGTTTTTGTACCAGTTCTTCTGTGGGTTTTCACAACAGGTGAGTCCTGATGCCTGAGGTCGAGCTCACCTGAGCCTTATCCCTCTTCCCCGCATGTGTCTGTGGTGGGCGGAGGGTGGACGGCAGGGCATGTAGGCCAGATGACCCCCCCGTTCCCCGCATGTGTCTGTGGTGGGCGGAGGGTGGACAGCAGGGCATGCAGGCCAGATGACCCCCCCGTTCCGTCGCTGATCTTCTTTCGTCTAAAGCAACCAGGACCGGGGAAAATCTAAGCTTGGAGGTGGTGATCAGAATTGCAAACTTTTATGCAACTTTCCATTGTTGCAGGTTTGGAATAGCAGGACTGGGTGGGTCCGCTGTGATTTTAATCCAGACTAGTCGACATCCTGACACTTTGAAAAATGTCCTTGTCCTTCTGTATCTGTAGAAAAATGGCTCTGTGTGCATTTTAGAATGCTCGTGCCTGTGGCCCTTTGTAAATGAAAACTACACATGCATATTGAAACGAATCATCCGAAAGTCTTGTCGAGATGCCCGGGTGCTGTTTTCACGTGGCTTTTCGGTCCCGCAGACCCTGTACGACACTGCCTACCTGACTCTCTACAACATCAGCTTCACCTCCCTCCCCATCCTGCTGCACAGCCTGACGGAGCAGCACGTCGCCATGGACACACTCAAGAGGGATCCTGCCCTCTACAGGTACCTCAAGCAGGCAGCCGCTGTAGGCAAGGAGAAGGACCGGGCAGCCCTGCCGCGAATCCGGATAATACTTGGTTGAAGTACTTAAAAGCCAGACGATTCAGTGTCAGCTGACACACTCGCTTCCACAGGAGATTCTTCAAGCAGGAAGCCATGTGATTTAAGTGAATATACTCCAAATTCAGACAGAGGATTTGTGTTGCGTTTGAAATGTACACGTTAAGCCAGTTTGTATTTTACCGTGGTTTTCGATGGTTATGAAAGAACTTGGGGTGAGAGTTTCTATCCCCTTGTGACCCCAGTAGATTTATGGCCTAAATGATCCTCGCAGGTCCAAATAGGTTCCATTCCGTGAGAAAAGAGAAAAGTTAACATATCTGATCTGAGGGTGCTCTTTTCTGCTAAAAAGTATTTTTAATAACAAGGAAACGATTTTTCTGCTATTTCAGAACTGCACCCCAGGATCATTGGCCGATTCAATGTGTCACTGTTTATTGTGGCTTTGTAAATTAAACGTGTTATTTTCAGAACATTTTAGATGCACATGTGGTTGTAAGAAATAGGAGAGAGATTCTGTGAGGTTTTATCCAGTTTCCCCAGTGGTAACATCTGACAGACCGTCTTGCAGAACCGCAGGACAAGGTCACAAGCAGGGCACCGACGCGACACGCCCAGCCGTCTTACTGTCGTTGCTCGTGTGCACACGTGTGCTCACGTGTGTATGCACTAAATTCTGTGCCGGCTTTTCACATGTGTGAGTCCTGTGCCCGCACAGTCAAGACACCTCCCCAGCCCCACGGCCTACATCAGAATCATTAGCTGTTAAATGGGGTCTTGAAGTGTTGGGGTCCACAATAATCCCTGTAGGTGATAAAAAAAAAAGCAAGCTCTGAGTTTGTCACGTGCATTTAATGATACAGGAGTAAGCCTAAGAAAATAGGGAACCCACACCATTTTAGACACACACCCGGAGGGAATCCTGCAGCTTCTCTGTCTTATTGAACTAAACTGACAGGGTAGGAAGCCCTGTCGTGAAATGCGCAGCCTGGTCCAGGAAGCCCGCGGTCTTGGCATTTGGATGCCAGCATGCCCCTGTGTCCTGTGTCCTTCCTTTTGGAAGCAGAGGTGTGAGCGCTGGCATCTTTCTTCCTCTAGTGATGTCACAGTCCATTTTTGAGAAATAAAATATTCAAACAGAGATTGTTCAGGAATATCCGTATGTAGTAAAATGCAAAGTCTGGAGAGCATTTTGCTTTTGCTCCCAGGAAGCTCAAACTTAGTGTCTGTTGGTCCTTCCCACTGTATCAGCTGGGGACGTCGCCCCTCACACCTCAGCATGTTTGCTCCCTTCTCACTGTGCTTTGACCGTGATGGTTTCGGTTACTACAGCTTTGTGCTACAAGCTGTCCCAGGGCCTTTCTGGGACCAGGTGTGGTGTTGAGTCAAGTGACAGGCGGTGTGGCCAGAGGAGCCGCAGAGCATCAAGTGTGGCTCGGGGGCGTGGTCAGTCGTGAGGCCCACCTGGCATCCCACAGGCTCCGTGCATTCAGAGCGTGTGCCGGCCAGCCGAGGGGTGGAGATGGGGGTCTGGCCGCGACGTGGACAGGCTGTGTGGGGTGACCCCAGGCGGGAGACCAGGAACCCCGTGCTCGCGGCCGGGCTTCTCCAGGACCCGCTTTTCGGGGCTTGGCTGAGCGGGTGTCGGTAGGGGCCCCGCCCCCTCCGAGGGCCCTCCTTCTCCTGTCCTTGCCTGTCCCTGCAGCTCTGCCACCTCGGGACTCTCCGCGAGTCAGGGGCCCCCGGACGAGGACGGCGGCCGCAGGGCCGGTGGACACAGTGGGGGCTGAGTGGGCGCGTGCGCCCGGACGCGCTCACAGGTTCCCACCCTTTGCCTCCCCCAGAGACATCGCCAAGAATGCTCTCCTCTGCTGGCGGGTGTTCATTTACTGGACGTTCTTAGGCGTGTTCGATGCTCTGGTGTTTTTCTTCGGTGCTTACTTCATGTTTGAAAACACAACCGTGACCAGCAACGGACAGGTTAGTACGGAAGTGGGTCGTGTCAGCGTGGCTCCGGGATTCTTTGGGGATAGAGCTTGAATCCAGCACGATCCCGGGTCAGCACAGTCTCAGCACAGCCCGTGGGGACCGTGTCTGGGTGTCTGCTCCCCAGCTGGATGGAAGGGACATGATGGCAGAGTTCTGCCGACTGTAGGGACACCCTTCCTGAGGGGTTCCAGGCTTTAGTTCTGTAGCTTACTCACCGTTAGCTATATATCTAGTGGTTCGATTTGATCGTTGAGACGTGGCTTATTAAATATGGGAAATAATTTAGTATTTAACCCACTTTAGTGTTTGTTCACATCCTTAAGTATCTGTTTACTTTGCAACAAGTAGGTTTACACTTTCCTGGTAGACGTTCAGCGCTCTGGTTTTTTGCATAATTTCTAGGGGTTGTTTTATTTGTATCTTGCTTTTTTCTTTTTGCCATGGCTTCCTTCCCACTCTCAGATAGTGACCACCAACACACACATGGTAAGAAATCTGTGGGTGCGTCCTTTGTGTTTTTGGAGTGCGTTACAAATAAAATATTTCTCGAAAATATTTTCCAACGTGACTCCCTTTGTGTGCTTTGTCGGTAGAAATGCTGTTAGTTGCTGCCCCACGTCTGTAGGACTGGGGTCGTCCCAGAAACCTGTGTGTCCACTTGGGTCACTGTTACTGAGGTTACTCCCTGTATTTCCACGTTGGGGACCACCAGCGGGGTCAGTGATGTTTCTAAGTGGACTTGATCTGTTTGGACCTCCCTTGACCTAAGTAAGTAGGAAGACACACAGGCATGTGAGGCTGGAGGAGATGCTGCTTTGACTGTGGCCAACCTCCAGCCCCGCCTGGAGAATATGAGAGGCCCGGGGCCCGGTGTCCTGCTTCTGACCTGATGCCCCAGGGTCCACGTAAAGGGGAGCTTGTGAACAGAGGTTTACTGCACGTCCTGTTTGATGGGACACCTCTCTGCCCGTTTGCCCCTCCACGTGGCTGGCCTGAAGTTCAGAGTCTTGCTGTGTGTTTGCCCATCAATTTGTCTGTTTCTTTTTTCTTGTGACTGCAAGGTACAGTCATCTCTCATTATAACTGAAACCAATTTTTCCTAAATTGATCTTGAGGATTTTTCAAAGTCTTATTGCACTTTTCTAAAATCTTCACATTTTTCAAGAATTTACACTTCGTCTTAGTTGTAGTAGAATAGCTCCCGGGTGCCACGAGGCCATAATGTATCAGTAGTTGAGTCGAGCTGTCTTAGCGTTTGCTCTGATGCATCTTTAGTGAGAGTCCCTTGCGGGCCCAGTTTTAAGTGAGCACCTCACATGTACCTTAAAGAGCTCAGACTTTGTGTCCCGGGCATCCGTGGTCCCAGGATCCAGGCAGTGAGTCGCTTCTGCAGGCGTCACCCTCGCTCACCAGTCGCTCCTTCAGTCGGACAGTTTCACGGTGTTAAAGCCGAGCAAATGGAAGTTCAGACAGATGAATACTGTGCGAGGTCAGGGAATTAGAGCCCAAACCCAGGGTATGTGTTTTAGACCACGGAGCTGCTGAACTGCTTCACGCTCACATCACGTGGTGACATGGTTGGCCCTGCTCTGCAAGCCCACGAGAGGGCGGGTGTGAGCAGGGAGGGGACATGCACCCTGGACACAGGTGCCGGTCGCCCGAGGGGCCCCGGATGCAGGCCTGGGGGGCCTTCCCGGCACGAGGCTAGGCCACATCTCCTCCTGCCGCTGCTGTGGTCAGAGCTGCAGGCCCGGGTGCCTTGAGGCCCTTCCCGTGAGCCAAGGGCTTCTGCCGTTTCCTGTTTCTCTGCTACTCACTCCTGAGGGCACCCTGAGCCACCATGGAACCCGGATCCCAGCGTCTAGAAGGGGTCTTTCCCGTGAGACGGTTACGTACCATCCCTTCCCCGCCTGCCACCTCTGCACCTTTGCTCAGCTGTTATGGGACAAAAGGGTTGGTTAGAATCTGGAACGATGACAGGAAGGGAGAGCGAGGTAGAAAGAACGCCAGTTGGCTGGGGCCCTGTGCTCACAGGCCAGGAGCTCTGAGGCCCCCGTGGGAACAGAGTCAGCACAGGCCACGCACATCCTAT
Organism: Delphinapterus leucas; assembly: GCF_059928025.1. NCBI lineage: Eukaryota > Metazoa > Chordata > Mammalia > Artiodactyla > Monodontidae > Delphinapterus > Delphinapterus leucas. The sequence continues at coordinate 1,429,473 of NC_143146.1, read as the reverse complement.
CACGTGAAAAGCTCCTGAGATGCACGGTGATGTCAGGAAGCAGCGTGCGCGACAGTCGTACCAAGTGAGGTGCTGGACCTGGGCGTTGGTCCACAGCTGTGCCTTGGGTCACTGGCGCCCGGGGGACGATAAACAACCTGCAGACGTAGAGGCGTGAGAGCAAGGCCAGCGCTAAGCGGAGGGACACCTGCGGGGACCCAGGGTAGACCTTTATCACCAGGAGGACAGGAGCCCCAGGGCCACGTGTGGCGAGTGCGCCCCGTCGATGGTTTGACTCTAGACCCCCGGTACCTCGGGGCCTCCGCACAGAGCCTTCTCGCTCTGGATCACTGAGTCTTAAATTCTTGTTTGTTTGTCAGGTAAGGGGGTTGCATCCCTTACAAAACCAAAAATGATATTGTAGGCTGGTTCTGTAGCAATTCAGACAAAGCAGCAAACAGAGCTGTAAGTCCAGGGCGGCCTCAGGGGGCTGCTGACGTCCTTGGTCTTGGGCAGCAGGTGGTTCGGCGAGGATAGCGGTCATCTCTGTCCTCTTCCAAGGAGGACGGACGTGTCTTCTTGGTGGGACATTTTAGCTGCCCTGTTCTAGTGATGGTCGGGAGGTGACCCCTAAAGACCTAAATCATTCTGTAGGCACGTTCGTGGATCTGTTGAGAACAATTGAATCATCGATAACTTTTGAAAAAGAGAAATTCACTTGTGGAGCGTTTTCCGCACAGACATCAAGAGCTGTATTATTTCTCAAGTAAGAATATAAGACAATGATTATTTTATTGTTGAACTGCGGGATATTCCTAGGTGAACGCTTGAAAGTTTGGGGCGCGTTGTAATAGAAGCCAGTAGACATCTAGAGAGCTGGAACGCGAGCTGTCCCCAGCGGGCTGAGGGCGAGGACACCAGCCGCTCAGCAGAGGCTCCCAGTCAGCATGTGAAGCGAATGTCGTAGATGTTCCTTGTGAGTGCGACCTTGAGAAAACACAAGACATGTTTGTCGTGGGATATTTTTACACACAAAAATTAAACTGCTCTAGGCTTTAGAGCTTCTGTGAGCAGTAAGATTTCCTACAAGATAGTCCTGAGGAAGAGGAGAGAGGGCGGAGTGGGAGAAGGAATTAAACTTGGACCTGGTTGCGGGGGAGGTGGGAGACCTCCTACTGAATCCTCTCCTCTGAGCGAGGCCCAGAAGTTCACAACGTTCTCCGCGGAGACACGTGTTACTTTAGGAAATCAGCCCTGGGGCTTCCTGGGGGCTGGGGAACTGATATCACTCGGGAAAAAGGCCGTCCCTCAGGACACCCCTTTGAGAAAGGGGATTGGAGCCCCAGTGGATCACCCCCAAAGTCCATAGAAATAATGGCCAACGAATTCAATAATACAATGACTATCAGCTCGACCTGAGGGCTCCCTTAAATACGGAACCCCGGAGGAGCTTACGGACGTGTCACCGTGATCACCTCCCAGTGAGCTGCGATAGCTGGCGGAGGGCACAGGTGAAGGTGGGCAGCTGTGCAGCCTTGCCCAGGTTCCAACCCAAATGCCCGAATCTGATTCGAGGTACTTGTGTTTTACTGCTGTTCGCCTGTAAAAACCACACCCTGTGTTTCACTGGGCTGGGCGTGGATCCCAGATCCACCAGAATCTACCGAATCCTAGGAATCTCGGCAGTGCCTTGGGAAGCACCGTCCTACCCCTCTCGGGAAGAGATGAGAAGCCATTTGAGTGACTGAAACTTTGTCCCCGATTGCGATGCTGCTGGAGATGCCCTGTCACTCTGCCACTCGTAGTCCACACCCACATTTGCTGTTATCTAACAGTTTTGTAAAAGATCTCTGAATCCCTGTCAGGCAGGGGCGGCAAACACAAAGGCTGTGAGGGCTTCTGCCCTTGCAGCTGAGCTGACGGTGCCCGCGGGGTTCAGAGCCGCCCCCTCCCTGCACCTTCACCTCTTGCTTTTGGCTAAAAACGGTAGCTTCCAATGAAAAGGAAGTGGGCGCTGCGTCCTCCTGCACCTGCTGGCCACTGCCGAGCTACAGCCCACCTCGGAGGTAAAATTTCCTGCCCCCGACATTAAGCATTGAAGAGAGAGCCCTGTTTTTGAGGGTTTCCCAGCCTGGGCACTGTTGCCGGTGAGGCCAGGAGTTCTTGGTTGTAGGGCTGCCCCGCTGCAGTTAGCAGACCCCTGGCCTCTGCCTCCTGGATGCCAGTAGCCCCCCTCCCCCGAAATGTCCCCAGACACTGCAGGTGTCCCCCACCTCGGGGACAGAATGCCTCCAGGGAGGGCCACTGTGGCTGTGGATCTGAGCCCAGCTTTGATCACGCCGATGAAGCGAAGAATAAGTGATGAGCGTCCTTGAGTCTGTTCCCTGCAAAAGTCCTGGCGCTTTGGGTTTTCTCCTAGAATTCTGCAAGTAGGTTCTTGCCTCGGTAAACACCTCACAAGGCCTGCAGCCCACATGCTCGCCTGAAGTGAGTCGTGTGTAGGGATGTTCCTTTGGTTGAAAACTAACCACACGGGAAAGCAGTTTTTATTCTGGCTGGTAATGCTTTGTTTTCTCGTAAAGAAGAACTAGGAGCGTTTTCTGAGAGGCCCAGCTCGCAGAATCCGACAAACCAGAAATGGGTCGGCTCTTAGGCGGTGCAGAAATCTCAAGGAAGATAACTCTTGTAAAATAACACGTCCAAGAGGCTGGTTTGTCCCCGGGAGGAAGACTCTGAAGTGGCTGGTGTTTCCTTTTGCTTGTGTCTGTGTCTGTGGGTGAGAAACGTGTTGTCCCCTGGTCGGACATGTGTGCTCCCCGCTGGCCGAGCCCACATCCCGCCGGGGCCTCGTCCGGGGGCCGCTGCGTGTCCGAGGTTCTGGCCGCGGACCTGCCCTGGGCCCTTGTGCAGCTCTGTCGTGTCTCCCCTCCTCCGTTTCCATGACTCCCACGGGGCCGCATCCCAGTGATGCCGCCCGCAGGGGACAAGGCTGTTGCTCTCACCGTTCCCAGGACGATGGCAGCAGTGGTTTGCCTTCCGAGCCGACAGGTGTTTGAGCTGAAAAGAGACTAGACACACACTCTACCGAGCGTGGGCTGGGCCGCCGGGTAAAGGTCTCGTCCGCATGAAACACGAGCAGGAGAGCGGGGTCGGCCCCCTGCGGACCATGACTCTAGCTCACAGGCATGTCCTGTCGTCCGCGTGAAACACGAGCTGGGAGAGCGGGGTCAGCCCCTGCGGACCGTGACTCTGAAACACGAGCGGGGGGAGCGGGGTCGACCCCTGCGGACCGTGACTCTAACAAGCGGGGGGAGCAGGGTCGGCCACTGCGGACCGTGACTCTAGCTCGCAGGCGTGTCCTGCTCTGGTTTGTAAGCAGGGCCGCCGTGTGCGGGAGCAGCGAGGGGGCCACACTGGGGGCGGCCGTGCAGGAAGGACGGGGCGCCCAGCAGGAACCACCACCCGCCCCGGCGATGCTGCGGGATCCGGGGCCTAGCGAGCCGGGCTCGGCCGGCCTCCCTCTCACGTTTTGGCGACATCGCGGGGTCTCCGCGTGTCTGGGGCTGGAAGTGTCAGGCGGGGCCGTGGGAGGTGCTCTCTGCCCCTCGTGCGGAGTGCGAAGGAGGAGAATCCGTATTAGTGGGAGACGACGTGGACTCTTGTCTCCACAGGTATTTGGGAACTGGACCTTCGGGACGCTGGTTTTCACGGTGATGGTGTTTACGGTCACCCTGAAGGTACATCCCCTGACCTGACGTGCTTCCTCCGGGCACAGTCAGCCCTCCTAGTGAGTCGTGACCCTGACCCTAACCTTGCCGGGGTCTTCTCCCCGCCACCAACTCGGCCCCAGCCCCGAGGGGCAAAGGTTAGAATTGCACAGAAGGTGCTGGAGGGAAGGAGCCTATTCTGTGGGAAGGGATGGGTATTAGACTTCTTTTAAATGGCCATATGCCCCACCCCTAGTAGAAGCAAAGTCCATCTTAATTGGAACAAATTAATGTACCGTGGAAAATTTAGCTCTTTTTCGAGTCAGGTCGGATTCTTCCTGGAATCTCATTATGAAGGTCCCAAATCCTAGCAGCCTGAGTCTTGGAAAACCCCAGAGCAACGTCCCGGGTGGAGCTATGACCAGCGCCTTGAGCCGTCGCCCGGGTCGCCCTGTGGGAGCATCTCCCTGGGATCCAGGCAGACTTACTGGCAATGTTGAGACTCGGAGGCCGTGGGGAACCCTTTCTCTCCATTGGAACCTAAAGTGTGTTTTCCCCAAACAGGTTTATGTAGGCATTTGAGCTAAAATTAAGGCTGTTTCCATTCTCTTCCCGCTTCCTTCCCCCGCTGTCAGGGCTCCCAGGGCCATGCCCAGGTAACACCACCATCAATCACCTTTTCCCTCTTTCAGCTGGCGCTGGACACACACTACTGGACTTGGATAAACCACTTTGTGATCTGGGGGTCACTGCTGTTCTACATCGTCTTTTCCCTCCTCTGGGGAGGAGTTATCTGGTATGGAGTTGATAATTATAAAATCATCATTATGTTACTGGCCCCGCGGTGTCTTTCCTCGAGGGCTGACAACTCATTATCCGGATGACCTCGTTCCTGTGTGCGGGAGGGGCATGGCGCCAGGGCTGGGGCGGGGGTCCCCCGCAGGGGACGAGGCGGGTGTGGTCCCTGCTCCTTTCCGCCAGGTTCTCAGTGGGGGAGACAATCTGCATCATATGTGTGACAGGGGAGGAGCAGACCAGACACTACAGCAAGGGACCTATTTCAGATCAAAGGTTGGGGAAGGCCTCTCCAGAAAAGCTGTTATTTAAACGGAAACCTGGGAGGAAAGTACTGTCATCATCGTGGTGGGTGCGCCCGGGGAGCTGGCCTGGGCCGAGGCAGTCGGACCCCAGCCAGAGCCCTTCCTAAGGAAGGGAGCCCCACGTGCAAACACCTTGGGGCGGGGCCCGGCAGGGGAAGGAAGGTCCAGCCTGCCGGCCACGTAGGACCTAGACCCCAGCCTGCCGCCATCGAGGACTTTAAGCAGAGGAGCATCAGAGTCCGACTGCACTTTTAGGAAGGTCACCGTGGCTGCTGTGTTGAAAGTGAACTTGGGAGTGGAACACAAACAAGGCAACCGGTCTAGAGACCATTGCAGTACAGCGGTCAGTCCTGACGGAGGCAGCAAGTGTCTGCCTTTGCCGGCGCTGTTCCCTCCGCCCAGACGTCCTTTCTCACTAGCCTGCCTGGGGAGCGCCTGTTCATCTTTCGAAGCCCGGCGGCCCATCAACCTCATCCACTCTTCCCTCGAGTCACCTCCCAGGCGGGCATTTCCACCTGGTCCCCCAAGCAGCTGTTCCTCCCCCTGTCACAGCGCATGCCGGATTTACCTGTAATTCTCCCGTTTACGTTTCCACCTCCTGCATAAGATGGAGAATTTCCTGAGCAGGGCTGGGACTGGGGGGAGGCGAGTGAGGCCCGGGACCACAGCCTGGCCGAACGGGAGGCCAGAAGCAGTGTCCCCTCCACCTGGTGTCCCCAGTGCTGACCTCGGCTCCCGGGAGGGGCAGGCGGCCCCTGAAATGGGGGAGAGGCTTCCTCGGTCCATCAGGTCCCCACGTGGAGGTTGCTGAGCTGACATCCACCCAATGACCCGCTCTCTTTCTGACCCCCGAGTGGCCAGATCCATGCGTTGCACATTCTTGGAGACCAGGAAATCCAGGAAGACCAGACCAGCTTTTGGTGGGTTTCCAGCAGCCCTGCCCCAGGCCACAGATCCCTGTGGTTCTAGCGAGCTCTCCTAGTGAGCTCTCCAGAGCGGCTGTGTAAATGGGAGGCTCCCCCGAAAACTCCCAGGCCAGCTCCTGGGCCTTGGGGCTTTGGAGCCGAGAAGTTGTGTGACTCAAGTTTAGCATCATCACTGCCCCTTTCCAGAGGCTTTTGTGATTCACCTGGCAGGAGAGTCATTTCATTCTCTGTATTTTTATGGAAATTAAAAAAATATATTATGGCATAATTTTTTTTTTTTTTTTTTGCGGTTACGCGGGCCTCTCACTGTTGTGGCCTCTCCCGTTGCGGAGCACAGGCTCCAGACGCGCAGGCTCAGCGGCCATGGCTCACGGGCCCAGCCGCTCCGCGGCATGTGGGATCTTCCCGGACCGGGGCACGAGCCCGTGTCCCCTGCGTCGGCAGGCGGACTCTCAACCACCGCACCACCAGGGAAGCCCCTATGGCATAAATTTTTAAGTATTTAATCATTCTGCTGACGCGGGCAGATATGAATGCATGAAGATATGCATGCTTGCATATCTTCTCCATATTAATAGCTCTTGTGCAGATATGATTCTAAGGTACAAAAAATATCACCTACTTCATCTTTTAAAATCTTTCCTGCTGTTCTGAAACTGAACTTCGGGGACTTGTTTTCCCCTTTGGGATGACTTCATAGAATTCCTCTCCTTTTCCCGTGGGTTAACACGCAGCGTTACAGGGAGAGGTCACAGCCCAGTGTTTCTGGGGTTAGTCCCCGCAGGCAGGCTAGGTGGCTTGTCCAGTGACTGTCGTGACAAAAGTGAAAACTCCCAGAACACATGGGCTCTTCGTGCAAGTAGAGAAAACAGACCAGGATTTCGGTGTTTCTCCTGCCATCGTGTTACATTTCTCCTTTCCCTCGACGCTGCAGGCCATTCCTCAGTTATCAAAGGATGTACTATGTGTTCATACACATGCTGTCCAGCGGCCCCGCCTGGCTGGCCATCGTCCTGCTCGTCGCCGTCAGCCTCCTTCCTGACGTCCTCAAGAAAGTGCTGTGCAGGCAGCTGTGGCCCAGCGCCACCGAGAGAGTCCAGGTACCGCCCCGGGCGCCGTGGGGCAGCCCTTAGAAAGGGGAGCAGGAAAGGTTTGGGTTTGGAAATGCGGTCAGTCCACCATTACTAACGAATTCCATGATGACACGTGGTTTTACCCCTGAACCTAGATGACCAGTGGTTAGACTTGAGTGGCTAGTCCCTGAACTAAGAAAAAGATTAAGAGAAAAAGATGAAGCCAATACAAAAGGCAGATTGGTTTTTGTACATTTTTAAAAGTTTTTTCAACTAGCCATTACCTTGAAGGTAAAATTGCATTATTTTTAGGGATGGTGGATTTGGCTCAAAATTTAGCATTTATTTTGGAAAATTCTGGTTATGAGTAGTTCGGGCTGTTGTTTTCCACACTCCCAAATGGAAGCCAACAAGCTGAATTCTGGATCCAGGAAAGATGAGAGATACGAAGGATGCCGGGACCGGCATCAGACACAGGTGGTACTCAGAGCTTCCCAAGAGCGCTCTGGCCCTCCCCGGGGTTCCTGGGGAGGGGGTGTCCCCCGTCCCCTTACCCCTGTGACCCCCCGCTACCCTCTCACCCCTGTGACTTGCCCTTGGTGGTGCAGGCCTCAGGAGGAGGAGGAAGGATGCTAGTGAGAGGGCAGAGGCCACAGCAGGGCCCGTTGCTGCAGGACGCTTGTCTCACCTGTAGCAAGGTGCTTGTGCAGGTGAAGGGGGCGGGGCATGCAGGTGGGGAGGGACAGGAGGGAGGGTGACAACAGGAGAGGGCGAGTGGCACGTCCTGGGGCTGAGTCACTGGGAAGCTCAGGGGCCCCGTGGTCTCAGTCCCCAAGTGCTGTTGGCCGGCTTTAGGGTGGAAAGCAGGTGGACCTCCAGGGGCTGGAGCCGCAGTCGCGGCGCTTGCCCCCGCTCCCCTCCCAGCAGGTGACGGGTCGGGTGGGCAAAGCCTTCAGGTTCCTGGTGCTGGTTTAAAATGCTGAGCGCAATGCCCCAGCCCTGGGGATTCTGCTGGGTTTGCAAAGTCGGTGCCCAGACGAACGCAGGAGGGGTTAGTGCAGGTCCACGTCTGACAACTTCATTACGAGTTGCACAGTCGTCCGGGGCTGTTCCCGGGCGGGACACAGGCGGGAGTGCGAGAGGAGGGATCCCGCCCGCCTGGGCTGGGCTGGGCCGGGCCGGGCCGGGCCGCGGGGCCGGTGTGGCCTGGTTTCCAGTGGCTGCAGGGACGTCCGGAGGCTGCCGCCCGTCTCACTGGACTCACCGCCTTTTCTTGTCTCTTCCCTTCTTCGTTCCTTTCGTCTTCCGGCCTCTTTGCCCAAATAACCACCTTGTTTAACGATGTGCATGGCCTCCTGACCTCTGACCTCTGACCTCTGGGACCGGCAGACTAGGAACCAGTGCCTTTCTGTCGAGCAGCCCACCGTCTTTATGCTTTCTCAGACTTCCAGCAGTCTGACTTTCTAACGGAACAAGGTGACGCTTTTCTGTCTTTTTGCATGCTTGGGACTCAGTCGCAGGACCGCACAGGGTTGACGGTTAAGCTCGGAGCCGCGCTCGCAGGCCCGCCCCAGGCAGCACCGGGCCGCTGGCGTCGGGGACGCAGGGTGCCGGGCTCCTGCCGTCCGCGCCACTGACCGGTGCCTGCACGTGTCCCTGGGGAGCATCAGAGCCCGCTCTGCAGGCGGGACTGAGGGCCTCCGGAGAGACCAGACTCAGGCCATGGCACCGGGCTGCAGAGAAAGCCAGGACAGACGTGTCTGGGGTCAACTTTTTTACCAAAGTCCCTCTTAACTTTTTTAAAAAGTCTGATCATTTTTAGAAAAAGGCGCTGACCTTGCCTTAAAGGGCCGTAGCGCCTCTCTCTCAGGCACATAGAGCCATTCACACGGCGTTCTGTGGCCGCCGCCCAGTCGAAGGCGTTTCTTCCAGAGGCAAGGCTTCGGGGACACGGCGTGTCTGTTTTCAGTCGTTTGTGTACCTGGTGCCTCGTTTCTGTGTGCTCCGAACCAGGCACACTTTGAAGATCTGTGTTTGGTGTTACTGCTTTACTGAGGCAGCTTGCTTAATGGGAAAATGCCTAAAGCAAAAAAAAACAGAAAGGCTTTTTCTTCTTTAATAACTGTTCATATGCTACACAGCTTTAGCACTGCTTTTTAACTAGCAGGATGGTACATTTTTTAAGTTCAAGTAATTATTGGCGATCGAAATTTTTTTAATCTGATGCCATCAGAATTTGTTAGAATAAGTTACATCATTCCATCTTGCTGTTCACACACTTGAAAACATTCAGGATGAAATTATTAGGAACATTTTAATAAGTCGCAGGAGGTGCTTATGAGATTGGTTGAATCATGCCAACTCCAGGTTAAAACTAAATTCCTCTGACTGTTGATGGGGTTCATTTAGAGTTGATTTGCAGACGCCACACTCTGGCCGCTGGGAGAAGGGCCCTGAGCTCTGTGTGTCCGTAGCCGCGGCCGTGACCCCAGGGTGCCTGGAGCCTGCACTCCGGGCACACACAGGGTCAACGTGTTGTTGCTGGAGAACCGTCCAATTTCTGCAAAACTTGGGAGGAACAAACACTTGACTAGCCGTTTTGTGGGACATACTGCGTTTGAGATGGATGGCTTTTTCTTTTCACCTGTCCTATTAAAGCGAAAAACATGGCAGGCACCGTGTGTGTACACACATAGGTCATTTATATATACGTGTGCATTTCTGGTTTCTACATCCATTTGCACATACCGTCGTGTGCGTTTCTGCCCCTGCAAAGAGCAGCCACCCCAGCGCTTGTCTGCTTCACCCCCTCCTCGCCAGAGAACGTTCTGCAGCTCACGCCTGTGATTCTTCAACTCCTGCAATTCTCTTCTTCCTTGTTACTGAGAAACTCATACAGTTTGACTAGAAAATCTCAGTGTTCAGATGCCTGGCCCTGCTGACCTGTGGCCCTGTGACTCCTTGCACCTCCCAGATTCTGGTCTCAGTCCAGGACTCCTCTGTTTGACCAGAGACAGGGCCGAGGGACGGGGTCGGGCAGGCACACAGAGAGTGACAGGCAGGTTGACAGAGGACAGAGGGACAGGCACACAGAGAGGGAAAGAGGGACAGGCAGGCACACAGAGCGGGCTAGAGGGACAGGCACAGAGCTCCTCCCTTGGGGCCGGGTGCCCGCTTGGGGAGCCCAGCCGTGCCGGGGTGGTCTCGGGGAGTGGGCAAGGCCCTTAGCCAACGCCCCACTCTGGGCAGCAGCCTCCCCGGTGGCCCGGCCTCCCCTCCGCGGGCTCAGTGTCTGTCCTCGCCTTGCAGAGGAGCTCGAGCCGCCGAGCCCCGGCCGACGCCGCGCCAAGCCCTGACCGGCCTCTCCTGATGGACCCCGAGCCGCGGCCGAGGCGCAAGTAGCTGGTGGATAGGTAACGGCCGCCCGCGGGCAGCCCGGTGTGCTGTGCTCTTGCTGACTGCGCGGTTTTCCTCCAAAGTTTTGCGTGCTGTGCTGTGTCTGTTAGGTTCGTGGTCACAAAGAAAGGCTTTTACACACGTGGGTTCCATCCCAGGTAAGTGGCCCACCCAAGAGGCCGGCCGCGTGGGCTGTGTGCCGTGCACACACACGCACACGCCTGCACACCTGTGCAGCGCACATGCCAGGTGGACATCGCCCCACACATGTCCGGTGTTCGGCGTCCAGAGCACAGTTCATTCATTCTCATCCGTGGTGGTGGGAATGGCTTCACCTGAAAGGTCCATCAGGAAAGACCACCTTTCGAAGTAAAAAAGGGGATCTGGAGTGAGCGGCCCGAGCCTTGGCCGGGGCAGGTGTCCAGCAGCGCCTTCAGTGTCCAGAGCAGGTGTCTCCCGCCTGGCTGCCCCTCCCCTCCCTGCCCGTTCGATCGGAACACACGCGTGGGCCGGGTAGGGGAGATGCCTCTGGGGGCGCTGGGTAGGGCGAGGTCAGCATCCCCATTAGAGAAACTGCAGCCAGTCCGGATCCAGGGAGGGGCTTCGTGTTTTCACGCGTCTTCTGCGGGACGGTGGGCCCGAGAAGGGGACACGATCGCAGCCGGGACGGTCCACATGCCTCCTCCGTGTCTGGTCCAGCTGTGTTCAGGGGAGCCCAGGCCGGGGCAGCGAGGGCGGCGGCCACGTCGGGGCGTCGGGTCAGACGACGGGTGCTCGATGGGATTCTCGCGGGGGTCCCGGCACTGACTCTGTCCTTTCTGTTCCCGACAGACCACGTGCTTGGTGTCAGGACCACCTCTCGGGAGTCATCCCCTTGCCTCTCTGTAGACCCCAGCCCTGGGCAGCACCCTGGGAGGGCGGGGGGCGCCAGGCCCCCCTCCAGCTCAGCCTCTCCCACTCCCCGCGTCCCCACCCGGCTACAGACCCCGCTCCCGTGGCCCGAGGGGAGACCGGATGCATGGATCACGGGTCCAGCCGCTAAGAGCCGCACGGTGAAGGGGGCAGGACAGGCGTCTCCGGGTGGCGACCAGGCAGGACGCACGCGAGCCCTCGGTGCACCCCGTGGGAGCAGGATCTGGGAGGATCGCGCCCCCACCCGGGTGAGGCCGCACCTCGACCTCTTGGGAAGCGCAGCTGAGCCTTGCAAGCGGGGTCGGGTCTGGCCCCTCCTCCCGGGCCCCAAAATCTCTGCTTTCGGAACCAGCCCAGGGACACCTCAGGACCGGCACCCCTCCCTCCCATCCGTCCGCTGCTGGCACCGGGACCTGCGGTAGCGAGGCTGACCGTGGACGTGTCTGGTCCCACGTTCCTTCCTCCGCGGGGCTGGGGCCTGCGTGCTTCGGCACCGCCTCCTGCCTCCCCCCAGCTGCCTATGCGAAGAGGGGAACCTATCCAGTAAAGCTTCCGGCACAGGTTCCGGGCAATTCATCTTCCCGCTCCCGAGGATGCGGCTCACCGGGGTGCCCTTGCTGCGAAATGCCCGTTTTGGGGGCTGAGGGGAAGGGTGGGGTCTGGGTGCCGGAGGCCGGCCTCTGGTGTGGTGCTTAGGCCCCCATTAAGAGTGGTCGGTCTCCCGGCGGTGTTGTCCCCCAGATCTGTGTCAGGCCCACAGGTCTGACAAGGTGGCCTGGGCGACCTGAAAAGCAATATCGCAGCCCTCGCCGCCACACGCTGGCTCTGACCTAACCCTGCTCTGTCGGGGGTCCTATCCGTTGTCTCCGTGTGGGGGTGAACCGTCAGAAGGCAGCTGAGCTGTAAACTCCCTGTGACGTTCCTGTACCAGTATCTTATTTCTGGAAATAACCCGTTCGACATAGCCTTAATAGTCCGTAAAGAAGACATTTCAGTTTGAGATTCAGAGGGTAAAACCAATGGCTTTTTAGGAAAGGGTCACCCAAAAGCTAAACATTGCCCCCGCTGGATGTATGGGTGGGATTTAGGGATGTCAGTTGGGGAGTGAACACTGAGTCTACTTCCGAGATGCTCGACATTAGGGGTTTCGGGAAGTTCAAGTTTCAGTTTGATTGTATAATGTTCACCTATAAACTATTTGTTTAAACGAGGGGATGAGTTAACAGCAAGAACAAGCGTACACAGGTAGTCGGGGTGAAGCAGGTGAAGTATAAACATACCAAAGACTAGGATGATGGACGTGGGGCCTCCAGTGAGACGGGGATGGGAGGGCGTGTCTGTCTGAGGGTCCTCCAGCCTCCGCCCCGCCCCCGTCACTCACGCTCCACGTCCAGTGTGTGGTCCACACTAGACCCTGCAAACAATGGTGTGTGCATTTTTACAGTCGTTTTTAAGAACCTAAAATGGGTATAAATGTAATACATGTGGGGGACAGATTCTCTGTACGTTTAGTTAACAAATTGTTTGTAATGTATTTTTTTAGAAATCTTAAAATTCCCTTTGCACTGAAGTATTTTCATAGCTGTTTTATTTGTTAATGTATCATATCTAATTTTTAAAGTATGTTTTTAAAGCTTTTATTTTTTAAGTTGATGACATTTTGGCCACTTTATATTTGAATTCTGATGAACATTTTGGCTGAATGTCTCAATATCTGATGAATGTGAATTTCAGATTTGATTTTATTCTCTACGCCTGTTTATTTTTGGTGTTTCTGGCGGTAGTGAGTAGCTAAAAGGCATATTTGGAGTATGATAATTTGCTATGCTCTCTCTTCACAGTTCATTGCCATTTCATCTGCTTTTTATTTGGTTTTTAATTTCTATCCTTCAGCCTTAAAATAGCTTCTTGACGGTCCCGTGTCCTCTTTTTGCCTGTATTGAGATGGTTACCATTTACCTCGGATAAGTCAAGTTTCCTTATGAAAGTTACTGACCTTTACATGCTCCAAAAAGTCTTCTTAAAATTGTTTGGGAAATTATTAAGTGACTGTGCCTGATAATTTGAAATAGGCGAGGGGCATGAGATCAAAAGTGAAGTCAAAGGAGGGACAGAAGAACCCACCGAAGTGACATTTCGGACAAGACAATGAGATTCCCACCTGACAGTGGGCAGTACTTACTTGCCTTACACTAACCTTAAAGCAAGTAATTTAGTTTTGAAAATCTTACAGCTGCACGTTAATCACTTATTAACATTTCCCCCGCTGGTCCAGATGTCTGGTTCCTGACCCACACGCCATCCCCCAAAGCAAGCTGTCTGTAGGCCGTGTTGCTCCGGCCACCTCCGTGGTCCTGCTTTCAGCTCCCGGCCACCCGAAGCCGCAGGTGCACACACATCCCACGTCCTAAGGGGACCCTGCGGGGGCCTCTGAGCTCCACCCTCAGGACAGGTGGCTGCCAGCAGCCCTCGGACCCTCCCAGCTGCAGCGTCCCTGTGTCCGGAGCTGGGAGTAAAGACCCTCTCTTGGCAACTCCTGTTAGAACCCAAATCAGCCCATTCCTGTGCCCTTGATTCCATGGGGTGAAGGCAGACCAAATGACCTGCGCCCCCCTCCCCTGGGGGGGGCCGTGGCCCCGTGAGACCCACTGGTGGCAGTTCCGGGCCACGGGAGGAGCCCAGGAGCGCCACCTTCTGCAGTAGCAGGTTTATAGAAGCATAGTTTGGCCTGGTGAGACTTTGCAGCTTTAACTACAGAACTGCCTCGCACAAGCTGTGTAACTATTCCTAAGTTCACGGGCGTCAACCAGAAGTTCAGGGCAAAACCTAAGGGAAGTTTCCGGCCTCTTTCTTTAAAACCACTGAGTTCATCTGTTTTGCACTATTAATGACGTAATACAACCACTTCTGCTTTATCTTAAAATTAATGGTATTTATTTGACAACTCAGCGTAACAGCTTGCTATGCACTTTCTTTTGGAAGTTTCCCATTTGTAACTTTAAAAACAGGAAAAATGTCAGCTGGCAAACGCATCCTTTTTTTTTTTCTTTTTTTTTTTAGTTAGAGGGTAGGTGAATGGGGCTGAGAATCATTCTGATTGTCTATAAACAAAGCTTTAATGAAGATGTGTCAGAGTATTATTAAAGTGTGATTCTACTTTTGCAGAAAAAAATCTAAAGATCAGTTTATATAGCTTTATTTTTTACCTTATCGGAATATACAGAATTTTCATATGTGTATATTGTCTCTGACTTAAAGTTATAATGTGTGTCTGCATTGCTGTTTAAAATGTCCGTTCATCATGTAATGTAATAAAAGAGAATCTTCAGAAATGTATTTAACACGAAAGTTATCTCTAGGTGTTGTCATCGTTGACTATAGCAGGTGCGCCTAAGATAATAAATCAGCCTCCAAACGGTAACGTTTAATTGATAATTAGTTATTAAACCAAATCTTACATTTCTGTCGAATTTATTTTGTATGCTACTGTTTTTAACTTTTATTTCTGTAGATAAAGCATATCTTCATAATACGAATTATGATTGGACTTTTCTGCAGATTATCTAAGCAGGAGACCTGAATCTGCTTGCAATAAAGAAGAAGAAAGGTCTGGATTCATTTCTTTACAAATTAAAAAGATCATAGAAGTTGGTCTTAACTTTCTGCTAAGAGGAGCTGCCGGGTAAACACTCTCAAAGGGAGTGTCTCTGTTTGGGATGAAGTGGACGGCACTGTGGGAGCTGGTGCCCTGGGAACATGTGGGACCGGGTGCCTCACCGAGGCCGAGGGGCGCAGAACAGGAAGCTCAGTGTCGGATTTCCTAACGCTGGGATCCTGCCCATCCCCCTCCAGCTGCTCCCTGACCCTCCGCCTGAGACCCCTCTCCATCTGGATTCCTCCCCTTTCCCTCCAGGCTCTCCTCCCCGCTCTTGTCCGGGCCCCGGGTCCCACAGGTTCGTGGGCAGTCGGAGGGAGGGCGGGTTGCTCAGGTTCCTGGCCCACCAGCCCTGGCCTCCCCAGCCCCTGGCCACTGCTCCCACCAGCACCAAGCTCCCTGTCTCCTCTGAAAGCTTCAACCTCAGAAAACTCCACACATCCTCGCACCAGGTCTCATTCCTGGGATTAGGGGACCAGGATGGAGCCAGGTCGAGGGTCCTGAGAGAGGGCCTCCCTGGGCTGGGGCAGGACTGCCCCTTCAGGGCCGACTGGCTCCCTGGGAGGGACCGGCTCAGGCCTCTGGCTTCACCGGGCATAGTTCTAAACTGGGGGCTTTTTTCCCGGCTCCCAAACACCATGAAACAAGCACACAGCCGGGGCGAGTAACTCACCCTGAGTGGGTGACCTTGGCTGTCAGACCAAACGCCAGCAGCCAACACAGCCACAGACGCGACAGGAAGCAGATGCCGCAGGTGAGTCGGAGCCCCGGGGCTGCTGGTTGCTGTGGTCTGGTGTCCACACCTGCCTCAGGTGACCCAAACGTGTGACCACGCTAACCTCGGCAGCTGGGAGGAGCGTGCTCGCCTTTCAGAGCGAGCGAGCGAGGGCACCCTCGCCTGAGGCTCTGCGGTGTGAACAGCCAGCCTGCGCGCCTGTGTTCCCGTGAACACAGCCCTTTATTCTACTGGGTCGTATCCCAGCTTGATCAACACCCACGTTAGTAAGCTTCCTCTTTCATGGAAAGATCTTAGAAACACATACTTTCTCAACTCCTTTCTTGCACTAAGGGGATACCACTAAAACTGTATCATCGTATTAACTTCCCCACAGAAAATGCTCACCCCTTTGTACATTTTTATTATTCAGGCCGTTCGAATAATTCAGGAGCATTTAATTAGCAATCTTCTAATTCCTCATCGAGGTACATTAGTCCTAATCAAGCCTGACGGAGGCCCAGCAGAAATCGAGAGATGCAGCATCTTTAATCGGATGAAGAATTTCTTAAGACATCAAACCCCACAACTAGTGGACAGGTGTCATGTCTAAAGGCGATCTTGAGTCAGCACTTGACACCCAGAGAAATTTACCCTTAATGCCCCACACAGCACATTCTTCAAGGCCCCCGTGTCTTCGTTACATCGTGTCGTGTGCTCCACTGACCCATCTGCAAGGCATGAGAACTCATAACACCCCAGAAACCATGAGAAGGGCTGTGCCTTGTACCTGAGGGGCCTATGACAGACCCTGTCCCAATTTATTTGTTAAAACTTTAATGAGAAATATGGATTACTAGCTGTATTACTTATTAAGAGTATTATTATCCTTTAAAATTAGTTATACAGGGACTTCCCTAGTGGCTCAGTTGTTAATAATCCGCCTGCCAATGCAGGGGACACGGGTTCGAGCCCTGGTCCGGGAAGATCCACATACCACGGAGCAACTAAGCCCGTGCGCCACAACTACTGAGCCTGCGCACCGCAACGAAGAGTAGCCCCCGCTCGCTGCAACTAGAGAAAGACCGCACACAGCAACGAAGACCCAATGCAGCCAAAAGTAAATAAATTAATTTCAAAAAATAGTTACACAACATCATAATTTGAAAAAATTCACTCATCAGTGCTCGTATTCACTTGGTTTTTACAAGATCCAAAGAGAGAGAGAGGGTTGTAAAATAATTAATAAAATTTCCTCTGAGACTCAGTTTCAGTACCTTTAGAATTTTAAAAAGACCTCCTGTAAAGTCTCAAAATAAAAGCCAAGTATCAAAATAAACATGGTGCTTTAATTAGCTAAGACTTTGTCTTGTTTATGAAGGATTACAGTTCCCAAGTCCTTATAAACTAGCTGAGCAGAAAATATATGTGTTGTTAGGGGCATGAAGGCTAAAATACAGACTAGTGACACTGAATGTGTGAAACCTGAAGACTGGCTGTTGCTGTGGCACTTGCAGGTCGTCTTACAATAGTTAAGAGGAGGTCACTCCATGGGGACAGCGCAGTGTCAAAGAATCACCAGGAAGCACAGTAAAGCCACTTGGAAGAAAATGTGTCTCCCGTTCCCTGGGGCTGTGGTGGCCCACGGCTCAAACACAGGAACTGACTGTCCCTCAGTCCCCAAAGCAGAAGTCTGAGATCAGGCTGGCTCCCTCGGGGCTGGGAGGGAGGGTCTGCTCCTGGGGCTCCTGGAGACCCTGTCCCTGCTTCCATCAGGCAGGCGTTCCCCTGTGCCTGTCTGTATCCCGACGTCCCATCTTTATAAGGATGTCCGTCACATTGAGTTAGGGGCCCACGCTGATGACCTTATTTTACATTAGTTGTGTCTGTAAAGACCTTATTTCCAAATAAGGTCACATTCTAAAGTGCCAGGGGTTAGGATCTCAACATACCTTTCTGGGGAGACACAATTCAACCCATCAGTCTGTTTGGGGGGATCCGTGGCAGGGCACTCGGGGCGACCACGGAGGCTGTACCCTTGGGATGCGCGTGGGGAGGGAGCAGCAGAGGGCGGGGGGGGGGGTTGAGGGCAGAGCTCAGCTGCCTCCCCTCACCCGGAGCTGCTAACTCACTGCGGCCTCCACGTTGTCCACCTTGGGGTGCAAGCCCGTGACCACCGTGGGCCCAGCAGGTCCTGGGGGTCCTGCCCGCACCGCGCCGGTGTTCACAGCCCGACTGATTCGTCCCACGGGAGCCGCCCAGCGCAGCAGCCAGCGCGGGGCCTGGGGCCTGCCCGCCCCGCCGGGCCGCAGCAGAGCTGGGGCCCCGGGCCGGAGGCGCCTCAGCTCAGGAGGAGCGGGGGGAGGGAGGGTCGGGGCCAGGATGCTGCCGACTGGGGGCCCGCTGGTCCTCCCCGCGGTTGGGGCCCCGACGCCCTAGCGATGGGGTAGGCAGCCCCTCAGCCCCCCAGAGGGATGGCCCCTCAGGGCTCCTCAGGACTGCAGAGGACCGGGTCCCGTACCTGGCCTCCCGCGTGTCCCAGGGGACACCAGGCTTCCAGAGAGCGGGGCGGTTCTCCCCGCTCGGGTGTTACTACTGCCTTTAACACAAACTTCTCTGTGGGAGCAACGCTTTCCACAAAGGATTTAATCTCAAGCGGCAAAGTTCCAAACTCCCCGAGCGGCCATCAGCAGTGACCCAGCGGGGACGCCGTCCCAGGACGGCCCTCACACCTGCCGGGCGCCCGCACGCCCGAGCTGCGCAGGGTCCAGGCCGCGAGCCCCGCCTCCGGGGAGCCCACGGGGCCACGGCCCTGCCTGCCCGGAGGCCCTGCTCTGCCTCACCCTGGGGGCCGACCCCGCGGGAGCGGAGGCTCCTCAGGCGAGCTGTCCCTTAAAGCTCAGCTCCTCGGGGCTCTTTCTAGAACTCCATTTGTGATGCTAATTTCCTTGTGCTTCCCCGGGGCCTCGGGGCCTGGAAAGCCGGGAGAGTCGGCACAAAGGGCTCACTAGGCCCCAAAGGCCGCCGCCAGCAGGGCGCCCGCCGGGCTTTTGTTCTGGGGATTCGCTCCCCCTGAGTTACGGCGACTTTAATGAGCCCTGACCATTTCTAAGAGCACAGGGGTCTTGGGGCGTTGTCCCCCGTGTCCTGTGTCCTCCCCATGTCGCTCACCACATCCCGAGGCAGAAAGCCTTCACGGGGAAGGAAAGGGGCCCCGGGCTCGCTGGCCTGTTTCCGGGTGCGGGCGACTGAGAAGGGGACCCAGGACCCTTCGTGGGACGCCCGCCTTGGGGCAGCTGGGCTTCAGGTCGGAGTCCGTGCTGCCCGGCCGTGGGATCTGAGCCTGCAGATCCCCTGACCGGGGTCGAGCGGGTCAGCGACTGCTTCCGCTCGTTTCCGCACCAGCGGTGCTGTCTGTTCGCACGTCTCTGTAGAGAACCCCTCCCGGGCGTGCTCGCCGCCAGGCTGCCTCTCTTTGGACTTTCACGCCTCCGGTAAGTGATACTCAAACAGCCTCTGGGAGGGCATCCCCGTGACCCAAGTCCTCGGTGTGTCATGGGAAAGAGGGACGTGGTCTTAACAGTTCAGGACCCCACACTGGCACACCTGACTGGTCTCCAGGCCCTTTGAGAAGCGGCACCTGTCTCCAACCCTGGCAGGTTCTTGGGGGCGTTAACAGTGGACCCCTCCACCCCACTTCTGTGGAGGAAACCATCCAGCTGGGGGAGTTCCCTGCCTTTACCGTCCTGTCCCCTCAGGCCACCCTCCTTCTGCAGCGGCCGCCGCTGCGCCCGTGAAGGAGCTGGTGTCCTGTCCACCCAGGAGCCCTGCCCTCCCCCGCACCCATCCCGTAGGGGGAGAGCCTGCCTGCCCAGCCCGGCGCCCCAGCCTCCGCCTGGGCTCCGGGACGCCGGGGAAGTGCACGCGGACTTGCAAGGCGATGCTGCGTGGCCGCGGGAACCGCACTTTGAGGGGAAAGCCCTTCAGAGGCGCCGTCCCGCCTCCCCAGGGGCGCCCTAGAGCCTTTGGGGTTCATGTTGGCCACCTTCGTGGCAGAAGCCCGCGCTTCTTTTACTCACATTTCCCACCGTGACCCACGAAATGCAGACGTTTTAAAGCCCCAACTAAAATAACGTTTATACCCAGGTCAACATTTGGGATGCTTCAGTCCTTCTGTGCACCTCGATTTTCTGAGTTCCACTCGGGAACTTGTGTGTGCCCTGAACTCTGGAAGACCCAAGAGAGAAAAGGCGGGCGCCTTCCTTTTCCTTGCAAACGCTGCCGCAGGGTCGGGGAACCCCGCGGCCGGCTCATCCAGAACCACTTCCTGCCCTGGGATCCGCAAACCCAGAGCCCGGTCCGAGCAGGTCGCGGGCGACGCCCATCTCGACCCATGGGCAGCGACTGGGGCCCGTGGGGCGAGCGTGCGAACACGCGGGGGGAGGGGCGGGGCGGGGCTCGGAGGCTCCTCCCCCCTCCTCCCCTCCCCGTGTCCTCCCGGCCCCGCCCACTCGGCTCCGCTCCCTCCGCGCTGTCCCCTCCCCCACCGCTCCCTTTACTCCAGACCCTCCTCCCTCCTCCTTCCCCTGCCCCCCGCCACTCTCGTGCCGCCGCCTGACCGGCCCTCCACCCCACCGCCCTCCTGCCCTCCCTCCCCTCCCCTCTCCCCTCTCCCCTCCCCCAGGCCGAGGGGGAGCGGCCTCAGCGCGGGCACCTGCGAGTGGAGGCCTCGGATACGGGGAGGACGGGCCCACGGCCGCGCAGGTGTGTGGGGCTGGAGAAGGGGGGAGTGGGGCCGGGGAAGGGAAGGAGGGAGGAGGGAGGGCGCTCGGTCAGCTCCCGAAGGCTCCGCTCGCCTCCCGCCCCCGCCCCCGCCCAGCGTGCGACCCCTGAGAGCCCTGGGGACTCCGGGCGGGGCCGGAGCGCGGGCTCCACGCGCACAGACGCCCCTCCCCACTGCCGGGGCCGGGGTCCCGCACGCCCAGGCAGGTGTCACTCCCAGGCCTTCTCCTGCAGGGTTCCCTCCGCGGAGGAGCCGACCTCCAGGCTCTGCAGACCCCCAGAGGTGCCGGGACAGGTGTGATAGGGGCGGCTGGGGCGTGGGTCCGCCCCTGACTCTGCCCTTCCTGGCCGGGCAGCGGGAGTGGCGTGGCCCCAGCCTGGCTGTTTTGCTTTTCAGCCGGGCCGCAGAAAAGTAGGCTCTGCAGTTTAGAAATAATGCCGTTTGCTCTTTCAACTCCAGAGACTATTGCTGCCAGTTTTTCAAAACCACACTTTGTTGCCTTTCTGTAGCGCTAGACACTTAAATAAGAGCCGGGCGGGAGCCGGTCCTGAAGGAGACTTTCTTCTGGAGCAGGTGCAGCCTCTTAACTTCACTGAAAGCGTCCCCATCCGGGGCCACGTGGCTCACCCTGCCCCTAATGGACCGCCTGCGAGCCCTGCACGGGGAAGGGGTTAAGGTGACCGTGAGGCACAGGCAGGATGTGTGGGGTGGCCGTGGGAGACCCCAGGATGTGTGACCGCTGGGAGGGGCAGAGCCAAGCCACAGAAATAGAAGTGCGTCCCCCAGGGGCTGCTGGTGCTGGAGTGTCTGCCGAGGGCCCCAGGCCGGCAGCGGACCCCGCTGGGCAGGTAGGTGAGGGGCGCGGGCCCTGGGGAAGGAGCCCTTGCGCTGGAGGGTCTTCTAATATGCAAATCATCGGTGAAATGACCGGCCCCGAAGCTGGTTTGGGGACCTGAGTTCTGAGCTCTGCTCCAGCCTCCTGGGACCCACTGCAGCAGGAGAGACCACCGCCACGGGGGCTGGAGGGAGTCCTGCCCTGCGGTCCTGGCAGCCAGGACTGTTGTGTGAAAGGCTGTGACTAGAGAGCCGAGGACCTTACGCGCCGGAAGCCTGGTTACAACCCTCCTGGCCACAGCTTCAGGCAGACCCTTTCCAGAGTGGTGGAGGCGCCGTCTTCATACAAGAGACCCTCGGAACAAGAGGAGGGTGGCAGTCTCACTTGTCAAGGTGATCGGATTTGCGGAGCTCAGCGACACAGGACTTCTGTGCTTGAAATGCAGCTTGAAATCCCGTCTTTCTCCTGAATTTGAGGGTCTTCACTCCCCACCGCCCCCCGCCATCACTGCTGGGCTTCTGTTGAACTCAGGTCCTCAGGTCAGTGGTAACTGTAGTCAGCGTTCCAAGGTCAGCTTTCCACGAGACCCTCTTTCTGAGTTTGGGGCTCCGTTGTGAAAACTGGACATTTGTCTGGGAAGCAGCATCCTGGTGACTAGAAGTAAAGTACAGCCACTTGGAAAGAAGAGCCTTCTGCCCATAGGCATTTAAGTACCTTTTGTAAAACAGCGAAAAACCTGAAGTTGAAAGGAAGGTTACTGGAGTACTTGTGTGATGGAAATAAACTGGCCTGGAATGTTACAGATTCGGATTCGTAGCATCTGGCCAGCAGCTTAGTTGGTGTGGTGCTATTTTAAGAGGCTCTGGGAGAAGAAGTTAGAAGTGTAACAGTAACAGTGACAGGAAGGTGACGTCCTGTTGTTCTGTTCTACGTAAAGCTCAGCCTCTTGTTCTCAAGTTCAGTCATTCCACCCTCATCTGAGCCCAGGAGGGCCTGGGTGAAGCTCTTACCTGACAGACGAGAGATGCTGGGCTGACCACACGCACACACCCTGAACCTGGCCGAGGGTGTACAGGGCTGCGTGTGGAGTCTTCATGCTGGCGGAGCCGGCCCGTAGTACCCTCGCCTTGGGGACGGCTGCGTCCTGTGTCCTCTGGGTCTCCCCACGTAGAAGGCTGGGGACTTGCAGCCCACAATGGGATTCTGGACACTCCGTGTCTACTGAGAAACTCGTGGACATCTGGAGCCGGACACTTCACTTTGTGGTCAGGGGCCCCTCCTAAAGCGCCTCCTCAAGCATCAGGACAGCCCCGGTCAGCTCCAGGATCCCCAGGAAACCTGGTGTCCCCAGAACCGCCCAGCATCTCTTTGGAGCCCACAGGACCAGTCCCTCCGCAGCTCCACGGAGGTGAGCAGGGAGCCGTCCAGGGTCCGTCTGCAGCGCCTGCGCCAGGGTGGGTAACCTTTGGGACGTGTCAGGTGAAGTGTGGGTGTCAGTCACCCCTGGGGGCATTCCGTCCAGTCTGTTGAGAAAGTGAAGAACTTTATTCAAATTACCGAGTTGAAACAAAGACAAAAGTCTGAATAAATCAAATAGGAAGGTAATGGTGTGGACGCCAGAGTAGAGCTGGAAGGGCTTGACATCTTCACAGACTTCCTCCTCCTCCCTTGTCTGTGTCTCATTCCGAGTTCAGGGCTGGAGAAGGGGCACAGTGGGCCCGACTCCCGCGGGGAAGGCTCTGCTCTTGTCCCACAAAACAGGCCTGGGGGGCAGGGAGGGCGGGGCGGAGTGGAGATTTCACCTCCCTGAGGGTTGCCCGTCCCAGGCACCGAGTTGGACAGCCCCTACCCCCCTTCCTGGTGCCCTAGACGGCACGGTGGGTGTGAGCGCCACGGAGCCCCGCTGCCCCATGGCTGTGGTCCCTGAACAAACCGCTCTTCCAGGCTGCGAGCTCCCTGGGGTGGGGCTGCCCTGTGTCTGCGCCCTCAGCGCCCAGGGGGACGAAGCAGGTGAGCAGGGAAAGCCAGCTGAGCAGGTGGCAAGCCAGGGAAGCCCCTGGGGTGGATGCCCCACCGTGCTTGGCCGCGTCTAGCCTCCGGTGGCCGAGTTCTCGTCTGTGTGCAGGACACCTGGAGCTCGGAGGCCAAGACCAGGCGTGGGCCCTTGTCATCTCTGTCCTAGCTGCTTGTCAGGGCTTTTTCGGTGGGAAACAGGACATCGAAAGGCACCGACAGGGTCTGGTGCTGTGGTTACACAAGCCTTGAGATTTTTAAAGTGAACAGAGGGGAACGACAGCCCATTTGGGCCTAATGTCTGGGTTTGTCCTCTGCGCCCTTGGACCGTGGGAAGCACAGAGCTGGAGAAACCGCCCTGTCTCCTGGCCTGTCTCTGGAGGGATGTTTCAGCACCTCTGCGATGCTGCTGTCCATGCAGCTGGAGAAGTAAATTCCCAGTGGAAGGCAGAAGCCCCACCCTTCCTGGGCCCCTGGCACCAGCAGCCTCGGGGCTGGAGGCTGACTGCAGGGAGGGGGTCAGCCCTGGACCGTGTCCTGTGGAAGCGGAATGCTCACCCGTCCTCTAGCCGGGTCAGACGAAGAGCACGTTTCTTCTGTTTCTCAGAACAAACTCGTTAAAAGCAAACTTTGGGGGCTTCCCTGGTGGCGCAGTGGTTGAGAGTCCGCCTGCCGATATAGGGGACGCGGGTTCGTGCCCCGGTCCGGGAAGATCCCACATACCGCGGAGCGGCTGGGCCCGTGAGCCATGGCCGCTGAGCCTGCGCGTCCGGAGCCTGTGCTCCGCAACGGGAGAGGCCACGACAGTGAGAGGCCCGCGCACAGCACTGGTGTCTTGAGCCTGAGCAGCCGCTGAACTTACAGCAGTGCCTTGCTGGGTTGGGGGAAGGGCTTTCCCGGAGTGGGCGGGTGGGGGGGGGACGTCACGGCCACTGGCGACAAACAAACGTGAGGCAGACACACCGGCCTTTTCTCTTCCTTCTGGAGGTTTGAGATCACGATCGGCCTGCTCGTGTCGGAAATTCTCTGAGTAGAATTTAAAAGAAAAGAGGACAAAAGAGGGTTTGGAGTTTTGTTTTATTTTTAGCTAGGGAAATTTCTCTTCCTACTTTTAAGTGTCAAAACTAGACTGAAGCCACCAGAAGCCTAGCCCCCGGTCTGACCGTGCTTGGCGTCTGGGTGTGTGCGTGCGCTCAGCCCAGCGTCTCTCGTCTGTCTTCACCCTCCCGAGCACCTGCCTGGCCTGGGTTTCTTGGGGAGACGCAGCAGGACCCAAGGACCAGGGCCGAGGGCTGAGGTCCTGCCGGAGGAGACGGTGTGGGTTGTGGCTCCCTTGTCTCTTGTCACCAGGAAGGTCCCTCATCATAGGGTCACGCAAAAGGGTTTAATAAAACGTTACAGGGATCTGAAGACATGCCTGGAAAAGTGACACGAAGACTCGTGTGGGTAACGGATAAAACAGACAAGGTACTGACCGAAGGCAGTGTTGATAAAGACAAAGGGACGTACCTTTGGGAGCCCAGTGGCATTGTAGGTTTTGGTGGGAAGAGGAGGGGACGGGAGGAAACGCCACCTGTCCTTGTTAGTATGGGGTTGGTGGAGCCCCAGAGGGTTTGGGACCTGAACTGTGTGTCCCCCGCCCCATGGCAGCCCCTTCCCCCCGGAATGATGGTCGAGGCTCCGAGCCGTGGTTCTCATGTAGGCGGCCCATTGGAACCCCTCCCTGGGGCCGCTGGCAGTGGTGGGCTTGTGCACGGTGCTGGGCCTGGGCTGGCATCGCGTGGCCAGGTGGCCAGGGAGGGGCTTCAGGGAGGGGCACGAAGGGGGAGATGTGGGAACAGGAGGGTCATCCAGAGTAGCCGGGCGGCCTTTTCCGTGTGTCCAGATGGCCTCCTCCCCGGGCTAATGAGGGTTTGCCCGTGGGGTGTGGCTGGAAGCAGGACAAGCCACCTGAGTGGAGAAAGCAGCTGAGCAGCTGCCATGGGACCCCCAAGCAGAACTTATCCAAGCTGACTGATTTACATCTCTGTTCTTAAGGAAGGGGCCCAGCCAGGTATTAAGCCAGTGAGCCATAAATATGCCAGAAACCTGAGTACAGAAAGGAGTCGTCTGTGATCACCTGCTGGCGGTGAGCATCTACCCAGCAGGTGATTTCACACGGCTTCTGTTTGAAATATAGTCACTAGCTGTCTCTTTAAATCCAAGATTGCCTCCCAAAGACTTGGTCTGAGTTTCTTAACCAAATTTTCCCTGGAGGAGTAAAACTCGAATGTTTGTCCTGGCACTTGGATGGCATTCTTTACCTGGAGGGTTGGAGGTGTTTCCAGCACAGGGGGCAGTGGCTCTGAAAGTTTGCCAGTTCAGTGCATTCGACTGTGACATTGAAACCAGGAGAACCAGGGGCTTTTTTATCCTTGAAACAAGAGCCCAAATGTCAAGGGGAAACTCTAGGTTTTTCTTTTCCTTAAGCAGCAGAAGTAAGTAATGTTTTTGCTTGCGCCACGCGTTATTCCATTTCGGCGTTTTAAAAGATCGCTGCTGCTTTAACCGCACGTTGGCACAGTAGAAATTCGCTGGAGAAGAATGACTTGAATTCTGAGTGACCTGCATCCATTTCAGAATAAACACTGCTGCAGGCTGTGTCTGGTGATTTGGGTTTTGTTCAAAGAAACACAGCTGATGTCTTTGGCTGCGTGAGCTGCGTTTCCTTTTAAAACCGTTTTTCGCTCTGCAGACTCATGTTCGGCTGTTGGAGGTTCATCCTGTGCAAGGAGACTGGAGGTGACAGTGGTCCTCCCGCGCGAGGGCCCAGTGAGGCCAAAGAGGAAGAAAGTGACCCTCGGGTCGATGTGTCTGACGTCATCAGGCTCGTTCAAGACCAGCCGGGGGGGACGCCCACACCCGCAGGTAGGGCCGCCTTACACCTTTGGGTCCTGATCGTGCCTCTGGTCCTCCCGGGGGGACCGACGTGTTTTAGATCTGGGGGAACAGTGCACCTTGGCCTCCCGGGCCGCCAGCCGGCGGGGGCGGGCCCAGGCTGGGTCCCGGGACTGCCCCTGCCCTCGTGTGAGTGAGGCGTCACCCTGCACGTTTGCCCGTTTGGCTTCCTGGCGGTCGACCTGCTGAGGCTGGCTCCGGTGGGACCACGGGACGCACCTGTCTGGGCTTTAGACGGAGCACGGTGCTCCCCCAGGGCACGGTTCCCCATCTTCGCTTCAGCTTAGGACCACACACGCCGTTGTTTGGATTTGGTGCCTTGTCAGACTGACGTGGTGCCGGGCTTGCACTGGTCGCCACAGCAGTGGCCCAGGCCCGCGGGACACACTGGGCAGTGCCCACCCACCCTCCTCGGAGCTCGGCCTGACCCCTGGTCCAGGCCCGGGCCACCTTTCTTCCTGTTCCTGGCCGTCCCGAGCCCTCTCCCCACACCTCTTAGTGGAGGGACGTCGCTCCTGTTCTTACTTTGGCCTGTGTTTAGTCATTTGTTGCCATTCCTTCCCAAACTGACTCCCAAAGTAGTTTTCGCTGGACGAGGGACGCGCGCGCACGGCCACCCGCGGTCCAGTGGTAACCTGCTGGTGAGCGCGCTGGCCTGGGCCGTACGTCCCCCTGGGGCTGGGCCAGGGCCAAAAGCCAGAGACTCATCCGGGGACTTGGGTAACGGTTCTTCCGGCTCTGCCGCTGGAGCTTTCTCGGCCCCAGGCTGGGTCCCGTGGCGGCTTGGACGGCTGGGGCTCAGGGCAGCGCTGCCGTCCTGAGACTGCGCTGAGTCCCCGGGTCGCCGGCTCACGGCTGTGTCCTGGGCTCCGTCCTGCTGCGGGCGTATGGGGTATGAAGTCTGCTTGTGTCAGAACTTAAGTCTTTGAAATCAGTTGTTGGATTTTTATTGTGGTAAAACGTACATAACGAAATTGGCCATTTCAAGTACTTTTAAGTGTGCGGCTCAGTGGCATGAAGTACATTCTCATTGTTGTGCAGCCGTCACCGCTGCCCGTCTCTGAACTTTCTCATCTTCCCAAACTGCAGCTCTGTCCCCGTGAAACGCTCCCTGCCCTCCCCTCCCCCAGCGTGGGCCCCACTGTCCACTTTCTGTCTCCGTGAATCTGACTCCTTCAAAGACCTCGTGTCCGTGGAGTCAGACAGCGTCTGTCTTCTTGTGGCTTATTCCAGCCAGCGCGGTGTCCTGGAGGCCCCTCTGTGCTGTGTCACGGGTCGGTGCTTCACTCCTCAGAGCTGAGCCCTGTTCCGTTGTGGGGATGGTCCACACTGTTTATCCGTTGTCTGCTGAGACACTTGGGTGGCTTCCATCTTTTGGCCGCTGTGAACAGCATTGCCGCGAACAAGGTACACACGGATGTCTGCCCGAGGCCCTGCTTCCCCTTCTTTGGGTGCATCCCCAGAAGTGGGATTGCGGGTCATGAAAGCGTTCGCCGGTTTTGAAACCAGAAGGGAAGCTGGTTTCCTCCTGTCGACCTGGGTGACGGTGAGGTGAAGGGCTGCTCTGTCTGGCCCAACCCCCAGACTCCGCATCCGCAGACACTCGTCCTGGAGACAGTCGGGGGGGCTGGGCCGGGCTGCATGAGCACCGGTGAGCTCGATGTGGCAAGGGGGCCTTCCCCCTCCCGCCTCCCCGTCCACACAAGGCCTTCGTGTCCACACGCAGGTCCCTGCGAGCTCCTGCTGCCGCCCGTGCCTCGGAGCCGGTGGGTGATGGGTCTCCCTGGCCGCGCACGCGCCGCGTACAGAGGACAGTGGGCCCACAGCCGCGGCCGGCGTGGCCCCGTTCCTCACAAGCAGGCTGCGGGGCACGAGGATGCATTCGTCTGGAAACGTGTGCTCGTGCATCTACGGTGTGAGATCCTTCAGGATTCTGGGGAGGGGGCTCCTGAGGGGGGGTTCGGAGGAGACTCAGGGAGGGGCCCTGGGCCATTCACATTTCTGGGGAGGGAGCTTTGCAGAAACAATTCACTTGGGCTGAAAATGCATTTCAGAAAAGGGGAAAACGACCACAGGAAAGTGATGCTTGGAGAGAAATTGGCTTCCTGTCTGTCCCCAGTGCTTCTGGCCTGGGTGGCGGTTGCAGTTTAAGGAGAACGCGTGACTCTCCATGATCGCGGCCCTCTCGGGGGTCGAGCTGTGCAGAATTGGGCGGACGTCGCACTCGCGGTCTCCTGGTTCTTGTCTCCCGAAGCTCATTCTGTCTCTCGGGACCGTCCGTACTTTCCTGGGAGCCTCGTGGTGTTGCCGACCCTCCCGACCGAGCCAAGAACACCCGGCCCGGCCAATCTGTTCTTTGTGGTTTTGTGCGTCTCGAGGGGGACGTTCTCAAAAGACAAATACGCTGTTGGTGGAAACGGAGCTCCTGGTGTAACCGTAAATGATTCACTTCTCATTTTTAACCTTTCCTGATCCCTTGGTCTTTATTTGGACTTTTTATATTAGCCAGGCAGCTAGAAGGAGTTCCTTTTTGCTTTAGGAGCTGTGTTTTGGAGAACACAGCACCATTCATGAATTTATAAATACCTGGGACTAGCCGGTGTGTTGCAGGTTGATGCTGGGAGCAGACTGATCATCTTTTAGGGCAGCTGCCTGGGCGCCAGGGCCGGGTGAGGCAGCCGGGGGATGGGGCAGGTCTCAGGGTAGAAGGGCCCCGAGCAGCCCCGAGCTGATCAACCCCCCGGCCACCTTGCAAATCTCTGGGGACTCCAGGGGAGTCCTCTGTCCCCCAGCGTCTGCTGCATGCTCTTCTCAGGGAACTGACGTGGTGTGTCTCATCTTCACTTAGCATGGACAGGCCGCATCACCTAGAGCCAGGAGTGACGGCTGAGCTGCTGGAGGAGTTGCTCACAGGCCTGAGGATGCCTGGGGAGCCCTCAGCCCAGAGCCCGGCCCCCAGGACCCATCTCTGGCAGCCAGTGCAGCATGCCCAATAGCAGCGGCAAGTTTGTTAATGTTTCATCGGAAACTTAGCGGGTTTTCTGTTTGACTGTGTGCTTTATAACACCTGCCGTATGACCGAGGTGACCAAGTGGCCACACCCTCCTCTGAGTATGACCAGCGGGTACAGGCTGCATGTCTCCTAGCCAGGAGGGTGTCTGAGGGGCCAGCCTTTGCGCCCTTTGACCAGGTCCCACCACCCAGAAATTCCTCCTCCCCCGGCCTTGCCCTGTGAATCCTGCCTGCCTATCCAGGACTGGCAAATACCCCACCTGTTCCAAGAAGCAGTGCTCCCGGTGTCCCGCCCACCATCCTCCCCCTGGGGCTGCGCCTGCAACCCCATGACCCCATGACCCCGCAGAGCGAGCGCTGCTCCTGTCTTGGCTCTGCATCACATCAACATGACGATTAACCGCGAAGAACTAGAAAAAAATTGCTGCAAAGACACGGCCTTTCTATACATGGCTCTCCTACAAGGCAGGATCAGCAGGACAGACAGAAACTAAAGCTTTAGGGATGACACAGCAGCACGAGGACGAGAAACACTGTCCTGGGAATAAACGGAAACGAGAAATGTCGATTTCCCACGGGGATCTCCTTTGTCTCTATCGTTATGGACAAAAATTTTAAACCCACTGCTGGTAAGAATGCCTGTCCTTACAGCTGACCTGGAAATCAGGTTGATGGTGTGGATAAAAATCTTCAAGGATTTTGTTTTCAATCAGCAATCTCCACTTCTAGAATTCAAACTAAGGAATTAATTAAAAATTGTCATGAAGATTCATACACAAAGATGTTCACCAGAGTCATTATTTATGACGATGGATATTTTGGGAAAAGCAAAATCACAGGATTGGGGGTTGGCAAAATCATTTAGTTGTCCGGTGATAACTGTCCCATGTCTTATGCTGTATAAAGTGACACAGCCGATTATAAAACAATACACTGCGATGGCAATTTTGTGAGCACAAAGTTGTGTAGTTTTGATGAAAGACCTACAATGGGTGCCTCAGTGTATTTTTATCATGCATTCGCAGTTGTTTCTTTCCTCTGTTTTTCCGCATCAGGAAGGCTTACTGTCTCTGAGATACTCGTTTCCCAAAGCAGGACGTGAGCCTGGACCCTGTCGGCCCCAGGACCCATCTCCCATCCCACGCTGACCCTGTTCCCGGAAGCGTATGCCCACGCGGGCGCTGTTTCCACAGGAACTGTCCCCACTGCGTGGTCCCTTTGGGATGCGCCTAGCTTCTTCCGAGGGCAGGAGGGCACAGAGCAGCTTTGAAGGGAGGTCTGGTGGGAGAATTTTCCTGGGGGAGAAGCTGGGTATGAACAGAGCCGCGGAAAGGGGGGCTAGGCAGCCCCTCCCCCACGCTCCCACCGCCCAACCCCCTCCATTGGGTCACACCGTGGGCACAGCTTGGGAAGGGGCCAGGCCTCCTCCCCCATGGCGCCCCCCACCCTGGTCCAGACGCTCCAGAATAAACAAATCAAGAATAAATAAAAATAAATTTATCACGTGCCTCTTTGGTGTCTGTGGGGGTGATCGTAACGTTCTTATTAACAGATGACATGAGGAGACAGCGCAGTCGTGAATTTTACCATATTTAGTCCTCTGTGTTCCAGGCATAAACCCCAGCCAGTCGTGATAACGTTCTTTTAATGTGACGCTGGAGTCTATTTAATACCATTTTTTCTTTCTTTATAGTTTGATCTTTGTATGCAATATGTTCCAGAAATCTTTCCTTGTCAGTTCACTTAGGTTGACCTCAGTTTGTATTTCAGGTGTGACGTACTCTAAGTACCAATCTGATGATTCTGTCTTTAGAAATAGATTCTAATCTTTAGAACAGTTTTAGATGAACAGACAAGTCGTGAAGGTGGCGCCGGGCTCCCACGCGCCTCACGCTCAGCTTCCACTGTTAGTGACATCTTACATTTTTATCGTGCGTTTGTTACGATTGATGAGCCAGTGTTGACATATTGTTATTAACTAAAGTCCTTACTTTATTCAGATTGCCTTGGTGTTTACCTGCTGTCCTTGTTCTGTTAGAGGGTCCCATCCTGACACCACATGGCACTTAGTCACCAGGTCTCCGGTCTCCTCAGGGTCCTCTCGGCTGTGACGGCCTCTCAGACTCACCTTGTTTGGTGACCTCGATGGCTTTGAGGGGGACCGTTCTGTAGGACGCCCCTTGGCTGGGATTCGCCTGATGTCCTTCTCCTGGTTAGGCTGGGGCGGGGGGTTGGGAGGAACACCCCAGAGGCAGAAGTGCCCTCGGCATCACCGGGACTCACCCCGGAGGGTGTTGGCCCTGGTCACCTGGCCAAGGTGTGACTGTCAGACTCCCCGTGGCACAGGTTCCCCTCCTTTGCGGCCCGTGCTTTTGGAACCAGGCTGCTCTGTGCAGCCCATCCCGAAGGACGGGGCTGTGAGGCCATTGTCTTTAGGGGTTTAATTAATTTTACTGCCGTCCGTGTCTGCTTGTCTCTATTTCCCGAGCTTTATTTCTCCTTTAAGAATCTTTTGAGCTCCTTCCTGATTCATTTATTTTTCATTCAGTCTCGGGGCATTAATGGAATGACTCTGTTGATCTTTCCTGCCCCCCAACTCCCTGCTGCTCAGTGGGCACCTCCGTCCCCACACCCCTCGCTTCCTGGCACCGACTGGGCAGAACCAGAGCCTGGCGTCTCCGTCCGTCTGCCTGGTTCCGCTCGTACTTGGGTGAGTGGGGATGGGCGTCGTGTGCCAGCAGGGTCTCAACAGAGCTGAACCGAGGGTACCAGCAGGCGGATCGTTTGACTTTCACTTCTCAGCCTTGAGCCTCGGTGAGCCGAAGCCCTCGGGGAGGCTGCTGGGTCTGCACAGGCTGTCCAGGCCTGCTCTCTCCCCA
This sequence comes from Delphinapterus leucas, assembly GCF_059928025.1. NCBI lineage: Eukaryota > Metazoa > Chordata > Mammalia > Artiodactyla > Monodontidae > Delphinapterus > Delphinapterus leucas. Next base: position 1,397,551 of record NC_143146.1, on the reverse strand, counting down.
GCCCAGTGCCCGTCCCCACCCTCACTCTCTCCTGTGGGTGACCCTGAGCCCACCCCCCACGGGACTGAATCCCTCGCAGGAGTGCCTTCCCGCCGATGCCCCCCTTCCACCTGCACCACACGCCTGCCTTCCTGGCTGTCGCTGCCTGGACCTTTACCTCCACCTGAGCCCCACCTGACCACACCTATGTCCTACCTGTGTCCCACCTGTACCTCACCTGTGCCCCACCTGTGCCCCCCTGTGCCCCACCTGTGTTCCACCTGTGCCCCACCTGACCACACCTGTGTCCCACCTGAACCCCACCTGTGCCCCACCTGAGCCCTGCCTGAGCCCCGCCTGAGCCCCACCTGTGCCCCACCTGCGCCCACCTGTGCCCACCTGAGCCCCGCCTGTGCCCCACCTGTGCCCACCTATGCCCCGCCTGAGCCCCACCTGTGCCCACCTGAGCCCCACCTATGCCCCGCCTGAGCCCCGTCCGAGCCCCGGTGCCCTCTTCCTCCCTCCAACGTCACTCCAGCTCCCCCTTGTCCTCCCTGCGTCTCTGGGTCTTCATTCTCTCCGGACCCACATCAGTTCAGAGGTGCTGTAGTGTCTCCCGCCCGAGAGCCTGCCCGCCGTCTACACCCAGCCCCTCGGTACGCTCGCAGTCCTGTGGCTGTGGGTACCATCCACGTCAGGACCCCCGGGTTGCCCTGAGCCCCACCTCTAGCTGCCTCCGCAGCATCTCCGCCTGCAGGCCTTGCGTGCTCCACACCTGCTGCACCCTCCGGCTTCTCCGTCAGTCCCTGCCCCGCAGCCCCTGGAACCTCCTCTGGGGTCTCTGGGCTGACCCTTGTCATCGTGGACTCAGTGTCTCTGTGCTGTTCACTCGTTTATTCTCTCTCCATGTGCGTAGAGATGATTTGATTGATTCAGATTCATCTAAAATATATGAAATCCTACAACAGGACTTTTAGTCTTTACTCATTTTCCCACCAGGTAAGGGTTTGCAATTTTTACATTAAAATGCCATTTGGGGGGAATTCCCTGGTGGTCTAGTGGTTAGCATGCTGCACTTCACTGCCGAGAGCCCGGGTTCAATCCCTGAATAGGGAACCAGATCCCACAAGCTGTGCAGCACGGCCAAAAATAAGTAAAATAAAATAAAATGCCATTTTCATACCAAAAATGTTCGGAGCCGTGGTTTTGCTTTGGAAGAAAATGCTTTGAAAAAATAGAAAGCGTGTAAGCGACAAGTGCTTACGGTAATTCTCATCATGTGTTTGTCTTCCCTGGAGACTGTACGTGTACTTGTGGTCTTGTTCAGCTGCTTTAAAATCCCACCTGGACCTTCAGCCAGGCAGCTTTCTCGGTGACTCTCTGAAAACAGCATTCACTTGTTTCATCGGCACCGTCTGCAGCTCTGAAACGCAATTTTTTATTTATTGAAGTAAGGAGACCGTGAAATGTGTTCGAGATGCAGTATTCCATTTCTCCATGCTTTGAAGGACCCAACAACTGGTATGATTTCTCTGTATAATTTGTCCTCCTTCAGATATCAAGGCTTGGCTGAATTATGCATCTTTAGTCATTTAATGTCCTTCTCTTCTTAAATAAACAGACCTACCAAGTAGTTTGATGCCTCTTCAGGAAACGCCATGTCTCCTAGTGTCTGACAACTCTCGTGAGTTTTGCCACCTCTCTTGACCTGTCCCCTGTGCAGCTGGGATCTTTTCTGTTTTCTGAGGTTAGAAGCGGGAAGGCGATCACGACACCTGTAGAGTTAGGCGGTTAAGAGAAAGGGGGATGTGGCCAACAATCCCAGGTGGCCTCCTCACCTGCAGAGGGAAGAGCTCGGATTTGTGCATCGGGAAGTGGGAAGAGGGATCTGGGTCTTCAGGACTCAGTTCTGAGGTCATCTGATGGAAGTACATTTTCTTTCTTGTGTCGGCACAAACATGGAAGAAAACTTGACCCGGCAAGCAGCTGTGCAGCCCACGCGTGGGTGTCGCCTCCTGCACATGTGTGTGGTCAGTTATGGACACTCACGGGCACACGTGTCTCTTGGGCGGAGCCGGATCCCTGGGGTGTGGTTAACAGGACCCAGCAGCCTGGCTGCAGAGTCGGGACTGGTGTCTGCAGACAGAGATGTCGGGACAGGCGGGGATCTGATGGATGCCCTGAGTACAGACAGCTGTTAACCAGGGAGCAGCCTCACACCTGGGGCCAGGGGGACAGGGCCCTGGCTGGCCTGAGCTTTTGAGGGGGGACAGAATTCAGTGGGTGGAGGGAAAGAGGAGCCCCCCTCCCGCCCCGGCGGAGGGACACGGCGCCCTGCGCTGCTCATCTGATCTGACAGATAAAGTGGGTAGAAACGGGGATTACCGCGTGGTGGGCGTTCACCTCGAAGCAGATGTCGGGAGACAGGAAGGGAGAGTTACACGGGGGGCGGGGAGGAGAGAGGTGCCCTCGCAGTAAAGTAGATAAAGAAAAAGCTGCTCTGAGATCTGAGGACACTTAGACCTGATGACAGTTTCTAGGCAATGCTGGGAACAGGGACCTCGCTAAAGGCCGCTGAAGGCGAGGGACTGGCAGACTCCAGTCTGTGGGAAGCCTTACGTGACCCACGAAAAAGTTGCAGAGAAGCAAGAATTGGAGGAGAACCTGCAGGTCCGAAGAGCCGCCGGGAAGTAACGGCCAATCCAGTGTGTGAGCTGGACCGTGCAGATCCCAATTCTAATTTCTGGGCTCAGAAAACAGAGAAACGATATTCACACTAAGAGCTGTTAACCGCGTCGTGGCCACGCAGCTGTCGATTGTCTCGTGTTTGTGCTTAGATGGTGGTGGCTGGCCTCCTTAGATCACACGGGGGCAGGGGCGGTGCGGCGGTTGGCGGGATGAGGGAGGCGCAGGGCTGGTCGGGCACAGACACCTGCAGTCCTTACCCTGTGCCGCTGCTTCTGTGCACATTTGAAGTTTCTACTGTGGGCGGAAAATCCCCTGTAACATAACTTGCGTGGTAGAGACCCCCGACTTGAGGCCACGACTGTGGGTCATCACAGTCGGGGCTGGTTCTCTGCCGGATCGCATCCCTGGGGACCAGCGGAGAGCAGGCTTCTTTCCGTCCAGCCGGGCCCACAGTTACTAGACCTGAATGCAGAGGAACGGTTTTCGCTTTTCAAATAAATCTGGTGCGTTTTTCCTCCTTAAAGCCATGATTGGGCTTCCCTGGTGGCGCAGTGGTTGAGAGTCCGCCTGACGATGCAGGGGACACGGGTTCGTGCCCCGGTCCGGGAAGATCCCACATGCCGCGGAGCGGCTGGGCCCGTGAGTCATGGCCGCTGAGCCTGCGCGTCCGGAGACTGTGCTCCGCAGCAGGAGAGGCCACAACAGTGAGAGGCCGCAGCAGCAGGCACGCGGGGTGGCCCAGTCTGCCCACTGCTCGGTGCGTGTGGGACCAGGAGCCGCAGGCACGCGGGGTGGCCCAGTCGGCCCACTGCTCGGTGCGTGTGGGGCCAGGAGCCGCAGGCACACGGGGTGGCCCAGTCTGCCCACTGCTCGGTGCGTGTGGGGCCAGGAGCCGCAGGCACGCGGGGTGGCCCAGTCTGCCCACTGCTCGGTGCGTGTGGGGCCAGGAGCCGCAGGCACGCGGGGTGGCCCAGTCTGCCCACTGCTCGGTGCGTGTGGGGCCAGGAGCCGCAGGCACGCGGGGTGGCCCAGTCTGCCCACTGCTCGGTGCGTGTGGGGCCAGGAGCCGCAGGCACGCGGGGTGGCCCAGTCTGCACACTGCTCGGTGCGTGCGGGACCAGGAGCCGCAGGCAC